>NC_065545.1:17178856-17488543 GCF_932294415.1 Quercus robur | reverse complement strand
CAGAGAACTTGTGACCCCGGCCCACTTTACGTTAGGGCCCAAGGCCCGAGCCGAGGAGGGACATTGCCGAGGACATACAGTGAAAGTCCAAATGGCCTAGTGATATAGCTGAGGACGATTCTGTCATCGACATCCTAAAGCGCTCCTAAAAGAAAGCGCAAGTACGGTATAGGAACAGTTTAAGGAAAAGCTGAACACCTCCGCATTGATGGAGAAAGGACCCCTGAACAATATGGCGACAAAGGACAAAGGAAAGGCTGTCATTATTACAATTAAATACTCTACGCCTGACAGAGCAATACTTTTCAGCTTTTACAACCACCCCCAACCACTTTGGGTATGGGTTGATAGGACAAGTATCAGCCCTAGAAAGCTGAACCTACACGTGGACGTTGGAGGGAGGGTAAAGGCTAGTATAAAAAGAGAAGTAAGAAATCCAGAAGAAAGGCTGGGAAAAAAGGCCAAGAACCAGAGCCTCCCAGGCCGTGCCGAGGAGAAAGACTTCTTGGGCAAACATGGCTCATCTCTGAGCGTCCATCATGAGTACCATGACTAACCACTGTCCGGTGACCAAGGCCTAGCCTTTCAACCCACTCTCTACAAATTTATTGTTTGGGCCTTTCACGTACGAACCCAATATCAGTTCGGGATCGTTACAAATTGAGTCCTTACAAGTACAGTTCTTTGGTTTCTAAGCTTTTTTCCTGAGTGTTATTTGTGTCTTTTTTTATGTTCCGTTCTTTTCCTGCATGCTTTCCTTTCATGTTATATACTGCCCTCTTCATATCATCTTCACCACACACGTGTAGGTTGGGTTCAGGGGATTTCTTTCTGTCCCATCTAACACCTTCTGGAACCTCCTACTAGCAGCTGTAAGGCTGCTTCATCACTGTTCAGGCATCACCTCCACATTAATGCGGTCAGAGAGTTGATTGAGAGACAATTAATGCGGAGGCAGCTGTTGTTATAGATATTTGTTTGTTTTTTCTTTCTTACCCTTGGTCCCTTATCCCACCTTTAATGGTGACGTAGCTCCGAAGTACGTTTGTAACAAGGTGGCGTTCTGGTCGTCCTCGGACTTATATTGCCGAGAAGGATTTTGTCCTCGGACGAATACTGAACTCACCTTTCGTGATATTCACTCTTCCTTTAGTTTGGTTACCCCTACAACCTGATATGGGCCTCCTCAAACAGATTTGCATTCTCGGATGGGCCACAGGCCCAATTAACTTGACTTTAATAATTTTAGTGACTAACCGACCCCTACAATAGCCCCTCAAAATCTTGCTTTTTGAGTCCTCGGGAGAAAAGATGGATTTTGATGTCATAAGCCCATACCCATTCATGTTTTGGGGAATGCTTCTGACGCTTCAGCATCCTGATCTTGACAGCATTAAATTTTGGCGACGCCCTTGTCTCCCACGTTCAACAGTGAGATGTAAATCGAACGGTAGGGGGACTATCTCGTTTCGCGAACGGGAATTTTACCGCTCATAATTTCTATACGACTATAAAGGCATTCTCAAATCAAATCTCTTTCTTACCTTCAGTGATCACACAGTTCTAGAGTTCATACACTGAACCTGCCTTTCTCCTTTTTCGTCGTTTTCCTGGCGTCTACAAATGCTCAAATCTTGTCCAAGGTCCCTCTTTCAAACCTGTAAGTCTTCTTAAAATCGTTACCACTTTTATCTTAAACTCATTAATTTCTTTACTAGATCCTTTAGAAAAATGAGGCAAAGAAGAGTACGTTTCAATGTCTAGTTGAGTCCGAGGAAGGTATCAAAAATTTCCGCTCTAAGTATAGGATCCCTTCTACGGTGGCTATGAGGTACGCAGCCCATGGGGAATGGGCCGACGCTAGACAATCAGGGGAAGTGGTTATTCCCATGATTGCCTTCATAGAGGGCGGGATGACCATCCCCATGGGTAGTATTACTAGGAGCTACCTTAGGTTCTTTAGGTTATCCCTTATCCAGTGTGCCCCAAATATGTTTAGGGTCCTGGGAAGTATAGATGCTTTGAACGAGAGGATGGACCTAAAATTGACCCATCATGACGTGAATTGGGTGTACAATCTCCACCACTTGAAAGGGCAGGGGTACTATCTCAAGTCGAGATATCCCGAGGTGAGGCTGATTCAGTGCCTTCCCACTTCGAACAAGAACCTAAAGAAGGATTTCCTTATCTTCTCTGGGGAATGGCACGATGGTCTGCCATGCCCCATGGTGGAAGGAGTACCAAGTGGGAGTGTAGTCATAGATTCATAACATTTGGTTTACATGTACATTTTTTTTTATTTTGAGTCTTGGTATTCCTATTTCTAACAACGCTTCACTCCAATTCAATGGTTTTGCAGATAGACGTTACACAAAGTCCAATCTTAGGTTAGTCAATCAAGCGAGCTTGGGTAAGGTATTGAAAGCCGAGATATACGTCAACGAAACTGACGGCCAACTCCGGGCAGCACATTTAATCCTCAACTATACCCCCTTATCATTTGCTTTCAAGGCGCCTAAGTGCGTGATCAGAGCCCGCGATCCTCGGCTTCACCGTATCAGTATTGCCTTCAAGGGGTTCATTGTTCCAGAGGGTATTCCACTTCCCCAAGATACATCTCATATCGAGCCCCTTTTCGTGGCCGACGTCTCGGCAGGAGCCTCTTCATCCCAACTTACCCTCAGAGAAGAGGAAGTAAAAGAGAGAGAGGAAGAGGAAGAAGGAGAGGAAGAAGTTGTAGAACTTTCTGACTCCTTGGATGGCTTTGGGATTTTTGATCAATCCATACGCTCCGAAGAAGATCCTGACGAGATTGGGATACAGAGGAAGCCCCAAAGAAGTTTGATGGAGTTGATGGAAGGTCAGCCCGGGAAGAGTGCACCGGCAAAATCAACACAATCCCAGACTCCATCTCTTCCCACTTGGTCTCCTCCTTCTGCTCCTCACCAGCCTTCTCATCAACCTCCCTAGCCAGCTCGTCCTGATGCTGCCGAGTTAAAAAGGCGCAGGGAGCAGAAGGGTAAGAAGATGGTAGACATTGGCAGGTCTCGCCCTACTCGCGAAGAGGATGCCCAACGAGCTGCAAAGCAGCAAAAAATCAGACACCAAGCTCCGCGAGGCCAGGAGAGGTCTGATACCCAACTTCCTTAGCCACAAGCATGGTTGCCAACACCTATGCACGGCGGGGAGCCCCTACGAGATGATGCATCTATAAGGGACTTCAACGGCGGCATAGGGTGTCACATAGCCTCGGCCATAGAGGAGGCCTTGTTGCTCCCAAAAGATATGGCCAAAATAAAGAATGTAAGGAAGAATGAACTCATCCTCAACAATAAAAGATACTGGGGCATGGTAAGAAGCTGACTCTTTTTCATTTTCTTTCTGTGATCATTATTCACTAATATGTACTTTTTACTGACTATAGTGTTAACCTCTTCCCTACATATTATTCAAAATACTTTCAAGCTGGATGAGATGTTCAATATCTGCTCTAATCAGTTAGATGATGAAAGGAAGAAACGGGCAACGGTTGTATAGACTTTGTCCAAATCCGAACAGGACTTGGCCGATGCGAAGAAAAAGTTACTTGCTAAGGAACAAGCTCGCAAGAGCGCTGATTCGGCCCTAGAAGGCTATCAAAAGCAGGCCGAGGACCAGGGGAACCGCTTGCGTGAGGCGAATGCCGAACTGAAGAAGGCTCGGGAACAGGCTGTAGCCCTTAGGAAGCACTTGGAGGAAACCTAAAAGCTGAGGGAGCAAGCTGAAAAGTATAGGGAGGAAGCCGAGAAAGCAAAGACCGAGGCCGAACAGGCAATGAATGAAGCTGAGCAGAGAGGCTATGAGGTCAATATAGCTAAGACTGAGGAGGCTTTGAGAGCCGAGGTTCCAGTGGTGTGTTGCATCTACTGTGCCAAAACTTGGGATGAGGCCCTTAACCGAGCTGAGGTGGAGGCTTCATCTGAGTTACGGAGGCCAGAGAATGTATTCTATCCTAAGGTGATCCGCCCCTCAGCTCCTCCAACCAATTAAGCTGAAGCCACTCCCTCAACCGTTAATCCCAATGAGGAGGTTTTGCCTCTAAGTCTTCCTCCTCCTGGCCAGCCAGAGCCAGCTAAAGGGAGTATTGCCCCTCCAGAAGCTTCCTCGGACAAGACTGCAACTGCTTCTGAGGCAAAGGTGGCCTCCCAAAGTTTTCAACAGGATTTGGCCTCCACGGTCTTGCCAGCTGGGGGAGCTTCTAAGGATAAAGAGGAAATCACCACCTCGGAGGCAGACAAACTAGCCAGCCAGGCCCCGAAGATCCAATTTAAATTGAAAAAATAGGACTTATTTTGTAATCTAATTAGAAATTTTGTAAGGATTCTTATATTTATTTTCTTACCGCTATTGCTGCTTTATATTATTTTTGTACTCGTTCACTGTGTTATTATAATTTGGATGGGTTCATTTTGACTATTCTTTGTTTGCATGGGGAAGTATTACTTATAAATATCACCAATTGGCGATTAAAAATGGATGATAATCATTAATACTGCGAGGTCTCAGGGAGACATTTTGGATACATACGTATTCTTTCTAATCAATTGAAACTTTATAGAAAGTTCAAAGGTTGAATAAAATTGTGTCTTCAGTACTTCAATTGTATATTTAATAATATTCATAGAGTCCTATTTAAGGCTTCAGTAGACATTGTAAGGCATTAATTTCCACTAAGTTTGTGATCCGAGGACCTGACATAACTTAGTTTCTGTTTAACACTTCGGTTCATACCATAGGGTGTTAATTTCCACTAAGTTTGTGATCCGAGGACCTGACATAACTTAGTTTCTGTTAAACACTTCAATTCATACCATAGGGTGTTAATTTCCACTAAATTTGTGATCCGAGGACCTAACATAACTTAGTTTCTGTTTAACACTTCAATTCATATCATAGGGTATTAATTTCCACTAAATTTGTGATCCGAGGACCTGGCATAACTTAGTTTCTGTTTAATACTTCAATTCATACCATATGGTGTTAATTTCCACTAAGTTTGTGATCCGAGGACCTGACATAACTTAGTTTCTGTTTAACACTTCAATTCATATCATAGGGTATTAATTTCCACTAAGTTTGTGATCCGAGAACCTGGCATAACTTAGTTTCTGTTTAATACTTCAATTCATACCATAGGGTGTTAATTTCCACTAAGTTTGTGATCCGAGGACCTAACATAACTTAGTTTCTGTTTAACACTTCAATTCATATCATAGGGTATTAATTTCCACTAAGTTTGTGATCCGAGGACCTGGCATAACTTAGTTTCTGTTTAATACTTCAACACGTATCATAGAATGTGGGAACACAGGATGCATGGTTAACATAAATTAAAGGAAAAACTCAAACTGAAATATTTTTATTAATAATAATACCTCTTGAGATTATTTACATTCCAAGGATGAAATACAGCTTTTTCATCTAGGTCTTCCAGATAATAGGCCCCTATTCCGACTACTAAAGTAATTCGATAAGGCCCTTCCCAATTAGGCCCCAATTTTCCCCAAGCCAGATTCTTGGTGGTCCCCAGAACTTTCCTCAGCACCAGATCTCCCACGACTAGTGGCCTCAGCTTCACATTACTATCATAGCCTTGCTTGAGTTTATGCTGGTAATAAGCCAATTGGACCATTGCACTCTCCCTTCATTCTTTGATCAATCTAAACTTTTCTCCAACATCCCATCGTTACTATTCGAGGAAAATGTACTGGTCCTTAACGTTGGGAATCCAGTTTCTAGAGGGATGACGGCCTCGGCTCCATAGGTCATGGAAAAGGGAGTCTCCCCCATTGAATGTCAGGGCGTTGTTTGATAGGTCCAGAGAACATGTGGCAATTCTTCTACCCATTTTCCTTTTGCATTATCCAGTCTCTTCCTAAGTCCATTGACTATTACTTTGTTAACAGTTTCAGCTTGCCCATTCCTTTGAGGATAAGCCGGAGTGGAATATCTGTTTTTTATACCCAAGTCTGAACAGTACTGCCTAAAGGCCTTGCTATCAAATTGAAGTCCGTTATCTAAGACAAGTGTGCGGGGAGTTCCAAATCGCGTGACAATATTCCTCCAAATAAACTTCTTAACATCTACGTCTCTGATGTTAGCCAAGGGTTCAGCTTCGACCCATTTAGTGAAGTAATCTGTGCCGACCAACAAATACTTTTTGTTTCCTAAGGCTTTAGGAAAAGGGCCGACAATGTCCAGCCCTCATTGAGCAAAAGGCTAAGGGCTGGAGAGAGGGTTAAGAGTTCCTCCTAGCTGGTGGATGTTTGGAGCGAATCTTTGGCACTGGTCACATTTTCTAACATACTCCTGCGCTTCTTTCTGCATGTTTGGCCACCAATATCCTTGTGTGATGGCCCGGTGTGATAGGGACCTTCCCCCTGTATGACTTCCACAAATACCTTCATACAGCTCTTCTAGGATTGATTCTGACGTCTCAGGATGTACACAGAGCAGGTACGGCCCAGAGAAGGACCGTTTATATAACTTTTTGTCCTCAGATAACCAAAACCGAGGAGCTTTCCTCCGTATTTTCTCAGCTTCTACTTTCTCTTCGGGCAAGATGTCACCTTCAAGGAATTTCAATATGGGATCCATCCAGCTCGGCGCTAAACTAGCTTGATAGACTTGGCAAACGTCATTTTCTAGTGAGGTGGGGGTATGCAAATCTTCAACGATGATCAGCAGAGGAAAATTCCATACCGAGGAGATGGCAGGGGTTGCCAAGGAATTGGCGTGAGTATTTTCACCTCGGGGGATATGCGATAAGTCGAAAGACTCAAACTTCGTTTGTATACGCCTAACTTGGCTCAAATACCCATGCATTCTTGGATCTCGGGCCTCCAGCTCTCCTTTCACTTGGCCGACTACCAATCTTGAATCCGAGAATAATTCTGCTATCTTCTCGCCCATTTTATGGACCATACTCATTCCCATCAACAAAGTTTCGTATTCCGCTTTGTTGTTAGTAGCCGAGAATCCTAACCTCAAGGACTTCTCAATGATGACCTCTTCGGGGGATATCAAAACTAATCCCAATCCTACTCCCCGTTGGTTTGTTGCCCCATCCACGTATACCCTCCAAGAGGATCCGCCTTGTGTGGATATTAGGCCAACCGATTTTTCATCCATGTTGTCTTGCTTCATATTAACTTCTTCTGGGCACTCGACGAACTCGGCTACCAGATCGGCAAGGACTTGGCCTTTCACAGAGGTGCGAGGCATATACTTGATATCGAAAGCACCTAGAATTGTGCCCCATTTAGCAATTCTTCCAGTGTAGTCTGCACTTCTTAGTATTGACTTGAGAGGTAGCTAAGTCAAGACAACCACAGTATGGGCCTGAAAGTAACGCGGAAGTTTGCGTGTCGCATGGACCACCACCAAGATGGCCTTTTCCAGTGACAAGTATCTCACCTCGGCCTCATGAAGGGACTTGCTTACGTAGTAAACTGGTCTTTGGACGCCACTATCCTCTCGTATTAGGACAAAACTAACTGCATGGGGGCAACTGCCAGATAAGCAAACAATACCTCATCCACCTCAGGACTAGACATGATAGGCGGCCTGGATAGGTACTCCTTCAGCTGTTGGAACGCCACAGTACACTCCTCGGTCCATTCAAATCCTTGCCACTTATGCAGTAGACGAAAAAAGGGACGACACCTCTCAGCTGATCTGGAAATAAATCGGTTCAAAGCAGCTGTCATTCCAGTCAGTTTCTGCACTTCTTTTGGATTCCAAGGTGCTTGTAAATCGTTAATGGCCTTAATCTGATCTGGGTTCACTTCAATTCCTCTATGAGTCACCATGTACCCCAAGAACTTCTCGGAGCCTACACTAAAGGAGCACTTCGAAGCATTCAAGCGTAACTTATGTTTTCTCAGTATCCCGAAGATATTCGTGAGATCTTCCACATGCTCGGACACCACTTTACTCTTCACAACCATGTCATCGATATAAACTTCAATGCTTCTACCAAGTTGTGGTTTGAACATTTTAGTCATCATCCGTTGGTAGGTAGATTCAGCGTTTTTCAAACCGAAAGGCATCACTTTGTAATGGTAGTTCCCAATAGGGGTGAAAAAAGAAATCTTCTCTTGATCGTCTGAGACCAGCGGTATTTGGTGATATCCTTGGAAGGCATCCAAGAAACTCATCCTAGGATGACCCATGGTTGCATCCACCAACTGATCTATCTTCGGCATGGGAAATGGATCCTTGGGACAAGCCTTATTGAGGTCCGTGAAGTCCACGTACACTCGCCACTTTCCTGTCTTCTTTTTTACCACCACCGTATTGGCCAACCATTGAGGATAAAAAACTTCCTTGATAGCCCTAGCCTGTTTGAGCTTGACCACCTTACTCCTAACAACCTCGGCGTGCTCCTTCGATGGTCGCCGAGGAGGCTGTCTCTTGGGAATAACGGCGGGATTCACATTGAGTCGATGACAAATGAAATTCGGGTCCACACCTGGGGCTTCATACGGATTCCATGCAAACACATCTACATTTGCTCGGAGGAACTCCAGCAACCTCTCCTTCTCTTGCAAAGGTAATTTAGCCCCAACCTAGAAGAATTTTTTCGGATCATCAGTAACAGTTACCCTCTCCAAATCTTCACACTTTACCTTGTCGGCTGACATATCTAAGGGTAATACTGGGGGTTTTAATTGCTATAATTCATTATCGGCCGTAGCCGAGGTCTCTACCTCTGGCCGATGTTGTATAGCCACTACCAGGCATTGCCGAGCTGCCACTTGGCTTCCTACTATCTCCAATACTTGGCCTCCGGATGGGTACTTCACTTTCTGATGCAGAGTAGACGAGACCGCTCCCAAGGTATGAAGCTAAGGTCTACCTATAATAGCCATGTATGGAGAAAAAACGTCTACGACAATGAAGTCCACCTCCACCACATCCATTTCGGCTTGCACAGGTAGCCTGATCAGTCCTTTCGGAGCGACCATCCTTCCCTCAAAACTCACTAGAGGGGAGCTGTAGGTTGCTAAGTCCTCTGGCTTCACCCTTTTGATGTCGTACCCACCAATCCTTAGCGTGACCACCAGAGCATCATCATGGGGCTGTATGGTCCCAATCTTGTCCTCATCCAAAAAGCCCAGAATCAGGGGGACGTCCACCCTAGCTCTCTTTGACGCTTGGCAATGATCCTTGGCCGGAGGTCGGTACACTGACAGTACCCTGAAAGGGCAAGATCCAGTCCTCCCTGGGGTAGCAAAGATAACATTAATCGTACCAAGGGGGAGCCTTGAAAAAGCATCCCCACGCATCTCCGAGCCTGCTTGGCTTGCCCTACCACTAGAATGATGCAAGAGTTGCTTTAATTTCCCTTCTCGGACCAACTGTTCCAAATGGTCCCATAAATTCCTGCAATTTTCCGTCATGTGCCCATGATCCTGATGATAGTGGCAATATAGGTTCGGGTTGCGTTTCCTAGGCTCTCCCGCCATCTTGTTCGGCCATTTGAAAAAGGGTTCATTCTTTATCTTCTCCAAAACCTGCTGCACCGGCTCCCGAAATACTGCATTAACCACCTGGGTGTCCATAGAACCCGACTACCCGACGAAGTCTTTTCGGGGTCGGTTACTGTTATAACGATCCGACCTGAAATCCCTCCTCTCCTAAGGGATTACCTTAGCCTTTCCTTTCCCTTGAAGTTGATCCTCCTCTACTCTTTTGTACTTATCAATCCTGTCCATCAACTGGTGTACATTGGTAACAGGTTTACCTGTCAGGGATTTCCATAAATCATGATCGGCTGGGAGGCCAGCTTTGAAAGTACTTATGGCCACATCATCGTGCTCTCCTTCTATTTCATTAAACATTTCCCAGTATCTATCCGAATAAGTTTTGAGAGTCTCGCCCTCTCGCATGGACATAGTTAGCCAGGATCCCAAAGGCCGAGGAACCCTTCTGCATGTGATAAAGCGAGTGCCAAAAGCCCGGGTCAGCTTTTTGAAGGACTCAATAGAATTGGCCCTTAAGCCGTTAAACCATCTCATCGCCACCGGACCCAAACTTGATGGAAAAACCTTGCACATCAAGGCCTCATCCCTAGAGTAGATAGCCATTTTCTGGCTAAAATGGCTAACGTGTTCTACTGGGGCTGACCGGCCATCATACAGGGTGAACATAGGCTGGTGGAATCGCCGAGGAAAAACTGCATCTTCTATATTCCTTGTGAAGGGTGATTTGGAAACTTGGCTCAATGCTTTGTTCATGGCATTGTTACCCAAGCCCCTGCTAGGCGAGCTTATGTGCCTATGTCAATGGTCGTGCTCCTCTTCATAGGAGAAAGTCTCACTGGGCGGAGTTCTTGACCTCCGCCTATAACTAGCTCCATCCGACTCCTCGGATGATGGTTCGGAGCAAGGTGGAGAGCGTTCTCGCCGGGCACGACACAACTCTCTCTTTAAATCGGCAATCTCACATTGCAAGTTCCCATCATGCTTTGCATGGGAGACATGACTCTTCCCACGAGAGTAACTTTTGGTGGTATAAGTTGTGCGCACACTCCCCTCACGGCCTTCTCTTCGTTCGGGACTCCGATGGGGATTACCATGCTGGGAGCCCCTTGACTCTACCTGGTGCGGGTTGGCATCTTCCTGATGTGGTCCCGCCGCATAGTGATGTGGACCTGCTTCCTCCATCATAAACGTTGCACCGAAGTTCTTTTAAGTTAAATCAAGCTCTTCCCACAAACGGCACCAATTGTAAGGACTCAATTTGTAATGATCCCAAACTGGTATTGGGTTCGTACGTTAAAGGCCCAAACAATAAAATTTGTAAAGCGTGGGTGTTCAAGAACTAGGTTAACTTTTTAAAGTAAAACGATTCAACCTCACGTTTATAGATGGATTAACACCGATATAACAATTAGTTTTTCTTTGAAACAAGTACAGTTCTTTGGTTTCTAAGCTTTTTTCCTGAGTGTTCTTTGTGTCTTTTTTATGTTCCGATCTTTTCCTGCATGCTTTCCTTTTACGTTATATATTGCCATCTTCATATCATCTTCACCACACACGTGTAGGTTGGGTTCAGGAGATCTTTTTCTGTCTCATCTAACACCTTCTGGAACCTCCTACTAGCAGCTGTAAGGCTGCTTCATCACTGTTCAGACATCACCTCCACATTAATGCGGCCAGAGAGTTGGTTGAAAGGCAATTAATGCGGAGACAGCTGTTGTTATAGATATTTGTTTGTCTTCTCTTTCTTACCCTTGGTCCCTTATCCCACCTTTAGTGGTGACGTAGCTCCAAAGTACGTTTGTAACAAGGTGGCATTTTGGTCGTCCTCGGACTTATATTGCCGAGAAGGATTTTGTCTTCGGACGAATACTGAACTCACCTTTCGTGATATTCACTCTTCCTTTCGTTTGGTTACCCTTACAACCTGATATGGGCCTCCTCGGACAGATTTGCATCCTCGGATGGGCCACAGGCCCAATTAACTTGACTTTAATAATTTTAGTGACTAACCGGCCCCCACAAGTGTATTGTAAAATTGTATTATATAATTAATAAAGTAGCTTTTTGAGATAATAAAATAGAATAGAATAGAATTTCCAGCTATGAATTCTCTTAGTCAATAAAATTATTAGCAAATGGGTAGTATTTATTATATACAGTACTTGAAATAACAAAAATTTTGACTTTAAGGGTCCATTTGGGATTCGCTTATTTTGTTGAAATTGAAAACTTTTTACTGAAAGTATTGTAGATAAAGGTAAAAGTTAGCTAAAATATTACAGTGGGACTCATGAATAGTATCAAAAAGTGCAGTGGGATCCATGAATAATAGCAAAAATAAGCTAAATAGTAAAATAAGTTGGCAAAAATAATCCATACCAAACATACACTAAGGATCTGTTTGGGATCCGCTTATTTTGCTGAAACTGAAATTTTTTTCCTGAAATTACTATAGATAAAAATAAAAGTTAGCTAAAATAGTACAGTGAGGCCTATAAATAATACTAAAAACTGCAATGGAACTCATAAATAGTAAAAAAATTAGCTGAATAGTAAGTTGGTTTTTTAATTTTTGTCAAAAATCACATTTTCAAATTTGAAATTATAATTTAAAACTTAGAACAATGTTCCAAGTCTTTTAGGGGATCACTGTCGCTCTCGGACTAGGCACAGCATCGGGCTATGTAACTCAAAGGAAGATGCTTTGTATTGATAATTGCTTTGTCATTTGAAAAATTAAAGTAATTGGTCGGGGAGGATGAAGCATATTGGTTGTTCTAATTAATTATGATTAAGCATTTCAACCTTTTTCTTAGGGTGGTTGGGAAATTTGGAGTTAGTAACATTTAAGTATTCAACAATCACGTAGTGAAAAGATAAGCCTGTGAAATTTGTAGACAAGTAGATACAATTATTCAAGACACTGACAAGAAAAGAGAGGACCAGTCTACTAAGCAGGTGGGGTTGGATCATTGAAAATCGAAACGACGTTGAAAAGCAAATTGCCAGCAATGTCAAATTCGAGAAAGAGAGAGGGAGAGACTATGAGTGGACCACGTAAAGGAATATATATTTGATGGGAAATGCTACCGAGCACCCGAAAAGAAAGAACCAACTGCTTAGCATACTGGTTCTTTCTTGGCGAAAAATACATTTTGGTCCCTATATTTTCAGTCGATTTTCGTTTTAGTCCCTAAGTTTTTTTTTTTATCGCTTTTAGTCCCTCTCCTGAAAAACGCTTCCATTTTAGTCCCTACCGTTACATCAGAAACGGATATTACAGACGTGGCAAACGGTAAAGTTAAATAATAATAAACTAATGTCCACGTGGCCTAAATTAACAATAACAAATATTTTTTAATACCACATCAGCATCTAAATTAAAAAAATTAATTTATTAATTTTAACTAAATAAAAAAAATTAAAAACAGAATTAAAAACTAAAAATCTTATGAATTAAGATCTAAGTGTGCCTTGAACAAGAACAACAAGAACACAAACCCAGATCCAAGAACACAAACCCAGAAATTATTTAAAAAAAAAAAAAAAAAACTAACCAAAGAGAGAGCAAATCTAATTTTGTTGTTTTTTTATTTTTCTTTGTCTTGGCTGGTTTCGGTTGAAAAAGAGAGAGCAAATCTGGGTTCGTGAGAGAGAAAGTGTGAAGGGAAAAATGGGTAGGGGGGTTAGAGTGCTGGGTTGAGCGGCGGCGGTGGCGGAGCAACAGCAGCGAAGACTGAAGGCGACAGTGACGGCGGCTTGAAGATTGGTTGTTATGGGCTTTGCTCGCTTGGGTATTGGATTTAGATAGATGCTTCTATGCTTGTTCTAGGTTATTATGGGTTTTGAAAACCGATGCTTGAAGATTGGTTGTTTTGGGTTGGTTTAGAACCGATGCTCTAAGATTGGTTGTTCTGGGTTTCGAACTGATGCTTCGTTGCTATTGCTCCGCCACCGCCGCCGCTCAACCCAGCACTCTAACCCCCCTACCCATTTTTCCCTTCACACTTTCTCTCTCACGAACCCAGATTTGCTCTCTCTTTTTCAACCGAAACCAGCCAAGACAAAGAAAAATAAAAAAACAACAAAAATCCATAACAATATCCACGAACCCAAATTTGCTAACAATATCCATCAGCTCCTAAGAAATTGTTTTTCTTGTCTTTTATTATTATTTTTTGCTGTCTTTTGGTTTAGATTTGAGCTGTTGACATTTTTTTTTTTTTTTTTGGGTTTGTGGCTGTGGGTTGATTTTCTTGGCCTAGGTTGTTGTGGGTTTTATTTTGGTGGTTGTGGGTTGGCTTTGAGATTGGAATTTCTGGCTTTGGTTAGGTTTTTTTTTTTTTTTTTTTAATAATTTCTGGGTTTGTGTTCTTGGATCTGGGTTTGTGTTCTTGTTGTTCTTGTTCAAGGCACACTTAGATCTCAATTCATAAGATTTTTAGTTTTTAATTCTGTTTTTAATTTTTTTTATTTAGTTAAAATTAATAAATTAATTTTTTTTAATTTAGATGCTGATGTGGCATTAAAAAATATTTTTTATTATTAATTTAGGCCACGTGGACATTAGTTTATTATTATTTAACTTTGCCGTTTGCCACGTCTGCAATATCCGTTTCTGATGTAACGACAGGGACTAAAATGGAAGCGTTTTTCAGGAGAGGGACTACAAGCGGTAAAAAAAAAACTTAGGGACTAAAACGGAAATCGGCTAAAAATGTAGGGACTAAATTGTGTTTTTCGCCTTCTTTCTTTTCGGGTGCTCGGTAGCATTTCCCATCAAATATTAATTCCTTTACGTTAGTAGACTGATTCTTTCTTTTCGAGTGCTCGGTAGCATTTCCTATCAAATATTAATTCCTTTACGTGGTGCACTCATAGTCTCTCCCTCTCTCTTTCTCAAATTTGAGTTTGCTGGCAATTTGCTTTTCAACGTCGTTTCGATTTTCAATGATCACTATGAGTGTACCACGTAAAGGAATTAATATTTAATAAAAAATGCTAACGAGTACGCTTAGAATACTGATTAATAATCAATTTAAATAAAGTGAAAAAAAGCAATTAATATTTTGACAGCTTTTTTCATTTCCCATAAAAATGGTATCAAAACTTTCCTAAAATAGATTATTAATGAGTGCCCTAAGGGCATTCATTAGCATGATCCATATTTAATAAAAATAAAGTTTAGTTATAAAATTGGTTGTAGTAAGCTATAAATTTATGGGAAATGCTAACGAGTGTCCTTAGGCCACTGGTTTTATTTGATAAAATAAATATTATTACATATTTTGAAAATTTAACCTTTGAATTGTATATTCTTTATTCTCTTAATACATATATCAAATTTTGTGTCAATCGGATATTATTTATTATATGATCTATAAATTTATATTTTAAGCATAATTTTAAATTACAAAAACTTGCAATTTAAACAATTTATTGATGACATAGCTATTAATTTTTAATTTTTTATAAATTTTATAAGTATGAAGAATATTAAAAAAAAAAAGACATTAAAAATATCAAAATTCATGCATATAATTGCTTTTTTTTTTTTTTTTTAATGATGCATTAGAATCAAATTAATTGAATTTATGCTTTTTAAAGAAACGATATGAATTAAATGGGGTATCAACAACCATTACATCTTAGTTGATGATTTTGCCTTCATATAATGTCACTTAGCCTTTGAATTTAGATGGGTATATATAAAATATATATCATCATTTTTTTGTATGATCTTTAATTTTTAGGATGTAACTAAGAGACAATATTGTATATTAGCAAAATGATGTATTTTGGTTCCTTAGGTTATAACTAGGAGAAAAAGTTTTGTGAACTTTACTTTGGGCATTGGAAAAATGTATCATATTTTTAATGCAATGTACTCTTTTTTGATCCCTCAATCAACGGGAATACATATCTGAAGTCAAACCTCTATGCATAAGACTCACTATCAGGGATTAAATATCCTAGTCCTCTTGAGGCTCCATTTTGACACCTGAGATGATATTATTGTCATATTATATATTTAGGGGTATTTTGGATGGTTTAAAGGGTATTTGGGTCATTTTAGGTTTTTACGGTATTTTTTTCATCTTGGAGATCTTGGGATTGTTTTGATCATTTTAGAAATTTCAATGATATTTTGCTCATTCTAGAAGTTTCAATGCTATTTTGGTTATTTTAGAAGTTTCAAATATATTTTTATGTTGAGATTTTGAGGGTATTTTTTTATTATCATTTTAGTAGTTTATTTTAGTCATTTTAGGAATCTTGAACATTATTTTGATCATTTTAGGGATTTCAAGGGTATTTTAGAGGACTTGGGAGTATTTTGGTCATTTTGGAGATCACAGGATTATTTTGTTCATTTTGGAGTTCTCATGGCTATTTGGTCATTTTCAATTGGCATAAAATTTAGTTACTTTAATATGAATTGATCCACTATAAATACTCATCACGATGTTCCCTAATAGTCAATTAAAGAAGTAACAAAGAGTGACTTTGGACAAATACACTTAGCCGACGTTGACTAATATGTTGAGAACTTACAATTGACTCCAAAAAATTTGGGACTAAAACTTTGTTGTTGTTTCAAGATTATCTAATTATTTTAGAGGTTATATATAATATAATATAATATTAGTAGAATCAAATGTGGTATTTATGTTCCTAGGATGTCATTCCAAAGATTGGAGATTTCTTCTTCTTCTTTTTTTGAGGGAAAAGACTACGTAGTTTATTTTATTGAAAGTTGGCTAAATTAGCTTGGAAAACAGGAAAAAATTGTAATGGAACATTCTCCGTCCATACAAAAAAATTTGAGATATGTAAAGCATATCAAGGTAGACCGTGAGCTACCTTATTACCTTCCCTCCTTGTATGAGAGTAACGTAATTCTATAAAAAGCCTAGAACAAAGACGTATATCATCAATTAATAACCCATCAGAAGTTAGAATTTCTTTTTCATGTTGTAGTGCCGACATCAGTGCTTAAGAATTGCCTTCCAAAACGGCATTAGAGAAACCAAGTTCCAAGGCTAACGTTGCTCCTCTGTGTGCAGCTAAGGCTTCAGTCACTCTTGGACTGAAAGCTACAATGTAGCCGTTGGGTTTGGGAGGCCAACACCAAACCATCACTATTGCGAATTACCACCCCAACACTTGCTCTATTTTCCTCAAAAAACATTGCCTCGTCAAAATTGATTTTAACAAAACTAGGTGGAGGAGGTTTCCATCGAGTCCAAGGAAGAATATCTGGAGGTTTAGAGGGAGTTTGAACTAATTGAAATTCCTACAACCGATCCTTGGCCAATTGAGCGAGTAAATGGAGAGAACAACTGGGTTGATGAAGCTGAACCTGATTTTATTGATTCCAAATTGACCACACATTCAATGCAAAGAGTTCTGAAGATTTCTACTGTTGAATGATCCATGCATTAGTGATTTGAAGTCCGTGAACTGAGCTGTTTCTCGAAAATTCCATAATTCAGAGTTCGACTAGACTATATCAATTTCTGGACAGGACCACAAAGCATGAATCACCGATTCTAAGGAACCATGATAGCATTCACACGTGGGATCCTTAATGATTGTTCTTCACACCAGATTCGGTTTGTAGGTAGTGAGTTTCGGCAAGCTCTCCACAGAAGATTCTTCACCTTATTCGGTACATGCAGTGACCAAATACCCTTCCATAAAACACCCACACCAGTAACATATATTCGGTAGACGTTCATATCTGAAAGTAATCCACTTGTTTTCACCTTTTTCCAAAGAAATTACTCGGCCTCAACAAAGAGGAAGAGAAACATTCATCTTCACCCTTACCCTCATGAAATTGCCACCATTAATTTCAACCAAGTCAGTAGAGTGGATTATGTTGCCAAGGACATCACAAATCTTCTCTGTAGCTTTGATATTCATATATCTAATTGGCAACCCATGAACTTGCACCTAAAAATTTGTTCTATCAAACTTGAGGGAATCCAGCAGAGTATTATTTTCGTAACATTTCATGACCACAAGATGCCTATCAAAGCTCGATGGTTCACTATGGAGAATCTTATCCATATCAAACTTGTTATAAAAACAAACAAAGTTTTGTGTTCACCTAAATTTAGGACTTTGAAGCCATTCCGTGATCGTCAGAGTGGAGTGAAAGTTCTGGCAATTACGTCTGTATTTAGAACTCAATTGGCCAAAAATTTTGCCCTTAGGACAAAATCTTGAGTGCTAAGATTGCTCTCTAAACAACAACCAAGTCCCTTTCTTTCAGAAAGAGTAAGACGAGTCCAATCATGTGTCAACTCATCCATCGTGCTTCAACGAAGAAAAATTAAGGAAAGAATGCAGTGAGTAGAAAAAAAATCTATTTCCCAAAAAACCCTAGAAAGAGAACCCAATAACCAAAGAATAGCCTTGCTATTCCTTTCACCAAAAAAGTTTTGTGTTCACCTAAATTTAGGACTTTGAAGCCATTCCGTGATCGCCAGAATGGAGTGAAAGTTCTGGCAATTGCGTCTGTATTTAGAACTCGATTGGCCAAAAATTTTGCCCTTAGGACAAAATCTTGAGTGCTGAGATTGCTCTCTAAACAACAACCAAGTCCCTTTCTTTCAGAAAGAGTAAGACGAGTCCAATCATGTGTCAACTCATCCATTGTGCTTCAACGAAGAAAAATTAAGGAAAGAATGCAGTGAGTAGAAAAAAAATCTGTTTCCCAAAAAACCCTAGAAAGAGAACCCAAAAACCAAAGAATAGCCTTGCTATTCCTTTGACCAAAAAAATAATAATAATAATAATAATTAAAAAATAAAAAAATAAAATAAAATAAAAACCTCTATAGAGAAGGGACCCCAATTCTACTGCATAGTCAGAGAGAACTTTCTTAATAACGATAGAGAAACTAAGAGGCTGTTTGGCCAACCAAATTTGATAAATCAATTCTCAGTTTTCATAACTCATAACTCAAAAATGGTGGGACCCATAACAAAAAGGTTGTTTGGCCAAACGATAACTCTGTTTCCATCACTCAATTCTCTTATTTTTGAGTTATGAGTTATAGAAACTAAAAACAGCCTTTGGTTGTTTTCAGTTTTTATAACTCATAACTCAATGGCATTTTCGTAAATAAACACACATGGAGGGACCCACAGCCGCAATTTTTGACCACCTTTTGACTTTTTTTTTTTTTTACTTGTTCGGTCTTCAGTTCTGGTTTTTTTTTTTTTTTCTTTCACTGGTTCGGGCTTCAGTTTGTTTTTTTTTTTTTTTTTTTTTTGGTTCGGTGAGTTTGGGTACTGGAAAAAAAAAAAAAAAAAAAAAAAAAAAAAAAAAAAAAAAAGCTACACCGACTGACAGGTATGGACCCACAAATAGTGTGAAAAATATTGAGTAATGGAAATTGGGTGATAATGCCAAACGGGTGTGAAAAATTGAGTGATAAGTGATGAGTAATGAAAATTAAGTGATGGAAATTGAGTGATGAAAAATAGTTGGCCAAACAGGCTCTAACTCTTTTCTACGTAATCTTTTATTGAAGATTGGAGATTTCTAATCTGACATTCAATGCAATATATATATATATATATATATAAAAGATTCTGAGGTAATATTAATAGAATCAAATGTGGTTATTATGTTCTTAGGATGTCATTCCCAAGGTTAGAGAGATTTCTAATCTAACATTCTACGCAATTTAAGATACATACATATATATATATATATATATATATATACATATATATATATATATATATATATATATAAAAGATTCTAAGGTAATATTAGTAGAATCAAATGTGGTTATCATGTTCCTAGGATGTCATTCCCAAGGTCAGAGAGATTTCTAATCTAACATTCTACGCAATTTAAGATCCTATAAACCTAACGCCACCCAATTGAATAGAGCTTATATTTGATCTTTGGACCTAATTAACAAACCAAATTAAAGTTTAACTGAATTTCGACCGTTAAGGTTATGTGGGCCTTCTTTTTCTTAATTTGATTAAATTCAGACCTTTTTTTTTTTTTTTTGAAAAGATTAAATTCAGAGCTAAAAGTAGATTAATCAATATTTTAATCAAGATTTTTTAATACAATAGTATCACTTTCCACGATATTTTACAATAGAGGATGGGCAAGTCCTTCGTAGAAGATCCACACCAAAATCTTTGTCCTAATATGAATACATATGAGAAGGATGGGCAGGCCGTTCTGATCATTTGATTGATTGTTGGTGATGTGGACAAAATTTGTCACGGACTTTTTTTCCATTTTTGGAGCTACAAGTGGACGAAGCCTAGTATAGTTATCAGTAATTTTTTTTTTTTTTTAATTAGAAGATTTTCCTCCAAATTAATTTATTTATTGAAGGAATATCTTCCGATTGGAGATTTATAAAACTATCCACATTTATTTATTTAAACATGTCACATGATTCATTTAAAAAGTCATATGATTAAAAGTAGATGTGAGTTAGGGGCAGTAATTCGTATTCGTGTCGTGTCAAGGTATAGGTATTCGAAAACATATGACTTAACCTTAACTCGACCCATTTAATAATTATGTCAAACTTCCTCAAATTTGACACAACCCACTAATTAAGCAAGTTGACACAACACAATTCATTTCAACCTGTTTAAAACACAATTTAAGGACAATAAATAAAAAAATAAAATAAAAAAAGATTTTCCCCCCTTTGTTATAGGTAAAAGGGTCAGGGACTTTAAAGTTTCAGTTAAATATTTATCAATATAATTATTAAAAAATTTTAATTACTTAATTATATTTAGAATTCGAATTTGTTTGAAAAAAATGACAGCTGTTTATGTCAAATGAGTTATTTTAGGTTGATTGCGAGTTAAGCAAGTCAACACGAAATTGACCAATTTATTAATCATGCTAAGTTTGTTAACCAATTCTTTTAACAAAAACTCATTTATTCTAAACACTAACCCCAAAAAACTGTGTCGTGTTCATGTTGTGTTCGAGGCGAGTCATGTTGAATATTACCACCCTAACATTGATGGTGTTTTTAATTGGCATGTAATTGATTGGAGAGAATTTCATCCACACTGATCTAGGGGTAAACTTTTTCTGTCCGTTTATAATTAGTTTGTCATTTGAAAAAGTAATTCGTTGGAGAGTATTTAAGCATATTGGTTCTTCTAATTTTGATTAAGCATTTGATCGTTTTCTTTGGGTGGTTGGGAAGTTTGGAATTAACATTTAACAATCACATGGTGGTAGAAAAAGCCTGTTTAAAAAATTGCCTTTAACGGAGGCAGACAACTAGATACAATTATTCTATTGACAAAATACAGAGGGCCAGTCTGCTAAGCAGGTGGGCATGGATCATTGAAAATTGAAAAAATATTGAAATAAAAAACCAGCAAACCCAAGTGTGACCAACTAATTAAATTTAGTCTGAAAATGCAATGTCTAAATCATCTCCTAACCATCCATCATCTGAGTCAAGAAACAATGATTGGAAATCTGAAACCATATTAGAATTATTAGGTTGACCACTTTCCCTCCCATTATTTTCTGTCTCTTCGGACAGTACTAGAAGAGAACCTTTGTTATCTTCAATTGCAATATTATGCAGGTCGTTTATATCAACGTCACTGAGCTGTGCAAAATCAGAATCAAGCATTTTGCAAAAGTCGTCAGGACTTAAGTCCAAAATGAAGTCAGACACGTTCTCTTCCTTTGAAGTTGATGGTGACCCAGCATTCGATTCTGATATCGAGGACTTGTTCTTAACCATGTTGGTCTCCACGGTTGGTGTCAAAAATATTGGTACTTTCGTCTCATGAATTTGGTCATCATCCACATGTGGTTGTGCAGAAACAAGGACCCCTTTGCCTTCTAATAATGCATCAGACTCATGGTGAACTATAATGGTTGGCTTTTTCTGATCTGTTCTAGACTTTGGTGATGGAATCTGATCTTGTGTCTTCTTGGCTAAATAGGAATTCCAATAATTCTTGATTTCATTATCAGTACGTCCAGGAAGTCTCCCTGCTATCAAAGACCATCTACAATAACACACTTTGTTTAGTATATATGTACTTTAACAAGTGCATCAACATTATTATGATTTGGATCACATGCAGCACAGTTTTAAGACTTTACTCTTAAGAATAAAAATATATATATACGAAAGTACCTATTGCCTAAAAGCTTGTGTAGTCTCATGATCAATTCCTCTTCATCTTGTGAGATGTTCCCTCTTTTTATGTCAGGTCTTAGATAATTCATCCACCGTAGCCTACAGCTCTTGCCACACCTCTTAAGTCCTGCATAACCAATTAAATCCCACAGCCTATATTAAACTCTAAAAATAATGGCTTACACTTTAATGTGTTGGGATTTATTTCTTTTGAAACTATATTATTTAATTAATTATCTTTAAAAAATTCAGGTTTTAATTGGTTATTTTTTAAAAAAACAGTAAGGTTTTGTTTGTTATGCTTCTTTAATTATAGGGCTTAAAATATAGTTTTCCAAAAACAAAAGAAATAGAAAAAAAAAAAAAAAAAAAAAGAAGGAACATGCACAAATCAACCAACATTCTTCTACTCTTTGTATCTTGTTGAGTAGTCAAACTGTCAACCAACTCTCTCACCAATGTTTTTCTTCCCATTGCAGTAACCAAAAAAAAGCCAAGGGCCATAACTTTTAAACTACTTCTTATTAGTATTGTGAATTAAATGAGAGAGATTATTGATGAACTTCAACATGATAAATTCATTACAATAACTAGCTATGGACAATTTTTATAAAAAGAATGATTGAAAGGATTGTAAATGAATGAGCTCATTGTTTGACCCAAAAAAATTTAAAGTAGAAATGGTCAAGCTCATTGAAGTACCGAACGAATTTTTAGCTGGGTGAAGCAGGAAGCCAGAGTTTAAGAGCCATTAATTTATTTTCTGACATTTTGAAACTGTACTTTTTTCCAAAATTGAGTTTTAAAATGCCTTATTCTTTTTACCTACAGTTCTTTCGACAATTCATTTAAAAAAAAAAAACAGTAAAATAAGTACAAAACAGAAAATATTCTTTATGCAATCTGGAAATTAATGAAAAATCGAAAAGAATGGACTCTCTCTGACCTGTTTCTTTGGCAAGGTTACTCCATTTTCCTTCACCATGGGTCTTGACATGATCAATGAGGATTTTATCTTCAAGAGCAGTCCATGCTCCTTTGTTTAATCCATCTTTTGTACACCTAGGGTTTCTACCCATCTCTCTGAGACTCACTGTATTTCTCTGTGTGTGTGTGTTTCTTCTTTCTTAATTTGCTGCAAAACTCTCCTAGGAAACAGGAGAGAGTTTGCTTTGCTTTTACAAACCCATTTTGGTGGAGAGTGAGTTTTATAGATGGACGTGCCCAATTTTTTAAAGTCCTCACTATTATTAGCTTTTTTGAATCTAAGGACAATACATTAATTTTCTAACACTAGAGTCCAATTTTTGTAGGACACAAAATATGACCATACTCTAATATCTTACACAACGTGTTCCATATTTTCTATTCTAATTACTACACAGAACGCGCTTCACTGGCACGTACTGTACTATACATGTGGACCATATGGCATTTTTTTTTTTTTGTGGCATTTTTTTTTTTTTGCTTAAGCAAAAAAAAAATGCCATATGGTCCACATATATATTACGTACCGTACGTCGATACGTGCCAGTGAAGCACGTTCTGTGGAGTAATTTAAATAGAAAAATATGTGGGGCATTGGTATTATTGGCATGCAACCCTTTCGTGAAAAAATGAAATATCATAAGCAACTTGGTGATCTTCATTTTTAGGTTTTTGTGCAATGTTTCATCATGCATTAAAAAAAAAAATTCCTTTATTGGTTATAAATAATTGTTCTGAACAAACAAGACAAGTATCTTTCCTTTTTGAAACAAAAGTAGTGTAACATTTTCACTTTGGGTAAAATTAAGAGTAACTATGTGCTTCATTGATTAATGCAATGAAATGTTTGAATTTGATTAGAACAACCAATAAATTAACAATATATACCTTAAAAAATGTTACATGGATTCATATTGATTCTTATTAATTTGGAGTTGGGCCAGAATATTATATAATTGTTTAACCAAAATTATGAGAATGCCAGATTCATTGCCCATGTATATTATTTACTCTAGTGAGATACACTTATAATCCTAAGTGATTCAAAAAACAAAATTAAGGGATCAATGGCAAGGGCATGTCACACGTGTCTCTTAAATAAATTATCTTCTGATTGTGTTATGGCCTAGTTGGATTAATCTACACCTGTGAAAACTATTTTTGATGGACAATTCCAGAATATACTGTACAAACAATCTCTCTTTTTTTCCTTTAAAAACAAAAAAAGGAATGATTGTTTTTTGAAATTGGCGTAGGCACGTTTGTTTTACAAAGGAGCAGAGCATATCCTTTTGCATAATTAAGGTTAAGGGTCACGTGATTGATGTTATAGACAATTAAATCAATGGTGATGTCTGAATTTATCAATTGAAAATGCGATCTTTTGAGATCACAGTCATCTGTCCTTCCTAGTTGACCTTTTCTTGTTTTTCCCAAACGAACATTTCAACGAACTTTTATAGAAATTGAAAGTTTGTTAGACTCCAAGAAAAGTTCAAAAATAATTTTCACTGAAATTTCAGTATTTTCTTGTCCCAAAGCTAACATTAAACCAGCTCAACACAGTTTCTTTTTTGGTAAACAACGAGCTCAACAAAGTTGAAACTTAGAAAGTTTGTTAACTGCCAGAAGCGAAATTGTACAACAATTTTGTTAGGTACTTTGTAATGATTAAGGCTGCACAAGACATTATTCAGCCAAAAAAAAATTTAGTGATTTTGACAGAGATATGTTAGCCCCAGTGGTGGCTAGAGCCACCACTTCTTTTTTTTTTTTTTTTTTTTTTTTTTTTTTTTTTTAATGATGTTCACTAAAAAATTTAAATTATGCAAAATTTAATAAAGTAATAATTTGAATATTTATTATAATTGTAGTACATTATTCAACCAAAAAAAATTGATTGATTTTGACAGAGATATGTTAGCCCCAGTGGTGGCCACTTTTTTTTTTTTTTTAATGATGTTCACTAAAAAATTTAAATTATGCAAAATTTAATAAAGCAATAATTTGAATATTTGTTATAATTGTAGTCAAATCGGTAAGGAGAGTGAAATTGTTGTGACTACAAAGCCAAAAAGAATATAACTATTGTCACCATTAAGAAGAACTAACAATCACAATATTTTTCTTAATACCATTTTTTAGGAAAAAATGAAATGATAGATTATTTTTATTGAATAGGTTAAACAAACTACAAATTTGAATGTTTAGCGATTTTTATCTTTTTGTTTTATTGTAGGCTTTTTGTTGAATAATAAGACCATTTGTTGTTGTTTGGTCTTATCTTGTTTTTGTTTGGTTTATGTTTGCTGTTATTTGGGCTAATATTTATTATTGTTATTTAAGTTTTTTTTTTTATATATATCATATTATATATAATAAAAGTTGGGCTTAGACGCCGTGGTTGCACCAAGTGGCTTCACCAAATTGCAGAAATTTTAATAAATTTTTAGATTTTAAGAATAGATATATACATATTTTATGGATAAATATGACAAATCAAGTAATGAAAGAAAGTAGCATTTGATTTACAATTATAGCAGTTGTGTTTATCTAAAATGTTATCAACAAAGTCTAAAATCAATAGACTCTTCATCTAATCCTTTTTTTTTTTAAATTATATTATCATGTGTAACAAAAAAACAACATAGTACACGTAAAAATAAAGTATTAGATGAAGATTTTGGATAAACATACATCCTATGTTAATTCTTCTTCTCTTATAATTTCTAAAATGATTAGAAATCTAATTTCCACACAATTGAAAATTCTCTCACTCTCCATCAAATTGCAGAAATTTTGTTAGATTTTTTTTAAAAATAGACATATTTTTTTTTTGTTCTTATTTTCTTCTCCTATAATTTCTAAGTTGATAATTTGATTACAATCTAAATTCTTCATCTAATCATTTTCTTATTATAATTTATAAGTTGATAAACAATATCAATTTAATTACAATCCAAAATCTTCAACTTATCCTTATTTTTTAATTTAAATTATATTATTACACGTAAATAAAAAAAAATTAAATAAAATAAAATAAGCAACGTTGTACACTTTAAAAAATCAGCAAGGTAGTACATGTAAAAAAAACAGCAACTACTCTTAGTATTTAAATAAAACACTAAATTCTTTGAATTTCCTCTTGCCACTTTTTTTAAGATTTAGACTTCAGCTTTACACTCCCACAAATTAGACTAACATTAGACTTTTTATTCATATCAATTTCTTCAATGTGGAGTGTATATATACTAAATAATTTATAATAAATGTGTACTATACGGTTCTTTTTCTTTAAACTTCTCTTCTTCTACCTACAACCTTTTAGGCATGTATTTGTTTGCTCTAATTTTATTTCATTAAATTGAATAGGTTTTGTGTATTGTTTTGTTTTTTGTTTAACCTAATTTGCCTATAATTTATACAATTTATATGATTATGGTTTGAGAATTAATCATTAAATATGCTTCGGCATATTTTTTAAATTATTTTTTGTTTTATGACATGGGTTCTAATGGTGATATGTTTCTTTCGTCCTCTCAATTTTGATTTGGAGAAAAATCTTCTTTTTAGCTTACAATTAAGCATGTTTTGATATAAATTTGATTATAAATTGTTCATAACAATTTGATTTTTATTTTTCCTGATTGAAATAGCTTTGGCTAACTATTAGAGTTGTACACTTTGATCTATAAAAGAAGTCAATCTATCCATTTAGTTTTTATTTTTATTTTTTTATCAATCATTAAATATGGTTTGACATGATTTTTTATCAATCATAAAATTTTATAATAAAGAACAATGACAAACAAGAACAAGGATATAGTTTACAAAGAAGTATTCAACAATCTCCCAAAGATACAAAATTCTCAATAGATGAGCACAATTGGTAGGTTACAAAATAATAATTTTATTAGGTGTTATCATTTTATATTTGATAATTATTATACCAAATTTTTTTCCTTTTTTTATTATAATAATTGTGGGGGCCGTTCGATCAATAGGCCCATTAAGGTCAGGATTGTTGGGCCTGTGGCCCATCCGAGGATGCATATCCGTCCGAAGAGGCCAAGCCCAGTCATAAGGTAATTACCGAAGGGGGTGGTAGTCAAATATCACGAGGGTGAGGTGCTGTATTCGTCCAAGGACGCCATACTCCTCGGCACTGTGCGTCCGAGGACGAACAGGGCGCAGTCTTGTGGCAGCCGGGCCTCAGAATTACGTCACCAATGCTGATAGGATCGCAGACCAAGGATAAAAGGGAAAAGATAGACAAATATCTATAACCACAGCTGCCTCCGCATTAATGACTTCTCAACCAACTCTCTGGCCGCATTAATGTGGAGGTGATGCCTGAACAGTAAGGAGGAAGTTCCAGGAGGTGCTGGATGGGACAGAAAGAAATCCTCCGAACCCAGCCTACACGTATGCGGTGAGGATGGAAGGCAAAGGGTGGTATATAAACTGAAAGAAGAACATACGAGAGAGGGATCGAAACAGAAAAAGAAAAGAGAGAAAAGCACAGAAAAAAGAAGAAGAGCAAAAGGAGAGAAAAAGAATTGTATTGATCACAAAAGAAAACGATCGTTGTACCAACTTGAGACCTTTAATATACGTGAGAGTGAATCTTTTAAGAGACCACAGTTAACCTAGTTCTTTACACCCACGCTCTACAAATCATATTGTTTGAGCCTTTTTACTTACGAACCCAACACTGTTACAGGTCGTTACAAATCGCGTCCTTACAATTGGCGCCGTCTGTGGGAAGAGCTTGTGTTAGCTTAAAGGACTTCCGGTGCAACGTTTCTGATGGAGGAAGTGGGTCCACATCACCCCGCGGCAGGACCGCATCAGGAGGATGTCAACCTGCACCAGGCGGAGTCAAGGGGCTCTCAACACGGTGGTCCTCGAAGGAGTCCTGAACGGGGAGAAGGCCATGAAGGGAGTGTACGTACAACCCATACAACCAGGAGCCACTCTCGTGGGAAGAGTCATGTCTCCCACGCGAAGCATGATGGGAATCTGCAACGTGAAATTGCAGATTTGAAGAGAGAGTTGCGCCATGCACGGCGGGAGCGTTCCCCACCTTGCTCCGAGCCATCGTCTGAGGAGTTGGATGGAGCTAGTTATAGGCGGAGATCGAGAACTCCGCCAAGCGAGACTTTCTCCTATGAAGAGGAGCACCGCCATCGACGCAAGCGTAGAAGTCCAACTAGCAGGGGCTTAGGAAACGATGCCATGAACAAAGCCTTGAGTCAAATTTCCAAGTCGCCCTTTACGAGAAACATAGACGTTGCTACCCATCCTCAGCGGTTCCATCAGCCTACGTTCTCTCTGTATGATGGCCATTCAGATCCGGTGGAACATGTAAGTTATTACAGCCAGAAGATGGCTATTCACTCCAGGGATGATGCTTTGATGTGCAAGATTTTTCCATCGAGTTTGGGTCCAACAGCGATGAGGTGGTTCAATGGCTTAAGGGCCAATTCTGTTGGATCTTTCAAAACACTGACTCAGGCTTTTGGTGCTCGTTTTATTACATGCAGCAGGACTCCTCGGCCTTTGGGATCCTTGTTGACTTTGTCTATGCGAGAGGGCGAGACTCTCAAGAGTTACTCGGAT
Source organism: Quercus robur (assembly GCF_932294415.1). Taxonomy (NCBI): domain Eukaryota; kingdom Viridiplantae; phylum Streptophyta; class Magnoliopsida; order Fagales; family Fagaceae; genus Quercus; species Quercus robur. Next base: position 17,460,226 of record NC_065545.1, on the reverse strand, counting down.
AGGTGCTGGGAAATGTTTAACGAAATAGAGGGAAAGAATGATCCTGTGGCTATAACCACTTTCAAAGCTGGTCTCCCAATTGATCACGATTTGAGGAAATCCTTGACGGGTAAACCTGTCACTAGTGTGCGCCAGCTGATGGACAGAATAGACAAGTACAGAAAGGTAGAGGAAGATCAACTTCAGGGGAAAGGAAAGGCCAAGGTGATCCCTCAGGAGATGAGGGATTTCAGGTCGGACCGTTATAATAACAGCCGACCACGGAGGGATTTTGTTGGGCAGTCAGGCTCGGCGGACCCCCAGGTTATTAATGCAGTATTTCGGGAGCCCGTTCAACAGGTTTTGGAGAAGATAAAGAACGAGCCATTCTTCAAATGGCCGAACAAGATGGCGGGGGAGCCTAGAAAGCGCAACCCGAGTTTGTATTGCCATTACCATCAGGATCATGGGCACACGACAGACAACTGCAGGAATTTATGGGAACACTTGGAACAGTTGGTCCATGAAGGGAAATTAAAGCAACTCTTGCATCACTCCAGCGGAAGGGCGAGCCAAGCAGGTTCCGAGGTGTGTGGGGACGCTTCATCAAGGCTCCCCCTGGGTACGATTAATGTTATCTTTGCGGCCCCAGGAAGGACTGGATCTTGCCCCTCCAGAGTGTTGTCGGCGTCCCGATCCCCGGCCGAGGATCATTCTCAAGCATTGAAGAGGGCCAAGAGGCGTGTCCCCTTGATTTTGGGTTTTTCAGATAAGGATCTGGTTGGGACCATACAGCCCCATGAGGATGCTTTGGTGGTAACGTTGAGGATTAGCGAGTATGATGTCCGAAGAGTGATGGTTGGTCAGGGAAGCGCTGTGGATGTGATGTATCCAGATTTGTACAAAGGGCTAAGGTTGAAACCAGAGGACTTAACAACCTATAATTCCCCTCTGGTAAGTTTTGAGGGTAGGTTGGTCATTCCCATGGGGCTAATCAGGCTGCCCGTGCAGTCAGGTATGGATGTGGTGGAGGTGGACTTTATTGTTGTAGATGTTTTTTCTCCGTACACGGCTATTGTGGGCAGACCTTGGCTTCACACCCTTAAAGCGGTCTCGTCTACTCTACATCAGAAGGTGAAATACCCATCCGGAGACTAAGTGTTGGAAATAGTAGGGAGTCAGGCGATTTCCCGGCAGTGCCTAGTGGTGGCTATACAGCATCGGCCAGAAGCGAAAACCTCGGCAACGGCCGACAATGGGTTATAGCAATTAAAATCCCCAGTATTAGGCTTAGATGTGCTAGCCAATGGGGTAGAGTGTGAAGATCTGGAGAGGGTAATTGTTGCGGATGATCCAGAAAAATTCTTCCAGGTTGGGGCCAAATTGCCTTTGCAAGAGAAAGCGAGTTTGCTAGAATTCCTCCGAGCCAATGTGGACGTTTTTGCATGGGACCCGTATAAAGCCCCAGGGGTAGACCCGAATTTCATTTGTCACCGACTCAACATGAACCCTGCCGTTGTGCCCAGGAGACAACCTCCTTGGCGACCGTCGAAGGAACATGCCGAGGTGGTTAGAAGCGAAGTTGCCAAGCTCAAACAGGCCGGGGCTATCAAGGAAGTTTTTTACCCTCAGTGGTTGGCCAATACGGTGGTAGTAAAAAAGAAGACTGGAAAGTGGCGGGTGTGCGTGGACTTCACGGATCTTAATAAGGCCTGCCCCAAGGATCCATTTCCTATGCCGAAGATCGACCAGTTGGTGGATGCGACCGTGGGTCATCCCAGGATGAGTTTTCTGGATGCCTTCCAAGGGTATCACCAAATACCGCTGGCCGCCGACGATCAAGAAAAGACTGCATTTGTTACCCCGATTGGGAATTACCATTACAAGGTATTGCCCTTCGGCTTGAAAAACGCCGGATCAACCTACCAACGCATGATGACGAAAATGTTTGAACCGCAGCTAGGTAGGAGTATTGAAGTTTATATTGATGATATGGTTGTGAAAAGTAAAGTGGTGTCTGAACACGTGGAAGACCTCGCGAGTATCTTCGGGATACTGAGAAAACACAAGTTGCGCTTGAATGCTTCGAAGTGCTCCTTTGGTGTAGGTTCCGGGAAATTCTTGGGGTACATGGTGACCCATAGGGGAATTGAGGTGAATCCAGACCAAATTAGGGCCATTAACGATTTGCAAGCACCTCGGAATCCAAAAGAAGTGCAGAAACTGATTGGGATGACTGCTGCGTTGAATCGGTTCATCTCCAGGTCGGCTGAGAGGTGTCGTCCTTTTTTCTGCCTACTACATAAGTGGCAAGGATTTGAATGGACTGCGGAGTGTGCTGAAGCATTCCAGCAATTGAAAGATTACTTGTCCAGGCCGCCTATCATGTCTAGCCCTGAGGTGGATGAGGTGTTATATGCTTACTTGGCGGTAGCCCCTCATGCAGTTAGTTTCGTCTTGATACGACAGGATAATGGCGTCCAAAGGCCGGTTTATTATGTAAGTAAATCCCTCCATGAAGCTGAGGTGAGATATCTGTCGTTAGAAAAGGCTATACTGGCGATAGTTCATGCAACACGCAAACTTTCGCACTATTTTCAAGCCCACACTGTGGTTATCTTGACCCAACTGCCTCTCAAGTCCATACTTAGAAGTGCTGACTACATCGGAAGAATTGCCAAGTGGGGCACGATTCTGGGCGCTTTTGATATCAAATACATGCCTCGCACCTCTGTAAAAGGTCAAGTCCTTGCCGATCTGGTGGCTGAATTCGCTGAGTGCCTAGAGGAAGTTAATAGGAATCAGGATCACATGGATGAAAAATTGGTTGGCCTAATATCCGCACAAGGAGAGTCTTTATGGAAAGTGTACGTGGATGGGGCCGCAAACCAACGGGGAGCAGGATTGGGATTGGTGTTGATATCCCCCGAAGAGGCCATCATCGAGAAGTCATTAAGACTAGGGTTCTTGGCTACTAACAATGAATTAGAATACGAAGCTTTGATAATGGGAATGGGTATGGTCCATAAAATGGGCGGAAAGTCAGTGAAGTTATTCTCAAACTCGAGATTGGTGGTCGGCCAGGTGAGAGGAGAATTGGAGACCCGGGACCCGAGGATGCAAGGGTATCTAAACCGAGTTAGGCGTCTACGAACGAAGTTCGAGTCTTTTGACTTGTTGCATATTCCTCGAGGTGAAAATACCCACGCGGACTCCTTGGCGACCCTTGCCACCTCCTCAGTATGAAATTTACCTCGGATGATTATCGTCGAAGACCTGTGTACCCCTACCTCGCTAGAGAAGGAGGTTTGCCAAATCAGACAAACTAATCCGTCGTCAAGCTGGATGGATCCCATATTAAAATTCCTTGAAAGTGACATATTGCCCGACGATAAGGTGGAAGCTAAGAAAATACGAAGGAGGGCTCCTTGGTACTGGTTATCTGAGGATAAAAAGTTATAAAAAGTTATCTGGGCCATACCTGCTCTATGTGCCTCCTGAGACAGCAGAGTCGATACTGGAGGAATTACATGAGGGCATTTGTGGGAGCCATACAGGGGGAAGGTCTCTATCATGTCGAGCCCTCACACAAGGTTATTGATGGCCAAATATGCGAAGGGAAGCACAGGAGTACGTCAAGAAATGCGATCAGTGTCAGAGATATGCTCCAAATATCCACCAACCGGGAGGAGTTCTTAACCCTCTCTCTAGCCCTTGGCCTTTTGAACAGTGGGGGCTGGACATTGTCGGCCCTTTTCCTAAAGCCATAGGAAACAAGAGGTACCTGCTGGTCGGCACAGACTACTTCACTAAATGGGTTAAAGTTGAGCCCTTGGCGAACATCAGGGACGTAGATGTGAAGAAGTTTGTTTGGAGGAACATTGTTACACGATTTGGTATTCCCCGAATTCTTGTCTCAGATAATGGACTCCAATTCGATAGCAATGCCTTTAGGGAATATTGTTCAGAGCTAGGAATAAGAAATAGATATTCCACTCCGGCTTATCCACAAGGCAATGGGCAGGCTGAAGCTGTTAACAAAGTAATAGTCAATGGGCTTAAGAAGAGACTGGATGTCGCGAAAGGAAAATGGGTGGAAGAATTGCCACATGTGCTTTGGACGTATCAGACAACACCCCAACGTTCGACGGGGGAAACTCCCTTTTCCATGACCTATGGGGCCGAGGCCGTCATTCCCCTGGAAACTGGATTCCCAACGTTAAGGACCAGTACATTCTCTTCGGGTAGCAATGATGCGATGTTGGAGAAAAGTTTGGACCTGATTGAAGAACGAAGGGAGAGCGCGATGGTTCAACTAGCTTACTACTAACATAAACTCAAGCAGGGCTATGATAGCAATGTGAGGATGAGGCCGTTAGCCATAGGAGATCTGGTGCTGAGGAAAGTCCTGGGGGCCACTAAGAATCCAAATTGGGGAAAACTGGGACCTAATTGGGAGGGGCCATATCGGATCACTTCTGTAGCAAGAATAGGAGCCTACTATCTAGAGGTTCTAGATGAAAAACCTGTACTCCATCCTTGGAATGTAAATAATCTCAAGAGGTATTATTATTAATAAAAGTGTTTCAATTCAAATATTTTCTTTTAACTTATGTCAACCATACATCCTGTACTCCTGCATCTTATAATTTATATTGAAATGTTAAACAGAAACTAAGTTGTGCCAGGTCCTCGGATCGCCAACTTAGTGGAAATTAACATCCTATATTGTATATTGAAATGTTAAACAGAAACTAAGCTATGCCAGGTCCTCGGATCGCCAACTTAGTGGAAATTAACATCCTATATTGTATATTGAAATGTTAAACAGAAACTAAGCTATGCCAGGTCCTCGGATCGCAAACTTAGTGGAAATTAACGTCCCATAATTTATATTGAAATATTAAACAGAAACTAAGCTATGCCAGGTCCTCGGATCGCCAACTTAGTGGAAATTAACGTCCTATGATTTATATTGAATTGTTAAACAGAAGCTAAGTTATGTCAGGTCCTCGGATCGCAAACTTAGTGGAAATTAACGTCCCATAATTTATATTGAAATGTTAAACAGAAACTAAGTTATGCCAGGTCCTCGGATCGCAAACTTAGTGGAAATTAACGTCCTATGATTTATATTGAATTGTTAAACAGAAGCTAAGTTATACCAGGTCCTCGGATCACAAACTTAGTGGAAATTAACATCCTATATTGTATATTGAAATGTTAAACAGAAGCTAAGCTATGCCAGGTCCTCGGATCGCAAACTTAGTGGAAATTAACGTCCCATAATTTATATTGAAATGTTAAACAGAAACTAAGCTATGCCAGGTCCTCAGATCGCAAACTTAGTGGAAATTAACGTCCTATGATTTATATTAAATTGTTAAACAGAAGCTAAGTTATGCCAGGTCCTCGGATCGCAAACTTAGTGGAAATTAACATCCTATATTGTATATTGAAATGTTAAACAGAAGCTAAGCTATGCCAGGTCCTCGGATCGCAAACTTAGTGGAAATTAACGTCCTATGATTTATATTGAATTGTTAAACAGAAGCTAAGTTATGCCAGGTCCTCGGATCGCAAACTTAGTGGAAATTAACATCCTATATTGTATATTGAAATGTTAAACAGAAGCTAAGCTATGCCAAGTCCTCGGATCACAAACTTAGTGGAAATTAACGTCCCATAATTTATATTGAAATGTTAAATAGAAACTAAGCTATGCCAGGTCCTCGGGTCGCAAACTTAGTGGAAATTAACGTCCTATGATTTGTATTGAATTATTGAACAGTAACAGAGTTGTGATAGATCTTCTAATCATAAACTTGACGGGAAATAATGCCCTGTAACATTCATTGAGGAGTCAGAGGGAGATCTTTGGACGCAAGTTGGCATACAATCAAGAAGGTGGTTGAAATGAACCCATCTAAAATTACAATGACAAAGTGAACGAGTGCAAAAATAATATAGAGCCGCAAGAGTGATAAGAAAATAAGCAAGGAAGTCCTTTACTAAGTGTCTAATTAAGTTACAAAACAGGTTCTACTTTTTTAAATTTTAACTAGATCTGTGGGTTCTGGCTGGCGGGTAGGTCTGCCTCCGAAGTTGAGATTCATCTTTGGCTTTGGTAATGCCCCCAGTGGGTAGAACTGTGGAGTCCAATTCCTGTTGAAAACCCTGGGAGGCCGTCTCTGCCTTCGAAGCGGTGGTGGTCTTGTCTGGGGAAGCTCCTGGAGGGGCAAGTCCCTCTTTAGCTAGTTCCGGTTGGCCGCGAGGAGGAGAATTGCGAGGCAAAACCTCCTCGTTTAGGTTAATAACTGGGGAAGGAGCATCAGCCTGATGGGGTTGAAGAACTGAGGGGCGTATTGCCTCAGGGTAATATATGTTCTCCGGCCTACGTAACTCGGATGAGGCTTCAACCCCAGCACGGTTAAGAGCCTCGCTCCAAGTTCTTGCGCAGTAGATACGGCATACCTCCGGAACCTCGGCTCTCAAAGCCTTCTCAGTTTCAGCTATACCAACTTCATAGCCTCTCTGGTCAGCTTCGTTCATTGCCTGTTCGGCGTTGATTTTCGCTTTCTCGGCTTGCTCTTTGAGCTTTTCAGCTCGCTCCCTTAGCTTCTGAGTTTCCTCCAGGTGCTTCTTAAGAGCAAGAGCTTGCTCCTGAGTCTTCTTTAGCTCGGCATTCGCCTCGCGCAGGCTTGGTCCTCGGCCTGCTTCTGGTAGCCTTTTAATGCCGACTCGGCGCTCTTGCGAGCTTGCTCTTCGACCTGTAGTTTTTTCCTTGCGTCGGCCAAGTCCTGTTCAGATTTGGACAAGATCTGTACAGCCGTTGCCCGTCTTTTCCTTTCGCCATCTAGCTGATCGGAACAGGCATTGAGCATCTCATCTAGCTTGAAAGTATTTTGGATGATCTGTAAAAAAAAAAAAAAAAAGGGGTTAACACCGTAGTCAATGAAAAGTGCATATTAGTGAGTAACAGTCATAGAATGAAAAAGGATAAAAGATAGCTTCTTACCATGCCCAAATATCATTTGCTATCGGGGACGAGTTCATTCTTCCTCATATTCTTTATTTCGGCCATGTCTTTCGAGAGCAATAAGGCTTCCTCTATGATCGAGGCTACGTGACACCCTATGCCGCCGTTAAAGTCCCTTATAGAGGCATCATCTCGCAGGGGCTCCCCACCGTGCATAGGTGCTGGTAACCATGCTTGTGGCTCAGGATGTGGGGAATCAGATTTCTCTTGGCCCCGCGTGGCTTGGTGCTTAGTTTTCTGCTACTTTGCAGCTCGTTGGTCATCCTCCTCTCGAGTGGGACGAGACTTGCTCGTATCCGCCACCTCCTTGCCCTTCTGTTCTCTGCGCCTTTTCTGCTCAGCAGCGTTGGGAAGCGCTGGTTGTGGAGATGACCGAGAAGGGTGACGAGGAGCAGGAGGAGGAGACCTAGCTGGAAGAAATGAAGCCTGGGATGGTATTGTTTTTGCAGGTACAATCTTTTCCGGCTGACCTTCCATCAGCTCCAGCAAACTTTTCTGGGGTTTTCTTTTTATCCCCATCTCGTCAGGGTCTTCCTCGGGGCTTGTGAGTTGATCAAAAATCCGGAAATCGTCCGAGGACTCAGATACTGTTACAACGGTTTCCTCGCCTCTTTCCTTTTTCCTTCCCCTTTTTATTCCCTTTTTCCTGAGGGAAGGTAAGGGTGAAGAAGTCCCCGCCGAGACGCTGGCTACGAAAAGAGGCTCTGTGCGAGGTGTGTACTGGGGAAGCGGAATGCCCTCTGGAACAATGAATCCTTCGTAGGCAACACTGATACGGTGAAGCCGAGGATCGCGTGCTCTAATCATGCACTTCGGCGCCTGAAAGGCAAAAGAAAGGAGGGTGTAGCCGAGAATTAAATGTGCCGCCTGGAGCTGACCGTCAGCCTCATTCACGTATATTTCAGCCTTCAATAATTTATCTAGGCTTGCCTTATTGACTAACCTGAGATTGGGCTTCGTGTAGCGTCTATCTGCAAAACCGCTAATTCTAAAATTAAAATTGTAGGAGACAAAAATAATAAAAGTAAACGGAATATGTTCACGAACTAAATAGTATAGATCTATAACTACGCGCCCACCTGGTGTTCCCTCTACTGTTGGACAAGGCAAACCATCGTGCCATTCCTCAGAGAGAATAAGGAAATCCTCCTTTAGATTCTTATTTGAAGTAGGGAGGCACTGAATTAGCCTTACTTCAGGATATCTCGACTTGGGATAATATCCCTGGTCAGTTAAGCGATGAAGGTTGTACACCCAATTCACGTCATGATGGGTTAGCTTTAGGTCCATTCTCTTATTCAGAGCGTCTATGCTTCCCAAGACCCTAAACATATTCGGAGCACATTGGGTGGGGGATAGCCTAAAGAAGTTGAGGTCACTCCTAGTAATACTACCCATGGGGATAGTCATCCCACCCTCTATAAAGGCGATCATGGGGATAACTACTTCCCCAGTTTGCCTGGCATCAACCCACCCCCCTTGGGCTGCATACCTCATCCCTACCGTTGGGGGGATCTTATACTTAGAGCGAAAGTTTCTAATACCCTCCTCGGACTCAATGAGACATCGAAATGGATTCTTTTGTTTCCCCATTTTTCTAAAAAACTTAGTAGAAAGGACTATTGGGTTTGAAACGAAAGTGGAAAAAACTTCAAGAGGACTTACAGGTTCAAAGGAAGGACCTCGGACAACGTACGATTATTTGTAGTCGCCAGGAGAATAGCGAAGACTGGAGAGAGGCAAGTTCAATGTATGAGCTCTGGAACCACGTAATCATCGAAGGTAAAGTACAGGTTTAATTAGGGAACGCCTTTATAGTCATGTGAGGATTGTGAGCGGTGAAGTTCCCGCTCACAAAACAAGGGAAGCCTTCTGCCGTTTGATTTAGATCTCATCATCGAACGTGGGAGACAGGGGCGTTGTCAAAATTTAATGCTGCCAAAATCGGGATGCTGAAGCGTCAGGGGCATGCCCCAAAACACGCATAGGTACGGGCGTATGGCGTCAAAATCCACCTTCTCTCCCGAGGAGTCGAAAAGTAGGATTTTGAGGGGCTATTGTGGGGGCCGTTCGATCAATAGGCCCATTAAGGTCAGGATTGTTGGGCCTGTGGCCCATCCGAGGATGCATATCCGTCCGAAGAGGCCAAGCCCAGTCATAAGGTAATTACCGAAGGGGGTGGTAGTCAAATATCACGAGGGTGAGGTGCTGTATTCGTCCGAGGACGCCATACTCCTCGGCACTGTGCGTCCGAGGACGAACAGGGCGCAGTCTTGTGGCAGCCAGGCCTCAGAATTACGTCACCAATGCTGATAGGATCGCAGACCAAGGATAAAAGGGAAAAGATAGACAAATATCTATAACCACAGCTACCTCCGCATTAATGACTTCTCAACCAACTCTCTGGCCGCATTAATGTGGAGGTGATGCCTGAACAGTATGGAGGCAGCCTTACAGCTGCCTATAGGAAGTTCCAAGAGGTGCTGGATGGGACAGAAAGAAATCCTCCGAACCCAGCCTACACGTGTGCGGTGGGAATGGAAGGCAAAGGGTGGTATATAAACTGAAAGAAGAACATACGAGAGAGGGATCGAAACAGAAAAAGAAAAGAGAGAAAAGCACAGAAAAAAGAAGAAGAGCAAAAGGAGAGAAAAAGAATTGTATTGATCACAAAAGAAAACGATCGTTGTACCAACTTGAGACCTTTAATATACGTGAGAGTGAATCTTTTTAAGAGACCACAGTTAACCTAGTTCTTTACACCCACGCTCTACAAATCATATTGTTTGGGCCTTTTTACGTACGAACCCAACACTGTTACAGGTCGTTACAAATCGCGTCCTTACAATAATTATTTGAGAGATTATTGTTTATCAAATAAAATGTATATTCTATAAGTTTATGATAAAATCATGCAACGCACGGACCTTTAACTAAAAAAGAATTAAATTTTTAGAATTTTAAAGAACTAAAAAAGAATAGTATACTACCAAGACTCTAATTTATTCTTAGATTAACATTATTTTTTATTTTTTAGGATATATTTCTTAAATTAAGGGATAATATTTAACATACAAAAATTTAACTTAGAAATATTTATCATCTAATTAAAATTATTTTTTATTTGTTAGGATATATTTCTTAAATTAGGGGATAATATTTAACATAGAAAAATTTAATTTAGATAATATTTATCATCTAAATTTCCAAAATTTAATATTATTAAATTAATATTATTTTATCACAATATAAAGCTACAAAACTTGATTATTAAGGGATAAACACAATCCAAATTCTTAAAGAGGTGATTAATATAATCTATCCCAAGGAACAATATATATCTCCAATAATTTGATAATCTCTATCTATCCCAAAAAAAGTATGTATCTCCATTAATTTGATAATCTCTAAGTTGATGGCATTTAAATATATATATATATATATATATATATAAATTCCTTATAGCTATCAATCACTTTCTCCTTCTTCTTTTTTTATTTTTATTTTTTATTTTTTATTTTTTTTAAATTTTTTATATGTTATGTTATGTTGAATCAACTTTCTTTCTTTTTTTTTTCCATTCTATTCATGACCTTTTTTTTTAATTCCAATTTTTATGGGATAAAAACAAACACAATGATTAGATATCTTTAATTTCAATATGGTTTAAATGAATTATATTTCAAATGGAATTCTACCAATATATATAACCCTATATATCCTTTTTGAATTAAAGCTTATTTCAATATGTGAATGCCTAAATCCCATGACAATGTAGGTATGCATTCTTTCTTCTTTTATTATTACTATTTTCATTTTGTTTATTTTCTTTAGTGTTATTATTGGTTTTTTGTCTTCATGTGATTTTAATTAATGAATTCAAAACATTCAAAAACATTGTCAAGTTTCTAAAGGCTCCTTCTTTGTTTTTGTATTTTGTTTTTATTAAATTGATTAGGTTTTGTGTATTGGTTGCCTTTTGTTTAAACTAATTTTCTTAGCTTTGATCTAATTTATATGCTTAGGGTTAGGGTCTTAGAATTAATGATTAAATATGGTTAGAATTAATAGATTAATTTTAACAATTTTCTTATTTGATTTTTATGTTACATCAAATGATCAAGATGTTCTACACATGTATTCTTGAATTATCAAATTTAATTTTAATTTATAATATTATCAAGATTATATTAATTTTAGATTTATCAATTTTTAGTACATTTTTTTAAAATAATTATCAATTTAACAATTTGGAATTATCAATTTAATTTAGCTTTAGGAAGAAACCCTTATTTTAGTGAGATAATTATTTACACTTGATAATTTTTTCTTTTTTCTTTATTGAATCTATTAAAATATATAATTATTTATACATTTATTTTATAAAATTTTTTATAAAACTGTGCAACGCACGGGCCTATAACTAGTATATAAGGGATTAAGGATTATGTTTGGGGGCAAAATTAATTTTGGAGTAATGCTATGTTCAAAATATTTTTACAATAAATCTTATGCAAAAAACTCTCATTGATGGGTAAAAAATAATATCAATATTGAGCCCAAATTAGAATTGCAACAACTTACCACATTGGATTTGTTATAAAATTATTGTGAAAATGTTGTGAATATAGCATTATTCTTATTTTTGTTGAACCCAATTTTTTTGTAATTCTCAAGTCAAGGTGTTCAACATTTTTATTAGGATTGTCACAATAGGTTAATTTATCATATAATTTATTTATTTATTTTTACAAATGCATATATGCAATTTTTTGCAAGCCAGGGTGGTCTTATGACCACCCTGACTTGCATGTAGAGCCACCAATGGTTAGCCCAAGCCCAATCCTTCTAGTATTGGGTTTAACCTACTATATATACACATGTTGTAGTTCATTGTAATGTAGAATTTTTACTACTCTTTAATATATTATTAATGTAACCATTTAGGGTTTCCTTTGTGGACGTACGTAAGTCATTAGGCTGAACCACATAACCTTTGTCGATGGCAAAAAAGTCTTCCTTCTGACAAATGAGATTTGTGTTGGGTTGGGGGCCTAAACCAAAACTCAACGATGGGCTTGAAGCACGGCCTAAAGGCTATTGGTGAAGATTTGAAGAATTCACCTTATTTTATGCCTTGGGCCTAGGATAGGACTGACAAGGGTTATGGGATGGCCCAAAAAACACTTCATACAACAGACACGTCAGCACAATAAAAAGCATACTGCTATAAAGAAATAGCTTAGTAGTAAAATAATTCAACAGTAAATATTCTAGCGGTAAAATAACCTAGCAGTAAAATGAAACGGAGTAGAATGAACTTCCAGCCGTTAATTATTTTACAGATTAAGGAAAGTATCTGCATCTTCAAAATCATCATCTACTGGTTCTGGAGAAGAGTCCTTTAATACAATAACATGAGGGAAGAATTATATAGTAACAATTACATCATAACCTCCAATAGTAAATGAATAAACAAATATCATAGGCTCCATTACAACAAATAATGAAGAAACTTAGTGTGAGATGAAGGGAGAGAGAGAGATTCCAGCTAGCGCAGCACAATCATTATGATGCTAGGGCATGCTCATGGATATAATATATGTAGTGAGTAGTGAGGATCATTTTTAGGTAGTATGAGTAGTGAGTGAGAGTGAGTATTTAGTGAAACTGCTGGGGCTTTCTGCTGGGGATGAATAAGAGCTTATAGGTAGGGGTGTGAGGGGTATCTGTGAGCTAAGGGCTAAAGGACTTAGTTTCTAAGTCTGGAACTAAGAACTCAAAGACTCAAAACCTCACTAAGAGTTTAAAGAAGAAGGGGGAAGTTTATGAGAGAGTCCTTCTCTATTAGTGTATCTATTGGTCTGTATTGGTCTATCTTGAAGTATTAGTGGAGAGTTCCATTTATAGTTGAGTTTGAGGAGGTAATTAGTAAATAATCTTTACTAAATCTTCCTCAATCTTCAAAATATCCTTGGAGAATCGTTCCTAGGATTTGGCCAAGAATGGTAAGTTCAGCTTTAAAGTATTCTTTGTTGTTTTGGGTAATGGCAGCTGGAGTTTTGACTTAGCATTAAATGCCGATTGTCCTCAGATAATGGGATTAGAGCATGTATTAGGCTAATGATCTTAGTTTTGTTGCTGTCAGAATCAGAGCTCCCTAGGGTAGATTACATCACCCCAAGCCATGTGTCAATCTTGGAGCCCTTTGCTATGAACTCTGCCGGAGATCCCTTTAGTGCCCTCCAAACCACATTTCCTTAAGTTTTTCCATTTGGGTTCATGTGCTTGGTTCGTGAACCAAAAAGTACACATTTTTGGCATGATAATGAGCTGTTTTCCAGTTATTCTAGAAGCTTTCATGGTCTGGTTATGGCTGCCCTTAGTCTTTGATCGAATGGGTTGGAGAAGAAAAGGAAGATAGCTGGCTGAAGCTTCCCAACTTTATGTCATGTAATCTCAGCTTTATGGGTTCGTTTGGATTGAATTTATTGCTACTGAAAACTGAAAACACTGTAGCAAAATTATTTTTAAATGTGTGAATAGTATCGTGGGACCCATTTTTAATATTTTTTAACCCGTGAACAGTGCCAAACAGTGTATGAATAGTGCTCAACAGTATGTGAACAGTACTCTTGTCCCCCTAAAGCAAAAACGGTGTAGAAAAAAGAAAAAAAAAAAGTAAAATGCAAAACACAGACTTGACTTTCAGCTGGATCCAAACCGGCACTATGTCACATGAGAAATGATGAAAATCAGCTTGACAAAGAAGGGTTTAACCCCTGCTGGACACATGTCCTTTACTGATCTGATTTGACAAGTTGGAACAGATGGTAATGGTTCTTAGCTGTCAGGTTGTGCTGAAATTTGACTTGACAGCTCACGTGAACTTCAACTGCTGAGATTTGCACGTGAGCTGGGCTGGCTCAGCTGGACCTTGTAGTTGAGCTTCTTTGGACTTGTCCATCCCTACAAAATGGATAGTTTTGCCATGGGTGATATACATGGGCTTTTATAGTTAGTTGATTATGGAAAGAATAAGCATAGTTCTCATAAAGAGGTATTTTTTGAGGGATGAGTAATTTATATTTCCCATGAGTTAGGGGCTTTAGTATATGAAAATATGTTTTTGCCAAAATAGTATTTGGGCTTTTGTAAATTTGTGCCAAAATAATATTTGGGCTTTTATAAATAGGTGCCAAAATAGTGTTTGGGCTTTGTAATTATGTGCCAAAATAATATTAAGCTTTTGTAAATAGGTGCCAAAATAATATTTGGGCTTTATGAGATTTTGTAAAAATATTGCAGTATAGCAACGGGCTTAGTAAGAGTGCCGTGTAACAATGGGCTTTGTAAGAGTGCCGTGTAGCAACGAGTTTTGTAAAAGTGCCGTATAGTAACGGGCTTTAGAGGTGCCATATAGCAACGGGTTTTGTAAGAGTGTCGTGTAACAACGGGCTTTGTAAAAGGGTCTTATTGGGCTTTTTGGGTTTTGCCCACAAGGTAAATGAATTTGGGCTTTTTTGTGGAGATAGTATAATTTTGTGACCCAATTTAGTAATTTTGTGACCCAATTTAGTAGTAGTATGATAAGTATTTTTGTAAAAACCCAAGTTGGATAATGTATGGGTAAGGGCCCAAGATCGTATATTGAGCCTTGGGCTTTATTCGAGGATATAAATGGGTCCAAGGAGAAGCAAATAATTATTAGATATTCCCAGACCAGGTCCCATAAGTAGAAAGCAAATGAAAGGTTGTCCGAGGAGTACATCCTCTTTGGACTTAATGAATATGGTTCAAAATATATAATCCAGCAATTAAAGTGACCTTCTAGAAAGCTTCAGTGACAGGGATGTGCTTCATGGACATGTGAGAAGGAAGAAAACCTCAAAATATCTAAGGGAAGGCTGACACCACCGCATTAAATGTATTGCGGCTACTTTTCTGGCCGCATTTATGTGGAAAAGACCTCTGAACAGTGCTACCTTGGCTACCGCAACTCATAGAGAGCTAGAGAGAGTGTCTGATGGGACAAGTACTCAAGTAGGGGTTCGGATGATCAACAAGTAGAGGATGAAGATGATCCAAAAGATGATATATAAGGTGAAAGACTCTTCATGGAAGGGGGATCGGAAAAGAGAGAAAAAAAATAGTATAGCAACCTAAATCATTTTGATATCCAAGAGTGATCATTATATGCAGGTTTAATCTTCTCGGACTGAAAGTTTATTGATATCAGCATCCTTTATTTGTGTTTAATTGTCATGCAATTCAATACTGGCTGTTGTCCAACTCATTAGGACCTAGTTCTTTGACCCATTCTCTATAAATTCATTGCATTGGGCTCATTGGACCAAGACTCCATACATTTTGGGCTTGGGCCCCAAAGTACAACCCTACAATTGACGCCGTTTGTGGGAAGAACTTGTGCATCAGTGAGTGCAACAGTTAAACATGGTGGAATCAGGTCCGCACCAAGCAGGTCCACACCAAACGGAGCCTACAGGTTCTCAACGGCAAGACAATTTCCTTAACCTTGAATGGGAAAGGGATCAAGAGCGACATTGAGAGGGTAGTGTCTGTACTACCCATACAAGCAGAAGCCATTCTAGGGTGGGAAGTCACGTATCCTAAAGGCAAGACAATAATAAAGCCCTGCAGTGAGAGATTGTAGGATTGCAGTGCATCAGTGAGTGAAACTATGTCGTGCGCAACGGAAACGGTCCCCTTCCAGTTCAAATACGTCCTCTAATGATGAAGGGGACGACAATTATAGGCAAAGGTCAAGAACCCCACCAAGTGAGACCTTTTCTTATAAGGAAGAGCACCACCATAAACGCAGACACAAAAGTCCATCTCGTAAAGGCCTAGTAAATGACGCCATGAGCAAGGTCTTGGATCGGATCTCTAAGTCACCCTTCACACACAAGATAGAAAGGGTTAAGCTCCCTCAGCGATTCCATCAACCTACTTTCACCATGTACAATGGTCAAACGGACCCCGTAGAACATGTAAGCCAGTTTAATTAGGGGATGGCCGTCCTTTCCAAAGATGAGGCTTTGATGCGCAAAGTATTTCCGTTCACCTTAGGACTAGTGGCGATGAGATGGTTTGATGGCCTGAAGCCAAACTCTATAGTTTCCTTTAAGCAGCTCACCCAGGCCTTTGGCTCTCACTTCATCACGTGTAGCAGGGTTCCTCGGCCTTTGGATTCTCTACTGTCTCTGTCCATACGAGAAGTGGAGACCCTAAAAGCCTACTCGGACAGATATTGAGAGATGTACAATGAAATAGAGGGTAACTTTGATGATGTCCCCATCAGCACCTTCAAGAGCGGTCTTCCGGCCGAGCATGGTTTAAGAAAGTCTCTAATAGGAAAGCCTATCACTAGCTCATGGACCGAATCAACAAGTATAAAAGGGTTGAAGAAGACCAGCAATTGGGCAAAGGTAAAGCAAAGATTATCCCTCAAGAAAGGAGAGACTTCAGGTCGGACTGATTTAATAACAACAACCGATCGAGGAGAGACTTTGCAGGGCAATCCGGATCTGCCGATGGGCAGACAGTCAATGCTATGTTCCGAGATCCAGTGCATCAGGTTTTGGATAAGATCAAGAACAAGTCATTCTTCAAATGGCCAAATAAGATGGCAAGAGACCCCATGAAGCGCAACCAAAACCTGTATTGCCAATACCCCTGCTGGACACATGTCCTTTTCTGATCTAATTTGACAAGTTGGAATAGATGGTAATGGTTCTCAGCTGTCAGGTTGTACTGAAATTTGACTTGACAGCTCACGTGAACTTCAGCTGCTGAGATTTGCACATGAGCTGGGCTGGCTCAGCTAAGCCTTGTAGTTGAGCTTCTTTGGGCTTGTCCATCCCTACAAAATGGATAGTTTTGCCATGGGTGATATACATAAGCTTTTGTAGTTAGTTGATTGTGGAAAGAATAAGCATAGTTCCCATAAAGAGGTATTTTTTGAGGGATGATAATTTATATTTCCCATGAGTTAGGGGTTTTAGTATATGAAAATATGTTTTTACCAAAATAGTATTTGGGCTTTTGTAAATTTGTGTCAAAATAATATTTGGGCTTTTATAAATAGGTGTCAAAATAGTGTTTGGGCTTTGTAATTATGTGCCAAAATAATATTGAGCTTTTGTAAATAAGTGCAAAAATAGTATTTGGGCTTTTGTAAATATATGCCAAAATAATATTTGGGCTTTATGAGATTTTGTAAAAATATTGCCGTATAGCAACGGGTTTAGTAAGAGTGTCGTGTAGCAACAAGTTTTGTAAGAGTGTCATGTAGCAACGAGCTTTGTAAAAGTGCCGTGTAACAACGGGCTTTAGAGGTGCCATGTAGCAACGGGCTTTGTAAGAGTGTCGTGTAGCAACGAGTTTTGTAAAAGTGTCATGTAGCAACGAGCTTTGTAAAAGTGTTGTGTAGCAACGGGCTTTAGAGGTGCCATGTAGCAGCGGGCTTTGTAAGAGTGTCGTGTAGCAACGGGCTTTGTAAAAGGGTTTTATTCGGCTTTTTGGGTTTTGCCCACAAGGTAAATGAATCTGGGCTTTTTTGTGGAGATAGTATAATTTTGTGGCCCAATTTGGTAGTAGTGTGATAAGTATTTTTGTGAAAACCCAAGTTGGATAATATGTGGGATATAATGGATAATATTTGTGAAATGGCCCGAGATAACTTATGGGGCTTATATGAAAAATATTTGTGGGAGCCCAAGTTGGGTAATATGTAGGAAAGTATGTAAGAAATATTTATGTGGGCCCAAAATGATTTATGGGCTTATGTGGGTATTTTTTTAGTGAGTGGGCTAATGAGATTGGGGCCTGAAAATTTGTACCTCAACAACCCTCGTGTGTTATTATGTTTTACACTTTATGTTTCTGCTTCCGCATCTATACTAGCATATTCAACATGATATATCAATACTAATATTTAACAAATTTTAGGTCTAGGCATTCCGTAATTCCACGTAATTGGGCTGAATTTACTCTAACAAATTTGCTCTATCAAGAACATTATTGATCAAGAATGTCCTGGACCACTGTAGATGTCATAGATGCATTAATTTTTATGTTTGATCTCCTAAAATTCAACATCTTTTTTTGGTTTGAGAGAGAAGCTGCATGGGAGGATGTTTCTACCACGTCAAAGTATTGTTTGGAGCAACTTTACGAGGTCACTCTCTTACAGCATGTGTGAGACCCATATGTTTATGGATCTCACATGTCGTTAGAGGATATTCCATGATGACGTCGAAAATTGTCACCAATGGGTCACACCGTACTCGTGACTCGAAGCGAACCTGCACAACAGAAGCAATCGAAAGAAGTCCTTCAGAGAGCACCGGTGTGGTGCCGGCCAAAAAACTCTCCGACGGTCAAGTTAGAATTCTTCTGTTTTACTTAGAGCGTTAGAGAGGGTCAATTAAAGCGTACCTCGATTTGTGAGGGTGTTAGGTCTTTTATAGTGGTAGAGAGTTGACTTTTCTTCTTGGTTTTCAAATCTTTTCCATGTGGGACTCTAATACAAATTCTTCTGAGCGTGGTGAGCAAGGATTTCCATTTTTGGATCTTAGGGCTTTTCTAGGCGATAGGGAGTTCGGATCATGGGCCCTTACTATGTCTGTCAGCGATGGGCCTTCAAAGCGCATCGGATTATCTTTACACAGGCCCAGCAGTTCCGATCCGTCAGGCCCATTAAGGTAGGCCCATCAGGCTCTATATTTTATCATCTTCAGTTGCCCCCTTCACCCCAATGGTCCGTCACCTTTTAGGTCAAAGGATCAATGGGGTGACGATCCTAACGTATGGGTATGACGGGTATTTTATGACGGAGTGAAATCTGTGAGACAAAATGAAGGTTTCAAGTTTATAGTCACAACTGGTTGACGGATTTATGCAAGATAGGATGACGGTTCCAGATGGATCAACCCGTCAGAGGAAGATTCATCAAGTTGACGGTTACAGGATGGGTACAAATCTGTTGATGCGTACTGACAGGTTGTCAGCATTTATTGAGCATGCCACGTGTCAATCTCTGAATGGCCATTGTATAGGATCGAAGCGTCGCTTCGTCTTCCGTGCATCTCCTATATATATAAGGCGCCTCACTCTCTCATTTTTTCAATTTTCAATCAGAAATTGTTTGTCAGAGCGAAGCCGTCAACCTTGTCAGAGCAATCCGTCGAGGACGAGCATCTACTGATTACACCAACCGTCACCTCAACTCTGCTAAGTGTGGTAAGTACATCTAATACCATAATTAAGTTACATTTCCGTCCTTGCATTGTTGTTAGGCTTACCATACCCGTCAATACTTTCAAACCCGTCGGTCTTAGGTTTCATCGTCAATTGTAGGAAATGTCTAGTGCGTCAAGTAACCAGTCGGTGGTTCGTGATGGGACGGAATACGAGGATGTATACCCGTCCGGTCATAAAGACCAAGAGAGCCCCGGCGAAGATAGGAGTCCGTCTGCCTCTTCTTCATCCTCAACAAATAAGGATGTGGAGATAGTTGAAATAGAGGGTTCTGATGACGACGGGAATCAAGCACTGGAGTCCGTCGTAGGTGCTGATGGACTAAGGCAGTTCATCATGTTGCCAGAGTGGACGGTGCATAGGTTCACATCCGTCATCAGGGAGAAACATTTCAGCACTTTTAGAACCAACTTCCAAATCCCGGACTACGTTTCCATCCGTCTACCATATGTGTCGGAGAAGTGTTACTATGAAGGGGTAGACGGTGTCGGAGTATACGAGCAGGCGTTGAAGGCTGGACTTCGATTCCCACTTTCTACACTTCATAGGGAACTTTTGCACTATCTAGGGTTGTCCGTCACCCAGATATCCCCTAACGCCTGGAGGGTCTTCATAGCCATGGAGATTCTTTACGGTGCAATGTCGGATGGAGAAAGGAGACTGACGGTCCGTGAATTTCTTCACTGTTACCGTCCAGACGAGATTTCTGGATCAAGGGAGATGTATAGTTTTGCTAGTCGGAGCCCCTTGTTGAAGGTGATCTTTGAGACCCCAGACTCAAATAGAGACTGGAAGAGTCGCTACTTCTTCCTGGAGGGTGACAGATGGATGAGCCGTCCAGGGGAGAAGGAGTACATGCCCGTCGACACAACCTGGGCAGTGATAAATCAATCGTGTATGCACCCGTCTTAATTTTGTAATACTTTTCATATCCGTCCATTTTTATGTGTATATCTTGATCGCCTTTCTCTGCAGGTAGACGGCGCCCACAAGTTAGCCTTGAGGAATTTAGTTTCCTTGAAAAGATTTGCAGAAAAACTACGCCGGAGGAAAGGACTTGGGCTAAGTTGGTGAACCCGAAGACCATACATTGGTACTGCGACGGTCCTGAGCCCACCCAAGAGGCAATTAGATACGACGAGCGAGTTCATAGACGTAAGCCCGTCGACTTTACTTTGCCATTTAACTGACTTTACTTAGTTTTAATTTCATCCGTCATTATTTGCAGAGATGGAAGACGCAAAAAGAAGAGCTTTAATTAAGTCTCAAGCCGTCAAGAGGAGGGAATCCGGCGAGGTGGTACCTAGGGTGTCGGCTTCAGCCCCGAAGAGGAAACCGACATCAAAATCCGACCGTCCATTTAAGCAACCAAAGGTGTCTCTTGAACCGGTGGTTGGTTTGATGGCTGAGGGTAACAAGACCGTCACCCCAGCTAAGCAGGGGACGGGAAAAGGATTCATGACGGCCCTAGACTCTAAGCAAGAGAGACCTCCTCCCCTTCTCCGCGACGACTCCAAGTATGCGTTGGAGAAGCTGTCGTCTATCATCACGGCGGAAGACTATGAAGATCTTGGAAACCACTCGACGGAGGCCATGGGGGAGACGGGCCTCTTTGCCGTTGCTCAGGTTGGTTATGTCCGTCAAATATGTTTGTTTTTCTTTTTCGTTGTTATTTACATTATGTGACGGGCTCTTTTCTTGTTTGCAGTCCTTGGTCATGATGAAGGGATTACTGGACCGGTGTCTCAATCGTGAGAGTACCTTGGACCGGGTGCGCGCAAAGGCGGAGCAGACGGAGGAAGAGCTTGGTCAACTCCATAAATGGAGGTCCAATATGGAGAAGAAGCTGGAGCTTTCTGAGAAGGCAAGGAAAGAGCTGGAGGAGAAGACGGTCGAGGCGTTGACGGTCATAGAGAAAAAGGAGGCTGAGATTAAAGAACTGAAGGAAGAGATCCATCACGTGAAAGAGGTAGCCGTCAAGGAGTACCGCGACTCAGAGTCCTTGTTGGGCGAGCTGGCGGAGTCTTTCCTTCAAGGCTTCGATGACTCTCTCCGTCAGGTCAAGAAGGCCTACCCAGAGCTGGATTTGTCAATGGTCAAACTTGAGGACCAAGGCCAGACTTCTGCCCTCCCCGTCGCCTCCGAAAATACGGAGGACCTTTTTGGCGAAGACGCTGTTCAGGGGGACGGAGAATCCGTCCCGCCGAAGGATGTCCAAGTCGCTGAACCAAAGAAAGTGGATTAATCTCTATGTAATTTATTTTGAGAACAATCCGTCCTCTCCTTTTCTTTTTTTTTTTTTTGGTTTATTAATTTACTTTTCAGAACAATCCGTCCTCTTTAATTGTATTAAACACTTGCCTTCTGGGCTTTTGGCTTATTAATGTTTATATGCTTTCTATTATTGTTTGGAATTTGTTTGAAAGTCCGTCTTCCTCCTTGAGGAAGGATTTTCAAGAGAATATTTGTTTATCCGTTATACTCCGTCCACATTGTAGACTTATTATTTTGTGTTGATTGATCCGTCCATTTAGATGATCCGTTGTCCGGCCTCGTGGACGGTCCGCCAACTTTTCAGCATCCCGTTATCTGTCCATTCTCCGACTTGTAATTTTGTTTGCCGTCTTTGGTGATTCGTCCATTTTTGGGACAAATCAGCGTAAGGCTCCGTCGATTTTGGGGGACGTTTTTAGTAACCAAGTGACCCGTCCACAACGTGGACTTGTAATTTCGTTCACCCTTTTGGTGATCCATCCACTGTGTGGACAGTTTTATATCTTGTTAATGATCCGTCCACTTTGTGGACTGGTAATCATTTTCATTGTTTTGATGATTCGTCTACTTTGTGGATAAAACCATAACACCGTTAGGTGATCCGTCCACTTTGTGGACAGTTCTTTCACGCTGTTGGTGATCCGTTCCCTGTGGACTTCATTTTTATCCGTCCATCTTGTGGACTTAAGTTATCATCCCTGTAGGATGTTATCATCCCTGTAGGATGATCCGTCCATCTTGTGGACTTCATTTTTATCCATCCATCTTGTGGACTTAAGTTATCATCCCTGTAGGATGTTATCATCCCCGTAGGATGATCCGTCCATCTTGTGGACTTTACTTTGTGTCCGTCCATTTTATGGACTGACAGTGATCGTCCTTGTAGGGTGATATCACCCCCGTAGGATGATCCGTCCATCTTGTGGACTGCATTTTGTGTCCGTCCATCTTGTGGACTTGAATGATCATCCCTGTAGGATGTTATCATCCCCGTAGGATGATCCGTCCATCTTGTGGACTGCATTTGTATCCGTCCATCTTGTGGACTTTCTAAGTTATCATCCCTGTAGGATGTTCCGTCCATCTGGTGGACTTTATTTAGTTTCCGTTAACTTTGTAGACAATTATAATGACATCCAAGTAGAAGATCAAAGTAGTATCTGATTATAGAAATGCGTAAAGGAAAAAAGTGCCTGCCCCCTTTGGGCTTAAAAAAGGCACGACAAGATTGTAGCAAAGAAGACAGTTAAAAGAGAAACTTATAAAGAGCTTAAACAAAAACTGGTTGCCGTGTCACTATTACTGGTAGTATTTCCTCAAATGCTCGGCATTCCATGGATGCGATAGCTTCTCTCCATCTGTTGTCTCCAGGTGGTATGTTCCTTTCCTTTTCCATGACGTAACTCTATAAGGTCCTTCCCAGTTGGGGCCGAGTTTTCCCTGTGTAGGGTCTTTAGTTGCACCCATGACCCTTCTGAGTATGAGGTCTCCCACTTGGAAGTTTCTGTGTCGGACCCGGGAGTTGTAATGTCTGGACATGCGATCCTGGTATCTAGCGATCCTTTGCTCCGCCGCCGACCTAACCTCATCTATCAGGTCCAACTGTAGCCTCATGGATTCGTCATTCCTGCTTTCGTCATGGTTGTGAACCCTGTAACTTGTGAGCCCAACTTCTGCTGGGATGACCGCCTCGCTCCCGTATGTCAGTCGAAATGGCGTCTCTCCTGTCGGAGTCCTCGCCGTTGTCCTGTATGCCCACAGTATGCTCGGCAATTCTTCGGGCCATATGCCTTTTGCCCCCTCGAGCCGAGTCTTGATAATCTTTAACAGGGATCGGTTCGTGACTTCAACCTGGCCATTAGCCTGAGGATGGGCGGGTGATGAGTAGTGGTTTTTTATTCCTAGCTGTGTGCAGAAATCCCGGAAGTGGCCGTTGTCGAACTGCCTCCCGTTATCTGAGACAAGAACTCTAGGAATACCGAACCTGCATACGATGCACCGCCAGACAAAACTTCTAATGTTCTTTTCTGTAATGGTGGCTAAGGCTTCCGCTTCTACTCATTTTGTGAAGTAGTCAATACCCACTACCAAGAACTTTAGCTGCCTTACCGCCGTTGGGAAAGGTCCCATGATATCTAGTCCCCACTGAGCGAACGGCCATGGAGCCGTTATAGAGGTTAGCTCCTCAGCTGGCTGTCCGATAAAATTGCTAAACCTCTGGCATTTGTCGCAGCTTTTAACGTAAGACTCAGTATCCTTCTGCATAGTTGGCCAGTAATACCCAGCTCGTATCAGTTTGTGTACTAACGACCGCGATCCAGAATGGTTCCCGCATATCCCTTCGTGTACTTCCCTCATTACGTAGTTTGCCTCCTCAGCCCCCAGGCATCTTAGATAAGGACGGGAGAAACCTCTCTTGTAAAGAATGTCTTTTATTAAGACGAACCTTGCCGCTTGGACTTTTAGCTTTCTTGCTGCCTCCTTTTCTTCTGGCAGTAACCCGTCCTTTAAGTATGAAGTTATCTGTGTAGTCCAGTTTCTTTCGGAGCGTATCTCCTGCATGTTGTCGGGGTCTATTAGTGGAAAAAATTGAACAAAAGGAAGTGCATTACCCGGTGTCACCATATGTTCTGCTGAAGCGGCTTTGGCTAGCCGATCGGCGAACTCATTTTCTCCCCTGGGGATTTGGACGACCATTGCTTTTAACCCGTCGATTCTCGCCCTTACTTGATCAAGATATATCTTCAACCTTTCCCCCTTGCATTCATAATCTCCGTTTACTTGATTGGTCACGACTTGAGAGTCGCAATAAACGACCACACTTTCAGCTCCGGGGGCTTTGGCTAGGTCGAGTCCTGCCGCCATCGCTTCGTATTCTGCTTCATTGTTGGTAATGGGGAAGTCGAGACGGACCATACATTCAATCTTGTCTCCTTCAGGTGACAACAATACTATGCCGGCCCCTCCAACTCGCCGATTGGATGATCCGTCGGTGTAGATGCTCCACTGGGGGGGTTCTTTTGCCCCCTTGTCCTCGTCACGCGTAAACTCTGCTATGAAGTCGGCTACAACTTGTCCTTTAATGGCCACACGTGGACGGTACTTGATATCAAACTCACTCAATTCTGTTGCCCACAGCGTCAGTCGACCCGCGGCTTCAGGATTACTCAGTGCCCTTCGCAAGGGCTTGTCGGTCATTACGTTCACGGTATGGGCTTGAAAGTAGGGTTTGAGCTTGCGAGCTGCCGTGACCAATGCAAAAGCGAGTTTCTCCATAGGTTGGTATCTTTCTTCGGCACCGCGTAACGCCCGGCTGGCGTAGTAGACAGGCTTCTGTGCATTATCCTCTTCTCTAATTAATGCCGCGCTTACTGCCATAGAGGACACAGCCAAGTAGAGGAAGAGTTCTTCACCTGGTTGCGAGGGGCTCAGTAGAGGTGGTGAAGATAGATAGGCTTTTAACTCCTCGAAGGCTCGCTGACACTCGTCCGTCCACTCAAACGACTTTTTCAATGTTCGAAAGAAGGGTAAACACTTGTCCGTCGCTCTCGACACGAATCTATTCAATGCCGCTACCTTGCCGTTAAGGCTTTGTACTTCCTTCACGTTTCTCGGGGGGGCCATCTCCATTATGGCTCGGATTTTGTCCGGGTTAGCTTCAATCCCCCTTTGAGATACCATGAATCCTAGGAATTTGCCTGCCGTTACGCCGAATGCGCACTTTCCCGGATTGAGTTTCATGTTGTAGGATCGAAGCGTGCCGAATGTTTCCTTGAGATCTTCCAAGTGGTCTTCCTCCTTCCGGCTCTTCACCAGCATGTCGTCGGCATAGACTTGGACATTCCTCCCGATTTGCTATGCGAACATCTTGTTCATTAGTCTTTGGTATGTTGCCCTTGCATTCTTCAGGCCGAATGGCATTACTTTGTAACAGAAGAGTCCTTGACTGGTTACAAATGAAGTCTTCTCCTGATCGGCCTCGTGCATGCGGATCTGGTTATAACCCGAGAAAGCGTCCATGAAGCTTAGCAATTGGTGTTGAGCCGTCAAGTCTACTAGGACGTCGACCCTTGGAAGGGGATAGCTATCTTTGGGGCATGCTTTGTTAAGATCGGTGAAGTCCACGCACATCCGCCATTTGCCGCTCGCTTTCTTCACCATTACCACATTCGCCAGCCAATCGGGATAGTAGACCTCCCTGATGAAGCTTGCCTCTTGGAGTTTGCGGACCTCTTCCGCTATTGCTTGGTCTCGTTCCGGGGCGAATACTCTCTTCTTTTGTCGAACGGGTGGAAACGAGGGCAACACATTCAACTTATGTACCATGACCGAGGGATCGATTCCTGGCATATCGTCATGGCTCCATGCGAACACATCCTTATTGCTCCTCAAGAAAGCTACGAGCTCTTGACGGATTGCGGGTTTGAAAAGCGTTCCGATCTTGGTGGTTCGGTCTGGATTGGAACTGTCGAGAATTATCTCCTCTAGCTTCTCTGTAGGTTCTGCCGTCGTTCGGTGTTCTTCTATGTTCAAGGCCTGGATTTGGTCTTCCACTTCCATCATAGCTACGTAGCATTCTCGTGCGGCAATTTGACTTCCGCGTAGCTCTCCTACCCCATACTCCGTTGGGAACTTGATCATTAGGTGGTAAGTTGATGTTGCCGCCTTCCACGAGTTGAGCGTGGGTCGTCCAATAATAGCATTGTAGGCGGACGAGCAATCGACCACCAAGAATGTTACGTCCTTGGTGATTTGTTGGGGGTAATCTCCTACCGTCACCGATAACGTGACCGCGCCCAAAGGGAATATCCTACTCCCTCCGAAACCAACGAGTGGGGCGTTTGTCGGTATTAGCTGCTCCCTGTCAATCCTCATTTGCTGGAACGCCGGATAGTACAAGATATCGGCCGAACTACCGTTGTCGACCAACACTCGGTGCATATTGTAGTCGCCTGCCCGCAAGCTGACGACGAGGGCATCGTCGTGTGGATGGTGTAGGCACCTTGCATCCTCTTCCGAAAACCCGATAATGGGGCCTTCCCTTCTCGCCATCTTTGGCACTGTACCCGCCAACTGGACATTCTGTACCATCCGAAGGTATGTTTTGCGAGCCTTTTTTGACGATCCGGCCGCAGCCGTTCCTCCGATTATCATCCTTATGTCCCCTAATGGGGGCTTTGGTCGCTCGTTTTCTCGACGGGGGTGTTGTTCTTGTGGGGGTTGATCCGTTCTATCCTTGCTGACGAACTTCTTCAGCTTCCCTTGTCGAATAAGGGCTTCGATTTGTTGCTTCAAGTCGTAGCAATCGGCCGTGTCGTGACCATGGTCACGGTGGAAGCGGCAATATTTGTCTCTGGACCTTTTGTTGGGATCGCTCTTTAGCTTTCCCGGAAACGTTAGGGATCCTTCATCCTTAATCTGCATTAGGACTTGGTCTATTGGAGCGGTCAACGGGGTGAAACTTGTGAACCTTCCGCCCATGGGTTTTGGACGTCTCTCCTCCCTCCGGTCTCCCATCCTTCCTTTCTTCCGCCCCTGGTCCTGTCGGGGATCCTCTTGTCTGTCTCTTTTCTTGGGTCTATCTTCTCGGGCTAATAGTGCGTCTTCGACGTTCATATACTTGGTGGCCCTGTAAAGCACCTCTGACATGGTATTTGGGTCGTTTTTGTATAGGGAGAACAAAAACTTACCCCCCTTCAGCCCGTTCGTGAACGCTGCCACCAATATCTTGTCGTCGGCTTCATCGATCGAGAGCGCTTCTTTATTGAAGCGTGATATGTAGGCCCGTAACGTCTCCTCCTCTCGCTGCTTGATATTCATTAAACAAGCCGTGGATTTCTTATACCGATGTCCTCCGATGAAGTGCGTAGTAAATTGAGCGCTTAGCTCCTTGAAGGTGCTGATGGAGTTTGGTGCTAGCCGGCTAAACCAAATCCTTGCTGCGCCCTTTAGGGTCGTAGGAAATGCCCTGCACATAATCGCGTCTGCCACTCCCTGAAGGTGCATCAGGGTCTTGAAGGTCTCTAGGTGATCTAGAGGGTCCTTGATTCCGTCATAACTATCCATACTTGGCATGCGGAACTTACTCGGCAGGGGGAAGGAATTGACGGTTGTCGTAAATGGCGAGTCAGTCCGGTTGACAAGGTCGTCAAGATCACTGGACACTCGCCCCTTGAGAGCGTTCATCAGTACTTCCATCTGTTCTTTCATCGCCTGCATCTCCGCGATGATGGGTTGTGGAGCTGTATCCGTCACTGAAGGGATGCTAGCGTCCCGTCACACTTGTTTGCTCGGGGCGTTACTCTCCTGTGGTCCGTCATGATTCCTCCTTTCAGCGCTGGTCCCTTCTTGATCCGCTCCTTGGTTATTGACCGCCGCACTCTTTTGGTTCAGCTGCTCTTCTAGGTCATGGTTTTGTTTGGTGAGGCGCTCCACGGCTGCGGCGAGCGTCCTAACCTGTCTCTCAAGGGCAGTCGTAGGGGCTTCCTCTTCTTGAACGTCGTTAGTGGTTGCCATCGAGCGTGTGAGTACCATGTAACTCTTTTGTCTAGGAAGCGATAGCGCGCTACGTTTCCCACAGACGGCGCCAACTGATGACGTCGAAAATTGTCACTAATGGGTCACACCGTACTCGCGACTCGAAGCGAACCTGCACAACAGAAGCAATCGAAAGAAGTCCTTCAGAGAGCACCGGTGTGGTGCCGGCCAAAAAACTCTCCGACGGTCAAGTTAGAATTCTTCTATTTTACTTAGAGCGTTAGAGAGGGTCAATTAAAGCGTACCTCGATTTGTGAGGGTGTTAGGTCTTTTATAGTGGTAGAGAGTTGACTTTTCTTCTTGGTTTTCAAATCTTTTCCATGTGGGACTCTAATACAAATTCTTCTGAGCGTGGTGAGCAAGGATTTCCATTTTTGGATCTTAGGGCTTTTCTAGGCGATAGGGAGTTCGGATCATGGGCCCTTACTATGTCTGTCAGCGATGGGCCTTCAAAGCGCATCGGATTATCTTTACACAGGCCCAGCAGTTCCGATCCGTCAGGCCCATTAAGGTAGGCCCATCAGGCTCTATATTTTATCATCTTCATTCCATATAATTGTTTTATCATTTATGAGATAATTTCTATCTATATTTTCATTTATGTTTCCATATGTCATAGTTGTGGCTCCCTTGAATCCAACGATCATATTATTTGCTTAGTCATTGGTAGAGTTTCTCTAGTTTTCTTTTTCTTTTTCTTTTTTTTTTCCTGGAAATTAAAATCAAATTCATTGTATTTACAATTTGTCCTAAGTGATAAAAAATTATCTCATAAGAGATGTACGGTAACCATTAAGTATTTATGTTGACTTAAAAGGGCAATTTTACATCATTACTATAATAATAAAAAATAATAATAATAATAATAACAAAAGTTCTAATTATCTATATATATATAAAACCGAAACTTTTGAAACTCCCACAATTTTCTACGTCAGCACAGTATTAATAAAAAAATAAATAAACCCAAAAAAAAAAAAAACTTTTCAAAAACCAAAAAAAAAAAAAAAAAAAAACCTAAACGCAAGACAAACTTTTCAAAAACCAAAAAAAAAAAAAACTAAATGCAAGACGGCAAGAGCTCTTCTTAAAACCCAAACTCGATATACACTCTGCGTTTTCTTTCTCCAAAATTCAGGCTTTAAGCTCCTTCTACCAATCCCTCAACCCAAAGCTCCTCCTTTACCAGCTCCCCCAACGTTCAAACCCATGGTAGATCTCCATCCTCAGACTCACGGCAAAGACTCTCCTTCCTCAGACCCACGACAGAGCATCCAAAGAATCAAAACCTACCATACCCATCATTCCCACAAACCAACATATATCTCCTTCCTCAGACCCACGGCAAAGACCACTACCACAAGCCACAAACCACCCACAAGCCACGTAGTCTGATGCGGCTTCAAATATTTTGTTGGGTAAATGCGGCTTCCTCAGACCCACGGCTTCAATCTTTATCGGGTAAATAACTATTTGAGTAAAAATCCAAGGGTTTGCTGGTGATTAGATTAGATGTGCTTTAACATGTGATTTTAATTTGATGATTAGTAAAAATCCAAAATTTGATGATTTTTGATGCATTCATTCATCTTATGCATTTAATTGTAGGAAAAGGAAACTGGGTAGGTGATTATTTCAAGAAACAACAAAGGATCCTTGAAGGTTGTTTGGGTATGCTCTCTTCTAAACACACAACAAATATATGGTTGCTGTTTTAAATCAATATTCTGTTTTTTATAGTTTGATTGAAGGAACATGAGAGAGTTTGAATGTTAATGTTGATTATAATTTCTCTGTACTGATACTAATGTTGGGTTTCTCCCAATTATGAATATTCATTGGTTAGAAAAGTAAGTGAACATGAGTAAAAATCCAAGGGTTTGCTGGTGATTAGATTAGATGAGCTTTAACATGTGATTTTAATTAAACCGCAAACACATTCCTATACATACTATCAATTCCGTTCCTTTGTCTTGGGATCTTTATTGAAATTTCTTATATGTGTGTAATCCAAGTAATAGGGTGGTATATGTACATGCTAAATTGCTAAATTTCTTCTAAACACACAACAAATATATTGTTGCTGTTTTAAATCTTCTTTTATGGGACGGAGTTTTAATATCATTGAACAATTTCTTATTCTATGACATAGTTGATGTTAAGCTCCTTTGGAAAGTAAAAAATCAAAATTTGATGATTTTTGATGCATTCATTCATCTTATGCATTTAATTGTAGGAAAAGGAAACCGGGTAGCTGATTATTTCAAGAAACAACAAAGGATCCTTGAAGGTTGTTTGGGTATGCTCTCTTCTAAACACACAGCAAATATATGGTTGCTGTTTTAAATCAATATTCTGTTTTTTATAGTTTGATTGAAGGAACATGAGAGAGTTTGAATGTTAATGTTGATTATAATTTCTCTGTATTGATTCTGATGTTGGGTTTCTCCCAATTATGAATATTCATTGGTTAGAAAAGTAAGTGAACATGAGCAGAAACACATTTGGCATATATCACTAAATCAGTTATATCAGTTTTGCAAATGAAGGCTCTTGATCCATTTAATGTAGTGCACAGTAGCTCAAAAAGCAATTTATAAATTGTGGATCTCAATTTATTTCATTTTAGGTTCTTTACACCCAACTGAAAAGATATTAATGTTTTTTGCTGAAAAAATATAGCTTCAAGGTTTATGTTTTGACTGTTTTAAGTTCAGACTTAGAATAGTTTGGATTTCTTAGGTTTCTTTTTGGATTTTTAAGCATGGATTGAGGTTGCAAATTCTTTTTAGTTTGATTGCTTTATGGTAATTACCTCTTACTAAAACACTTCTCTCTAATAAAGAATAAGATATTAGGGGTGAGAAGTATAAGAGTGTTTAAATTGATTGGGAGACCATATGCAATTAAGAGCATGATTTATATCAATAGGCTACCTATTTAGATAATCTTAATTTTTTGGCGAGTTTTTTAATTCTTTGTAATTCATGTTGACAATGACACTGATTTTGGTTTTTTGCTCATTTAATTGGATGTCTAATACCATCCTATCTTAGCAGCTTTATTCATGAGAAAGTCAGGAAAATTGTTGGAACTACCTTGCTTAAGATGGTTTTGTAAAAATTATAGGAAAATTAAATCTAAATTTTCAATTTTTAGTGAGTTTAAATCTGAATCAACATAAAATCTGTGTTTTACATCTAAAATCTGCACTTTTTTACAACTAAAATTTGCTCTGCACTGCACTGTTTCACAAAAATCTACACTGGACTATTTCATTAAAATCTGCACTACACTGCACTGTTTCAAACTTTCTGCACTGCACTATTTCTCTTCTATTAATGTTTCTTGAACATTGGTTGAAAATTGGATTTTTACTGTTTTGCAGGCAGGGATTTGACATTTTGTTATCTGAGTTATTTGGTAATACAACTACAAGACGAGGACAGTCAGGGATTTACTAGTCTTTCATTTATTTTGTACTGTTTATTGCATATTTATTGGTAATATGTTTCTAGAAAGAATTTGAAATTGGAATATGGTTGCATATTTATTTTTTGATAAGCCAATACATGCACTTATATTATATGAATTTACACTGTAACATTGGAAAATAAAGCTTACAGTTTGGGGTTTAGTTGCAAATCAAGTTGAGGAGAGCTTCTTTACTGAAAATCCAGGCCCTTTTATCATAATAGCTACATGTTTGACTGTCAAGACTTTTAAAGGCAAGTCCATTTCTCTTTTCTATTTCTCTTTATAAGTAATTATGCACCCAATTCTTGAAGACAAATACCATCTTCTGAACTACATTAGAAATGATCCAATTGTTTGAAATACAAAGTATTTTGGCTGAATTATTATGTAAGCATCCAATTAAGTTGTATAACTGGCTGGAAACTCAGATTTAGTTTGTTATTTTCTATTTGATTATTGAATGCCCTATAGATTTTATAATTTTGAATTTGGTTGGAAATTTTTATTATTATTTGTGAATTTGAAAATTTTGGAGTGGGAGCTGGTATGGGGCCCAGAAAGACTTAATTGAAAACAAAAGGCCGAGACTGGGGTGGGGAATGGGAGTTGGAATAATGGAATAGCATGGGCTTCTTTCATATTTTATTGCTGATGATATATGTTTATCTTTTGCTGGTGAAGAGGGACTGAGGGAGAAAATTTAGGTGTTGAGGCTACTAGAGTTTTTCTCAAGCTTGCAAGCTTCTTTGTGAAGATAACTAGGTGGGTTTTGGTTAGGATGTCTCTAAATTTTAAGCTCTCTGGCCTTAATGGTAGATTACCAACCTGTTCCAAGCTGAAGAAGGCAAAGGAACCTTTACATAGGCCTAATTCTTCCAAAAAATGGAGAAGAAAGCTTCTGTTTTTCTTTTGTCTTTTAGTTTCTGTTGTTCTGAAATAACTTTTAGATCAAAGTGGTGGGCTCCCATTAATTCAACTCATAATTTTTTAGTCCTTAGACCAGGAACTTGAATTCAAATCCTGCTTATACAAAAAATTAATTGATATCTTGAACTGATAATAAGGGTTATAATCATGAAAAATAATGTCATAAGTTTAAAAAAAAAAAAAATTCTATCGTAATTATTAATTAAAAAAAAGAAGAAGATTTACATCAAAGTTAAAAACCTAAAAGAGGCAGTGTAATTTCTCAGAAAGACTTGAGCATCCAACACTAAAAGCACAATTGGTATCAAGGTCAGTTTGTGCAGTTCATTGCAGCCTAATTCACTAGGGAAGCTACCTAAACAGCTTTTGGAGTTTTAAAATCAATGGGTGTCAAATTGCTTCCTACCTTAGGATCCCCTCGAATTGATGCAGTATTAAATAATAATTGATTGAGATCAAAGTATGAATCCCTTTACTGTTTATATATATATATATATATATATATGTATGTATGTATGTATGTATATAATGTATTGTGTAATGCTTGAGCTCTAAAGATCTAAGGTATGTTATTATAATACGTGAGAGATTAGCCAAGGCCCACTTGGTTTATTATAATTTTGTATAGATTATAAACCACCAACTTCATGCTTTAACTTCCTTATTATCTAAATCAGATCAAGTACTGTGTTTATAGCTTTTAAATTGTGTCTTTAATACAAATTTGTATTTTGTGTTGCTTTAAATACAGATTTTGTATTTGTAGAACCAATTGAAGACTGATGGACTAATGGTATCCTTGGCCTCTATAAAGGTTTTGGCACTTTTGCTGTTGGATCATTGCCTAGTAGAGTCCTGGCTTTGACATCACTTGAAATATCAAAAGATATGATGTTAAAATATACTGAAGGTTTAGATATAGCTGAATCATTGTTAATTATTTTATTGTCACGTGAATTACATGTGACCGTTAATTTTAATCATCATTCAAAATATGGGGTGCAATTTCCATGTTTAGGTGCAATTGGGATGGTAATGGAAAGTTATTTATATTTTGGAGTGCAAAGTGAAAGTTCCCCTTTGTTTATGATGGATTTCTACAATTAACCCTATTTGTTTGTTTGAATATAAAAATATTTAATGGCCTACTATGTGCCTTTGGATGTGGTAGGTGAACTTATTCTTTCCATTATATACACTCCTTTTGTGTCATTTTTTTAATCTAGAAATATGGGAATGATATTTGGAAGGAGAAAAATGGCTAGAAACACCCATAATGTATATTTTGTTATTACTTGATGGCTGTTACAATTCTAATGTCACATCATTTGGAGGTTCATCTTAATGTTCCAGTGATCTATTTTTTCCTTCACAGTTAAAATGTGAACTAATGTGTTCTTCTCTTTAACATTTCTTCTCACTTTAGGAGCTTCGGCTACAAAGATGATATGGACAAAAATCCATCTCATATATTTAGTTTAATTGTTTGAGTAAGTAGTTTTGCACTCCAAAAAAAAAAAAAAAAAAAACGTGATGGCTGGAATGAATAATACGAGTTAATGTTTCTACTATAGTTGATGCTCATCTTTCAGGACAGCAATGATATTTCATGTCCTTTTATTATGGATATAATTTTTATTTATTTTTAATTTTAAAAATTGGTAGCATTCCCGTGCATCGCACGGGTTAGCGACTAGTGATATTGGAAGTGGAACCTTGGAAATTACTGGAGAGTAAATTTGAAAGGAAAAAGCTTTTATTCCTTAGAAAACATTCAAAATAGTGATCTTGTTCATGAAGTGTACTCACATTTACAAAAGAGAATTAGATAATCAGATAATCGATTTTTATCTACATAAATAAATTACGGAGAAGAGAGATAATATGTAAGTTAATTCATATGCCTTGATTTGGATTTGTCATGTAATGTATTATGTCTCCAAATAAAGTCTAAACAATCCCAATTAGTCTAGTGATTTTTAGGTCTCATTTAATACTTAAAAGAGCGTTCACAATGATCTAAACTACTCGATAATGTCATTGAGTTAACGTAACTTTTGAATAAGGGGTTGAGCTACTATCGAGTTGGTTGGAGACGAAAGATAGGTTTGGCTAACCCAAACTATGGGGAAGAAAAGGGCAATTTGTTGAGTTTATTGTGAATGTTCTAAGTCGTGGGTTTTTGTTTGTGACCAATACCTATAAATTATATCTAAGATGTTATTCTCTTATTATTATTATTTTTTTAAAAAAAAAAAAATATATATATATATATATATATAAAAGAAAGTTGTATCCTAATGTTTATCCATATTATTCTACTCCCTCTAACTATTAAGGGTGTGTTTGGATATCGTTTATTTTGCTGAAATTGAAAAATTATTGCTGAAAATACTGTAGATAAAAGTAAAAGTTAGTTGAAATAATACAGTGGAACCCATAAATAATGCCAAAAAGTATAGTGAGGCCCATGAATAGTAACAAAAATAAGCTGAATAGTGAAATAATTTTAATTTTTAATCCTAACTCAAACACACACTAAGCGTGACTATTAAGTGTATGTGCGTTGGGATCGAGAGAAGTACACTTATTTTGATGCTCTAAAAATATATACTAACCTAAATTAGGGGGTGTACACGGTTCAATGCGGTTGGTTTTGGAGAGGTTTTTTGCATCACACCTATAGGGTGTAGTTTCACCCTATGCTTGACCGCACTTCACTTTTGAAAGGTAAAACCCAGTCTACACAAGGTGCAGTTAAATCTTAGTAACTCGATGTGGTTCATTCGGTTACATAGTGGTAGAACCACGGTGAAGAATGGAGATGAAAAGGAGACTAACTAACTTAGGTATTAGGAATTTCGTAAGACCTTGAGAGGAAAATCTTTCTTTGTGAGAGAGTGAAACTGAGAATTAGAGATGAGTCTTAAGAGTGAGACTGAGAGGTTGTATTCTTAAACAGTGGAAGGTTAGGTGGGAGCCTAGACCTGAAAGAGTGCAAAATTGAAGGATCTAGATTAATGGTACTTTTGGTTTTTTTTTTTTTTTTTTGGTAGGAGACATACATTGCATCCGTTCAATAAAATGACTGCAGAATTGCCCAATGGACCATCCTATTCTACCCAAAAATAAAAAATAAAAATGGACCATCCTCTTCCTATTTATTTTTTCATAATTTTTAGCAATCCTGACAAACTATTATGTCTGATGCTTATGGACCGTCCTATTCTACCAAAAAAAAGAAAATAAAAATGGACCATCCTCTTCCTATTTATTTTTCATAATTTTTAGCAATCCTGGCAAACTATTATGTCTGATGCTTCTTTTTCTTTTTTTCTTTTTTTTTTTTGAGAATCTCTGATGCTTCTGACAAACTATTATGTGATTATTGAAAGTCGGCCGTCCAGAATATCATCAATCATTGTACCTTTATTATTCGAGTTTGAACTCTATTAAATTCATCCAATTTTCCACGTTGCATAAAATCAATCAAATTCTATTGTATTTATCAATCAATATCTAATTTTTCCTAAACTATACTATTTAATTCATCAAAAAAAAAAAAAAAACTATACTATTTAAAATAAATAAATAAAAAATCCTTCCCACATTGATCCAATTATCTCTTGGCATTTTCTGCTTAAGCTACTTCCACAGCCGATTTCAAGTTTTCAACTTCTCTGATAGAACATGTTTAGAGTATTCACATTAAAGGTGCTAAAAAATTTAGCTTTTAATAACTTAAAATGCTATTTTATTTGTTTTATCACCTTACTTTATAATACATTCAATTTTAATATCAAATACTCTATTATTTTACCACTCTATTTAAATATTACTTCCTTATTCTCTCTCTCATATAAATAACGTTTTTGTCTTTACCATCCAGGTGTTGAAAAATTATAAGTTTGACATCTTTGATGTAAATGTTCTTAGCATTTATCTCACCGTGTAACTTATGCAGGTAAGAAAGTGGCATCCACTAATCAACCAACCAACACGTTAGTTATTTTAGCAATCCAAATGAATGATATAAATATATATACATATATATATATATATATATATATATATATATATTCTTTTCATTGAAAAGAAAATTAAGACTCATAAAAAAAAAAAAAATTTTTAAATTAAAAAAAAAAGCTAAAATACATTTTAACCAATCCTCTAAATTTTCAAATTACTACCATTTTAGTCATTCAAATTTCAAGATATATATCTCGTTTTACTCACAAATAAAAAGGTTTCAAATTTTATAATTAATCCTATAAATTTTCAATATGTTATTATTTTGGCCCCTCAAATTAAAAATTTTAAACAAAATGATGTCATTTAGGGTAGGAATATTCTGGGGCATGTATCAAACCCACCAATCCAACTCAAGTTATTCAACCCAACTTGACACTTTGGGTTAGTTTTCATGAGTTGGTGGGTTGGATTGGGTTGAAATTTTATTTTAAGTTTTGGGTCGGGTCAAGTTTGAGTTGATAGTTTTCTTAACACATCTAACCCAGCCTAACCCAACCCACCATATATGTAATTTTATTTTATTATTCTTATTTAATTTTTGTAGTTTGATTGATTTTGATATTTTAATAATTAATTTGATGAATTTAGAATATAACTTAAATATATTACAAAAATCATAATAACTTATTAAAAAAATTGTTTAAATAATGGATGAAATTTCAACTTCTCACGAGATATAAAATATGTACATAGAGCCCACAAACCCAACTCAACTCAACCCAATCCATATGGGTTGGGTTGGGTTTTTACACATGAGATAGATTGAGAATTTTTCAACCTAATAAGTTTAGGTGGGGTTGAAAAAATCCTCTAACCTAACCCATGTACATGCTGTGATTCGATGTGATTTGGGATCATATTTATCACTGCACCATGAGGTGTGGTTTGCCTAAAACCTTGATTGCACTACACTTCATTAGCTCCATGCAGTGAACGTTTGGCTGGTGTTGATGCCTCGCGGCGGTCGACCGTGCGATCGACCACCCATCGCGGCAATGCAGGTGCTAAATATAATGGGATGGGTCGGCTTTAAATTTTTAAAAGCTTATTAATTCAACAGAGGTGAAGTGAAGTCGCTACGAATCATTGGGTTTTTTCTAAGGTGTGATTGGTCACCTGACTCCAATTGATTTTATTACCAATCCTAGGCTAAGAAAAATGTCATTTTTTCCTTAATCTAACACAGATAGGTAAAAAAATATTGATTATTTAGTTCGGAAGTCTAGTTACGTGCGAGGAAGGTGTTAGGCACCCCGTAATGCCTATCCAGAGACAGTCCTTTGTTTTGGTAGAATCTTAATTTTCAAACATTGGCAATTAAAACAAGCTATTGGCATTAGCTCTCAGGGCTTTATATGAATTGGACTTTGAGGTTTGATTTCGGAAGGGATATGGCCTTGATCAATGCTTCGCTAGCGCATTTTGGAATTGTTGCCAAATTTTCATGACAAAAATTCAACAGCATTTTGCCTCTGGTGTGTCATAGCACACAGAACACTATTCTCACCAAGCTTTCGCTATGAGAATATGGCAAACAAAGGTGCCCCGTTTCATAGCAAAAATCTGGCAGAGTTTTGTGTTTGATACACTATGGCACACCAGCAGGGTTCGTACCTATGTATATGGCATGCGTTAGCATGTGCATACTAGGGTGAGCCGAAGCTCACCGAAGTAACAAACACATTAATGCGTGTCACATACACCAAAGCAACAAATACGTTAATGCGTGTCGCATACATGGGAAAACCAAAGTCACTTAGTTGACATGGATCGAGACAATCATATCGCGATGATCAAGCGCACAATATGGCATGAATATGCACCGACAGTAAACTCCTTGAATGCATACCCACACCATAAGGTCAAGAGCACACACAATCATAAGAGGGTCACTCTCCTAACCATGGGAGTCCATCATACAAAGTGCACAACCACCCATGAGCAAGTAGATATATACAAACATACATCATGCACAATGCAAGTATACAGGGCAGGAAAATAAACCAGACATTGCCAACGTCCCAAGTATATGTCCCAGCAAGGTACATGAAAAATAAATTAGACATTGCCATACCTAAGGAACATGGCCCAAGCAAGGTACAGGAAAGATAAAGGATAAATGCCTACATCCAAAGGGTATAGCTTAACAAGGTAAAGGAAAAGTAAATCAAACTTTGCCATACCCTAAGAATGCTGCCTAAAGCTAGATACAAGGAAGGGAACCCTAATACATGGTTCTAAAGAAAAGGCTAAAAGGGAGAGAGAGAAAACCACTTGAGGAGGCTAAGCCTCCTATCTATTGACCATCGCCCTTTTTGGGCTTGCGTGTTGTGTCTTCTTGCTTGCATTTGCCCTTTTTAGCTTGCGTCTTGGAAGTTGTGCCATCGCTCCAAGTGTGTACATACAACAACAAAAGAAACACAAAACCAACAGACAAGCCAAAGAAAAGACAAAAAAAAAAAAAAAAAAAAAAGCACACAAAGGGCCAAACAAGCATGTTATCAAGCAAAAAAGGGTGTCCTAAAAGGACAAATGTGGGTTTGGATTGAGGTCTATAGTTATATTATATTGGAGTACGGATGAAACACGTGTCATCAAACAAAGTTCCTAAAAGGGACTTGGGATCTCGTGTACAAAAGACGGGAGTGAACCCGCACAAAAAGGTAAGTAAGAACCAGGCTTGATGACACAAACAAGCACACAAAGACACATGCATGAACATATAAACAAAGATGCAAACAAGCATAGAAAGCCAAATGAGATGGCACAAAGCAATCAAAGTGAGCACGAAGGAAGCAAAGCATGTTATCACACAAAGGGGAAGGGTAAACATGTTATAAGGCATACAGAGGGGCTAACATGAGAAACCCTAATATGCATGGCTAGACAAATGAGGGAAAAGGCAGGCGGCAAACAAGCCAAACATCATGAAGATGTGTCCTCACACATGGTTGCATCCAAGCAAGCCACCAAAGGGGACATATGCAGCCAAACAAATAAGTAGCCCCAAAGACCAATAAGCAACAAACCCACAAAGGGAAAACAAACAAGAACATGGAAAAGAGCCTAGATCTAAGAAAACAAGCATGGATCTAAGGCAAAAAGCATGGACAAGGGCAACCAAAGGATAGACATGCACAAAGGAACTAATCCAAACCTTTTATTGAAAACTGGGTGTGTGGATGTAGGTTTAAACCATAAGATCTAGATCTACACCCTACTCAAAAGCCAAACACAAGAAAAAGGCAAAAGCAAGAGATATGAAGCTATAAAGCGCTAGGTACAACGTCCAAACAAAGCTTTAAGCACACAAACATGTAGATCTAAGCACAAGCAAGAAATTTAGGCATATCCTAACCCAAGAAGGCTAGACCAACAACATCAAAGCAATAAAATATGTTAGAAAACAAGTAGACATGCTAGGAAAACCATAAAACATCTAGAAACAAGATAAAGCAAGAGATATAATAAGAAAAGCTATAAAACATGTTATAAAGCAAGATAAACGAGCTATAAAATTAAATGGGTGTAAATAGTAACTAAAAAGCTACATTTACACATCTAAACGTCAAATCCAAGGTACCAAGACCAAGGAGAGGAAGATGAGAGCAAGAACACTACCTTTTGATTGTTAGAGAAAAGCAAGAAATCAAAAGTTTTTGTGTGTGTTTTTTGAGAGAGAGAGAGAGAGAGAGAATCTGCCTAGAAAATCTTAAAAAATGCCCAAATTTTATTTATTTATTTATTTATGGTTCTGAAGGGGGCCAGGGGGCATTTATAGTGAAAATCTGACCCTTTAACTTACAGCGGTCCTTTATACTTCGTTTGGGAGTTCATAGGGGAATGGAATGGAATGGAATAGAATTATCATAAGGGAATAGAATGAGGTCGAACATATTTAAGCAAGGGAAATGAATGGAAAATAAAGGAATAGAATGGAATTAAGTAACCATGTTTGGATATTTTAAAATAAAGAAATGGAAATGGATGAAAATGAATGGAATGTGAATAGCCTTGTTTGGGAGTTACATAGACGAGAAGGAATGGAATCATTTTATACTAATATTACTATTAGACCCCTATTTTAAAATTAAGAGTTGAATATAAGGGGTATTTTGAAAGTTTTAGTAAAAAATTCATTAAATTTAATTTAATTCCTCTCAATTTTGAGGGGAATGAAAATTGGAGGTTTTAAGGGAATAGAGAGGAATGAGTGTTCCCTCCTACCCATTTCATTTCCTCCCACTTAAACTCTTAAACAAAGGAATGGACTTCCCATTTCCTCCATTAAAATTCTCAAATAAGGGAAGGGAAGGATATTTTAAAATTATTTTTTTCATTCATTTTCATTCCATTCCACTCCCTTCTCCCAAATGAGGGCTCAGGGTGTGCCGGGCTGGTTGCTAACGTCAGTAATCTTGTCCTTTTCCCTGATTCAACTTCGAACGCATATTTGAATGCCTTCCCAAACTCTGATTGAGTTGATCTTGGTGTCCCTAGAAAGGTATGAATGTCTAGTTTCCAAAATACTGAAAAAATGAAATTCCAATTGTTAGATCAAAAGTTATGTCCTTGGGAAGTAAGCTAATGCCCCCAACACAGTTTTCAAGATATCTCAACTGTTTTAACTTTGATTTCAACCCATGAATAGTTGTTGGAAAGGAAATTCAATAATCCTCTCAATGGTGCTAGTTTCAACTTATTCTAACGATTGAATCAAAATTAGGGTTTTTGGGGCTCTTAGGAGTCAACTTCGGGTCAAACTTGGTTAAGTGTGACAAAATTCTCCGAATAGCTCGGGTTTGATGTAAAAACATGAAAAAGTGGTTTGGAAGTGATTTTGACCAACTTTGACTTTTGGTCAACCTTTGGTTGACTAGGGGCATTTTGGTCATTTTGACCTAAAAATGTACTTTGAGAGCTCTGATGCCCATGTCAATTCAGATGTTTCCATGGTCCCCTGGTGAAAAATTAATATTTTTGGATTTCTAGGAGTCTGGTACAAAAATTGAGGGTGACAAAATACGGTATCTATAGTTGGTTTATTCTAACCCAGTGTATTGTTAGTTGGGGGGCTTGTTTTTTATTTTTAAAGTATCTGCTATTTGCTAGGCTAGTTCGGGCCATCCCGAAGCTCTTTTTCTAAGAAAAAAAAAAAAAAAAAAAACTCAGTGAAGAAAAATCATACTTTTTAACTTTTTTGGCAGTGTACCAAAATTACAAGTGTTTTTTTTTTTTTGGAGAAAAGATAGTGAGTACCAGAATTACAAGTTCTATCATAATACATGAGCAGATGTCCATTAACATTTAGTGCATTAGCATCCGGGATGCAAAAAAAAAGTTATATTTTACCCCCTTAAAACCTACTTTATCTATTTTTCATCTTATTTTACAACTCACACAATATCTCAGGTTCTATTTTTATATACAACCCAATAAATTAATATATAAACTACCTAATAAAATAATATAAACTACTTCTCTTTCTCTCTCTCTTTCTTCTCAATCTCTTTTTCTCTTCACCCACAACCACAAATAAAACCAATCACCACACCGCAACCACAAAAATAACCAAACACCACACACCTACGATCAAAACTAGCCACCTCCACATAATACCCATATATCAACCATATACATAATATCCATACCAGCAGCTGCTGCCAGCACCACCCCACCAGAAATTAATCACCACTACCACAACCACAACCACAAAAACAATCACAACCACCATCATCACATAATACCCATACCAGAAATCAGATTAAAAAAAGAAAAAGAAAAAAGAATAGCAACTCACTATGGTACAACCGCCGCAACTCTCCACCACACCAAACCATCTCACCACCACAATCCACCACACCATGCACCAAAACCCACCATTGCATGAACCACCAAAACCCACAACCCATAAACCACGACCTCCACACCACCACGACCATCGATTCAAGCCTTATCCAAACCCAGAGAAACACAAGCCTTACCTAAACCAATTCCAGCCAAGAGAAACCAAAGCCCTAGCCACTATCGATCTAATCACCATCGATCCACGGACCCAAACCTCACCATCTAACCACTCAAACCATATCAGCCACCGCGATCTACACTTGTTTGAGAGAGATCAAGGTCTGAGAGAGGGAGAAAGGGTGAAAACAGTGGTTGTAGAGAGAGAAAGAGATGAGATAGAGATTGAGAGGAAAAAGAAATTATTTTTTATTTAGTTAGAGAAAGGGTGTGAGAATAAAATAATATTTATTGTTTTACATCCAAAGCTACGGTGGGTTCTATATTTAAGAATCCACTATTCACAGGTTGTAAATTTTTGTAGAAATACATACCCGGATGGAGCTGACTTTTGGCTTGTTGGTGGGTAAATTAGCAACTAGGAGGTTTTACACCCCCAATGCTATTACACGTTCTATCCCAAGATTCTCAACAGAAAAATAAAATAACTTTTGAGTACAGAGCACAAAAGAAACATATAAATGCTAAAACCATAATTTTTGTCATAACTTGTTCATGCGGTAAGTTGTGAGTGGTGGAATTGTGGTCCCACAATTTTTATTCCACCAATCATAACTTGCCACGTGAACAAGTTGTGACAAAAATTGTGATTATAGCATTACTCAAAGAAACAACCTATATTATATTTTCAAACAACCACATTCTTAAATAACCCAAATCTATTCCATTAAAAAAGTTATCCTTAAGAAGGACTAACAGTTACCAAAAAATATATATAAATTTATAGGATTAAAATGAAAAAAAAAAAATATGTGTAATTTGAATTTTTTTTTAAAGGAAATTTTAATAGGTTTTTAATAGATTGTAGGATGAATGGTGACAATAAATGCGAAATTATTGGATTAAAATGATAACAATAAAACTAAAAAAGAACCAAAATGACAAAATTTTTTTTTTTTTTGGGATATAAGATAGAAATTTTATTTTAACTTAATATAAGTGTATATATGTGTTAAATTCATTTTTAGGGCATGTTTGGTACACTATAATGATTATTACATGGAAATAAGAATAAGTATTATAAGGAATATATTAAGTTGGAATGTAATAAGTATTACTATTCATTAGTTTGGTGACCATTTAGGAATAAAGTCCTGAATATGCATGCACAATTTAGTAGAGTATAAAAAGAAGGTGTAATTAAATCATTTTTAAGTCAAATTTCCTAAAATAAGTGTATTTTAGGGTGTTCAAAATAGAACTAATAATTAACAATAAGGAAAATTTATTTTCTTTCCTTTTGAAGATGTAGCAACTAATGGCTTTTTAGGAAATTTTTTTAATAAATTATTACATAAGGTGAAGGAATATATATTAAGTACTTTTGATAAGAAATAAGGAATAGTTATATTATAAGAATATCTATTATGTTACAGTATCTGTTACAATCTACCAAACATGCACTTAAAGACTTGAAATTTGGCTTTTGCCATCACACACTTTACAAGTGACCAAAATCACAAGTGACAAAATCTGATGGGTTGTAATTTTCATTTTTCCAAAATATAAAACTTGGCGGGAAAAGGAA
The DNA here is from genome assembly GCF_932294415.1 of Quercus robur. Classification (NCBI taxonomy): domain Eukaryota; kingdom Viridiplantae; phylum Streptophyta; class Magnoliopsida; order Fagales; family Fagaceae; genus Quercus; species Quercus robur. The sequence goes on along the minus strand of NC_065545.1, from coordinate 17,416,127 downwards.
ATAATATTGGCGGGCAAAACCCTAGGGTATTAAAACTCCCACAAATTCATTTGAACTTTTTCACATTTTTGCTTTGCTTTGCTTCTCTGTCTCTCTCTTTCTAGGGTTTGAAAAATGTTCTCAAGCAGCCAGTTTGATGCAACCTCTGCCTTCGCCGGCGGTGGGTTCTCGTTTACTCAGCAAACTCAGCCCACCGATTCCACTCCCTCTCCGGCAAAAGTAAGCACTCTTTCTTAATTTTCCGTTTGGCTCCCCAGAAAATGTAGGAAAATTGTATAATAGAATAGAAAATGGAAGAAAATGAAAGGATCTATTTTACTCTTTGATTATTTATTACCAAATTGAAACAGATCGAAGAATAACAATAACTCAAATTCTACAACATGTTTTGTTTTCTTGGCGGCCAAACAGGGGTTTATGTTTTGCTCCATCTCAGCCTGTTTTTCTTTTAATATTCTTTGGGGGTTTGTTTTCTGGTTGCAGAGTCGCGAAACTCAGGGTTTGGTTCCAGTAACTGTGAAGCAAATAAGCGAAGCTTCTCAGTCTGGTGATGAAAAATCAAATTTTGTGATCAACGGTGTGGATGTCGCCAATGTACTATTCATCTCTTGCTCTTTTATCACTTTCTAATTTCAACCCATGATTTTTCATTGCTTTCATTTGTTGTGGGGGGCACCTAGCTAATTAGTGGGTTAAGGCTTTTTATCAAATTCATAAGATCCTAATAGTTTAGGCTTTTTTTGAACAACTAGTTATTTATCATGGTATCAGCGGAAGTTGTCACGAGTTCTAACCTTGTCTCGACTCTAATAGTCTAACTCTCATTTAAAAATGTTAAAAGCTTCATATGTTGAGCCCAAATTATTATATAGGGAGTTTGGGCCCACATGTGAGAGGGAGCGTTTTTTGATAATTCACAAAGGAGACCAAACTATGCCATTGAGCTACAAAGCTCTTGAAATGTGTGGAGTATTAGTTAAATGATTAAATTCGGCATTTTCTAAGAGGTTCATCTTTTAGGACAAGTGGTAGTTAATAGCAAGCATATAAAAGCTTTGAGGAACTTTTGCAAGCCAGTTTGATTTTAATCTTTACATATCTTTCTTATCAATGCTTCTCTGCTCTTTTACAAATTAATTGCTGAAGGCTAAATATTATTAATGTTTCTTCACAATAATTATGGTGGACAGAGTTCCAATTCAATTTGAGCCCTTGTTGTACAGGTCTTCTTTTTTGATGGGTATTTCTTAATATCTTGTTGGTTCAGGTTACTGTGGTTGGGATGGTGTTTGAGAAAGTTGGAAGGAATACTGATGTTGCTTTCATTCTAGATGATGGAACAGGACGAATGAAATGTAGAAGATGGTAATCCATGCATTTTGAATGTGAATACATGAAATGTTATTATGTTAATTAGTTATAACCTTTAATGTTTGTTTTCTTGGCTTCTTAGACATTACGCTGATTAAATTTTTGCCTCTAGACACTGGAGAACTTTGAAATGGAAACCAAGAGTTGCTCATATTATTATATCTTTTATTTCTTAGTAACTTAGTTGGTACTATTCTTAATTCTAAACTCACTCTACCTTGTAGAAAACATGTCTTAATCTATGTTTAATTCTTTAATAGGATGAACGAGAATTTTGACACAATTGAAATGGAGGAAATACTGTAAGTTCTTATTTTTATTAATTAGTTTTCAGTTTGATTATGGTTGTTAAAATAAGGTACCATACTGCCTAGAATTTTTGATGATTTTCTATGATGTATGGTGGAACAGAGACGGAATGTATGTTCGTGTTAATGGGCACTTGAAAAGCTTTCAAGGCGCTAAGCAATTAGTTGCCTTCTCTGTCAGGTATGGTTATAAATTTTCCTGTCTATGTGTTAAATTAGGTCATGCTTGAAGGGACATTTTTTCCCCAAATTTATTGTATCTTGTTCTTATTCTCTTTTTGGAACTTTGCTGCATAATCTACATCTTTGACAAGTTATACCAGTTTCAGTTGGTTGATCCATTTCGTCAGTAGCTATATAGGCATTACCTACAACTTGTATGTTTGAAGGGGAACCCCAAAAAAAGAAAGATGTTCTTGCTCTATCTATTATAAGTCTGTGCAAGAACTGTTCTATAGACTTGAAATTGCAATATCCATTCTCATCCTTAGTTTGTTGTGGATGATGGCCTAGCAATGATGCAAGGACAAAGGCTAAACGTTTTAGGGAATATGATATATTGCTAATTTGTTACTGCTACACAGAGAACATAAATGGTTTCTTTGGAGTGGAAAATGCTGACTTCATGTTGCTAATAGAGGGGTCTCACCTGTCACAATTTTGGTTTCCAACCATGTGATTTGTTTTAGGCAGGATTGCTGCCATGCACTGATTTGTTTTAGGGTAGAAAAGCCAAGCCATGTCCGATGATTGAAGATACAGAACCAAATGTTTTTGACATATGATGGACATGGCAACCCAAAATTATAAACGCAGGGAGATAGCCATTGAGCCATATATGTGCATATTTGTGAAGTGTGTGGATACTTGTACAAGAACCTGTATGAATAAAACAGAGATGAAAATAGTTCTTATTTATGCTCAAGTGTGTTCATTCAAGTGTTAACTTGTTCTCTCTCTTTTTATTTTTTAATATGGGTTTAAGTAGACATTTTAGTAGTAGTATTAGTGTCCAAATAGCTCTCATGAATTTGTCCTGCATGTTAAGGAGGGAGTAAGGATGATGGCTTGTTAAGTATCAAAATTACCTTGGGAGATAGAATAACTTGAGTTCTAATGATTAATGGGGTGGTTTATTGTTGGACAAAAAATGCTTGGACAGAAGTTATTGTGAGGGGACCAAATTAAATGAGCTTGGGCCATATGTTTGGTCTTCATCTATTTGTGGTCACGTACATTTATGACTGCATGTCAAGTTGAGTGGAGAGATTTTGAGTCATTAATTGGGTTTGCATGTGTACAATTGTCTCTTTGCGTTGTCTCACTTCCTTGAAAACATGTCCCAAACCTTAAATAATTGCCACCCCTACTGACTAAGGGTATGTTTGTTTGGAGAGATTTTAGGGAGGATGAAAAATTTAGGAGAGAAAAGTGGAGAGGGAAATTTTAATGGGTATTTGGTTGGGAGGGGGAGTGGAAAAAAAAATGTGGTGGGGTTTAGGTGTTTTCTCTCCGGGCCCACAAAAACGATTTCTCTCCAAAATGGGGAGAAAACTTGGAGGAGAAGCTCACTAACATGAGCTGCCCAAAAAGCCCTTGTACATTCTTTTTTGCTAACATTTTTTGTTTCTTCTCTGTTACTAATCTATGCACATTCATGTTGTTTTGGATTTTATTGTTTTATCTCACTTTTTTTTTTCTTTTTCTTTCTTTTGTTTTTATTACTTTCTTCCATAGTTCTTTTCTCCCTTTTTTTTTTCTTTCTCTGTTACTAATCTGCACATGTTCACATTATTTTGGGCTTTTTTGTCATCTCATTTTTTCTTTTTCTTTCTTTTGTTTTTATCACTTTCTTCTATAGTTCCTTTCTTTTTCTTTTTTTTTTTTTTCCACCAGTTTTTGGATCTGGCTTGTGCCTTTGAAATTATAATAAAAAAAAAGTGAAATGTCCATACATAATTTTTTAAATAAATAAATGTGTATAAAAAATTGTATTGCCTTTTGTTTTATTTAATAGGGACATAATTGTAAATTTATACCAATTTCATTTTTCATATTTTTCCATCTCTTTACTTTTCCATCCTCTCAACCAAACACATATGAGAGAAAACTAAATCTTTTTTAACTTCCCACTTTTCTATCATTTTCTTATTTTCTATCATCTCACTTTTCTACCCCTCCAATCAAACGGACCTTAAGAGCCCGTTTGGGAACATCTTATTTAGCTGAAACTGAAATTTTTTTGTTGAAAGTACTGTAGATAAAGCTAAAAGCTAACTGAAATAGTATAATGAGACCCATGAATAATACCAAAAAGTGCAATGTGACTCATGAATAATAGAAAAAATAAGCTAAATAGTAAAAAAAATTGGATTTTTCAACCAATGCTAAACGCAACCTAAATCATTATTGCCCAGCTAACCTAAATTAAATGGGATTGGGCCATATTTCTGGGCTTCATCTATTTTTGGTTGAATAAGCATTTTAATGGCCCATTGAGCAGTTAGGCATGAATGTACTTCAAAGGAATTTTAAGGCTTGTGGTGTGTCCCAAAAATGAGCCCTCAACAAATGGCAAACTATTAATCTGAGAGCAGTCATTCTTTTGTAGATGTGTTAGGGTTTTATTGAGTTGAATATATCTGGAGGTAAAGTCATGAGGTTGGAACTACTGTGGCGGGCAGATCTCTTAGATATTGTTAGTGTTACTTCTGGTAGTTGTTGGAGCTATATTCTTACAGGTTTCTTCATTGTTGGTTCATGAGTCATGACTAGTCACTTCATGACTGAATAATTATAAGAGGGTGATTAAGTCATAAGACTCAACCATTTAAATCGCATTACATTTTATAAATTTTGATACATACTAGGTTCAGATGTGTCTCAAATATCTAGCTCTTGCAAATGGATAAGAAGTTTTGATTTGGGCGTTAGAAGGGTTCACTCACCATATTCATTTGTGTTAGTTCATGCTACAATTGACTATTCTTCCTAATCTCACATTTTAGAATTCTTAGAATTTTTATTTTTTTTCCCCTTAAGACAATGGGGAACTAAAGAGGCAGAGATGGATGAAACACAGAAATTAGAGTTGTCTATATGCCTTGTTTGGTTTAAATTGGACGATTGCTTTGAATCTCAATGATATTTTTTTTTTTTTCGGGAATATATGACTAGATTGTTTTCATGGGCTCAAATTTTCAACTCATGATTCTTAAATGGAAAAGATAAGGAAGTAAAATACTAAAAAGTGTAAGGGGGGATAGAATAAAGGGTTTAACTTACTTCCATTACTTTTTAAAACTGGATATTTCCTTTTGATTTAAATAACAATGGTAAGTGGTAGTGAGTTTTAATCTCTACATTTTATTTAGTTAGTAGGTGATGTGGTAGTTTCTACTTTCTCATTAAAATAAAATGAGATTCTAGTTTAAAAAGTAATGAAGATAAGTTAAACCCTAGAATAAAAACATATAAAACACCATTTGATAGAGTAGTTCAGATGGATTATGAAAATTGATTGGCTTCAATATAAAATAGTTGTCTTTATTTTTGCAATTTTCTTTTATAGTGGAGAGATTACTTGTCTGATGTGCTCAAATTTTCTTGTCTCTCAGGCCTGTTACAAACTTTGATGAGGTTACCTTCCACTTCATTGATTGCATACATAATCACTTGCAAACCAAATCACAGGTACTACTAGTTGTGCTCAAATTGATACCAGAGGTGGCTGCATGCATATGAACCTGCTCTCTTACACATTATTTTCTATTAGCAATACAGTTTCACTATTCAGGAAAGGTGATGGGAAAAGCTACTTCCCCCTATCTCCAGAAATTGATAGAATGTGTGGCTGTGGATGTCTTAAACTAATATAATTTCAAAGCAATTAGAATTTTTAGTTTGTACCCTCAAAATTCGAACAGAACTATTATACTTGCAATTTCAGTATTTAAAAATGATAATGTGAAGTGGCTTCAATTGGGTGGACACTGGACACAAGTAATGAATACGTGCTTAATGTAATAGTGTAGATGTTCATTTATTTTCTAAATATAGATGCATGATATATATATGTGTGTGTGTGTGTGTGTTTCTGTATTGATTATGTGTATATTCTGTTTTAATTGAAGGGGGAAGGACTTACCCCAACCCATCCTCAGTTGGTGGATACATCTCTGAGCACTCCTATGCGGAATGGGTCGAATGGAAGTCAGACAGCACCATCTAGTCAGGTATGCTATGACTAGGATATATATATATATATATATATATATATATATATTTTTAAGTTTATTCTTTAAATCCTTATTCATTTGTATGTTTGGCATAACATTTGAATTCTCTTTTCTATAGTTATCTGGGCAATTTAGCATTGATGGACTCAAGAGCTGTGATCAATTGGTCCTTGATTATCTGCAGCAGCCTTCAAGCATGTGAGTCATCAAATTTGTAGCTTATTTTTTTTCCATTAGTGCTATCTCATTTTAAATAACATGGCTTTATTGCCAGTATATCCCTCCCTGGGCAAAGAGAGTTTGTGAATATAAGATATCTGTATACAATGGGGTTTCTTCTACAGCTTTGCATAATAAAGTTGGTTTCTCTATGCAAGAATAGTATTTACTTTCTTCAAAATTAACCCTCCACCATCTATCTCTAGCACTGATTTTAACCTTCTTTTGTTTTACTAGTGTTGAATTTGTACTCAGAAACTTTCATGCTTAACTATAAGGTTTGATTCTCAGTGATACCTCACTTCGAATTATATGCAGTGGACAGGAAAAGGGGATACACAGGGATGAACTTTCACGGCAGCTAAAGTTTCCTGTGGAGAAGATCATGTAACCTCTCTTTCTCTCTCTCTCTTCCCTGCAGCGTGTAACCTTTGTTTTTGGAGGAATCTGTAACTTTATATATAATATGTATGTATTTTTTTGTCTTGTATTTCCAGGGAATCTATTAGGTCCCTTGAAGAGGAGGGTTTGATATACTCCACCATTGATGAGTTTCACTACAAGTCAACAGCATCTGGTTGATATTCTTGAGGATTTAACTTCTGCTCGGGTTGTGTTACGAGTTGGGGCATACATGATGAATGCTGTTTTAGTTTTTGTTATCTCCTTTGGTCTAAATAGAGCGTAGAAATCTAGTTGGATGACTGCATCTTTGAAGTGCAAGCTAACTTGTCTTAAATATAACTTAAATCTCCTAATGTGTTGTAAATATTGGGCATTCCTTTGGAGATCATCCCTTTTTTGGTTGTCTATTTATATTTCTTTTCTGGAAAATCATTGCTCCAAAGTCGTAGCCAACATAAAACAATTTTACTCCAGAATTATATGTTTTTACCCTCACCTACCTAGAGCTAGGTATTGATAGTTTGTCACTAGAACAAAAAAAATGAAAGAGAAATTGGGGTTTCGAAACGGTGCTGACATTTGACAACACTCATTGCACTACACCAATCACTAGTGTAGGATCTGGAAATTGAAATTTATAGAGAATGATGAAATGACCTTTTAGCAAAGGTTCAAATCGGCAAAATTGGTCATAATGTATTGGGTACAAAAAAATAAAAATAAAGTAAAAAAAGAGGAGAGGTTTCTAAAAATGATGCTGAAGAGATTGGGAAGGAACTGGAACAGGATGAAGGATGAAGAAAATGGCGGTTGCAATTGTTCTCATGGGGGGAGTATTTCTCTCGTTTTGTAATGGGCTACAACTTTTTTTGTTAAGGTGTGTTTCACGTAGCAATTCATGGGAATTCTTAAATTTCAGGAATTCTAACTCATTTGTTAGATGGAAAAATGTCAATTCTTGTATATTTGTATTTGTAAGAACAATTTTAAGTATGTGAGATATGCAGCCTACGATCCGACTCATTAGAGTACAAAACTTTCACAAACTTTAAATTGTGATTCGATTATTTTTTTAATGGGAATTGCAGATTATTGACATAAGGTTAGAATTGTTAGATTCGATTTTTAAATAGGGATAACAAGTCGTAAACCTGTGAATGTCTCAAGACTCACTAATCAAATAATGCAACTAAATGGAGAAGACCCAAACATAACATAATATCTTCATTAATTCAAATATTAAACATTGTCAAACCTGGTACACAGTGTGCTTGTGCCCAATAAAAAATTATAAAGACAAATAAGGGATAAAGAAATCTTGTATATTAGCTCCATAAAAGTACATACATGCCGAAAATGAAATCCTGTATATCAGTTCCATTGACAATGAAATTATTTTCATAGTTACATATATACTATGAATAAACAAATTGCAATAATGATTGCAACCTTATTTTCATAATAAATAAATAGAATACAGTTACCAATGTCAAATTCCTTTGCTATGACTCAAAAAGAGTAGAGAACATAATACAACACATCTACATTATATAGAAGAGTACATCATATATTTATTCAACATAAAACATTGAGTTCTATAAATTGTTATTAATCTGTATTTCAAATCTCTTGTTAAATAAATTAAAGACACAACCATTAAGTCCATCAACACATATTTGGCAGCTATGTAAATGCAATAACAAAACTCAAAACAATAGAAGAGACATCTTCATGGGCAGTGTCCTACACAGCCTTATTAAGTGCATCTCTTTTTAGAGGATCCAAATGTCCCATATAATTAAATAATTGGCAAATGGCCACTAAATGTCTTTGCATTTTAATCAACCTCAAAGCCTGCATAAACGTAAAGAATAATTGGTGTTACAATTTTTTATAATTTATATCTTCAAGTGACAATCTACCAAACACATCCATCTAGATCCACATATCCAACTAATTTTCACAATCTAAGCAATAATTACATCAAAAGCTAAGTGTCATGTATTAGATTATTAGAGCTATTTATGTCAAATCAATTTCCATTCTCAAATAAAAGACAATGCATTGTCTAATTCCTAGTTTTATAATATTGAAATCGAGTTAGAGCATATACATAGCATTCTGTAGGCAAACTTCAACCAAATCACAAAGAAATAACTGTGGTTATAAGACAAACCAATTTTTGCAACTCCTTTCATTTAGTTATTTCTTATCTATTCATTTAGTAGTTCAACTATTTCAAAGCAACACCTTGAAGAACTTGCTTTTTCCATTGCTCAAATACACAATGGAAGGCCTTGTTCTCCTTTTGTTTCTACATTGGACAATGACTCCCCTTGAATATGATGTCTGCTTCAAAAGTAATTGTTAAGAGACGTGAGCACTTAACAGTACTTCAACAATCATCAATTTGCATATTTTAAAAAGTATCATGCAACATAAACTTAACATGACACATAATGTTCATAAATCATTGTTAAGAAAAATCTAATGCACCTACTTTCATAAGAAACTTACCATGATACATACAGTTCTTTTAGGCAACCAATCATGGGTAGGGGGCCACGCAAGCAAATCCTTCTGCCAAGGAATTCAGTACATTCTAAGAAACAAAAATGTTATATCCCTCATAACTAAAAAGCAATGCTTTACCAATTGGAACTCATAAGAATTAAAGAATTCACACAGAGTTGTAAATTAACCCACATAACTTGTAAGAATTCCAAATTAACACAAATTACTTAGCACAAATTAAAACAGAGTTGTAAAGCAATCTCTTGAAAAACTAATAAACAAACAAACAAAGAGGGTAAATTGAAGATAAAAGGGAAATTTGAAAAGAGAAAACATATAGATACAGTATTTAAAATTTTAAAAATAGAACAGAGAAAGCAAATATTTGACCTCACACCACATGGAGAGAGAAAGAGAGTAAGAAAGCTTTTACGAATTTGAAATAAAAGAGGACGTCCATGACATCTTGATTTTGCTCCTTCAATCCCAATTCTGCAAAGCTCACAAAAAACCAATAGGAAATCAGTTGTCAATTGAACTGAAGGTGAAACAAAGAGAAAACAAATCTCTCTATTTACTTTTAATCGCTTACTGTTGTTAGGAGCAGAGACAAAGGAGAAGGTGCACCAAAGTGAAGCATAGAGACTGGAAAGAGAAACGGATGAGAAGCTATGGTTTTTTTTTTTTTTAATAGGAAGGGGCTATGGTTTTTTATTTGGCGGTTTCCTGCGTATTAGTGTTATCATGGGAAACTTTAGCACGGCTCCAAAATAAGTTTTAGTAAACCATCTCTTTTAACTGATTTTTTTAACCAAAAAAGGCCAAGAATTGTTGAAATAAACAGAGTATCTACAGGAAGATTTCTAAATAGTAAATAGATGCAGGACATGACTAATCTAATCTTGAACAAAAATTAAAGCATGATGGCATTAAAGTTAGATAAGTTTGACCTGTATAAAGAGAATAGGAATCTTCACATTCCCAACCACATCTCTTGTGCTAAGATACCATAGATATTGCTTTTTCAAAATCACGAACAGACTTTGCCAATAAAGCCTTCTCCACGTCAAACCCTTTTGCTTTGCCTTGAAATAGTTCCTAGAAGTTAAGTAGACATTAAACATAAGTTATTCCCAATTAAAAAAAATTAAGCATAAGTTATTATACTTAAATGGCAGCCAACACAATTCAAAGCATACCACATCAATGATTATATTTGTTCAACATTAAAACAATGCTAGAATGGAGGGCCATAAAGCATTTGAACCAAAATAGACAGAAGATTGAAAGCAATCACCAACCTTATTAGATCTTAGAATATCTATCAGTCCACCAGTGAACTTCTGATCAATGGCCATGTGATAAGGAGAGGACCTTGTAGCCTCCTCTAAGTCAAATGGATTGTCTATGCACGTGGCACCTGTAAGTGGTGTATTCTCTCCAGCTTCTGCCAAGTACTTTGTCAACATGTTTGCAATATATTCCCAGCCAATGGCCATCAGTGTAATCCATGGCCTTGCCTTATTGATGAACTGTATAGCTGTGGAGATATCATCGCTGTCAGCAGCTGTAAATAACCTACAGAAAATAGAATAGTAAAAAAGCTCCTACTATCAGCACATTCAAAAGAAAACTGTATTAGACAATTCTCCTGTCCATGAACCTAAGCATGAGATTGATTAAAATTTACCATGAAAACAACTACTTTGAAGTAAAAGCGGCAGGGTTTCCTCCCATGCCCATAACATTGAATTTAATATATATATATATATATATTTATATATATTTATATGGCCAGTCCTAATTTACCCCACACATCTGGAATGCGATCCCTCATTTCTTGATGTGGTGCAATGAATAACCATGTAAAGTATTTGTCATGGTAAGAACGTGGAAACACATACTTACAAAGATGCCCTTAAATCAATGTCATAGTTATGAAGCTAAAATTTTCTTAATAGTGACTTACGAACAATTACGAAGCATATATAAATCATTAAACAAACTTTTTTCCAAAATCAATTACATAGATAACAAATACTCACAAAGCCTTGGCTATATTGTTCGAGAGCTTCTCAAAATTATCAAAGGAAATAGAAACTCAACCACAAAGCCTTGGCTATATTTGTCCATTTTCACCACCCTTTCTTCTACCAAAGTCCTAGACTTGTCCTGTAAATTCATCTACTCGGCTGCCTTGTTTTCAATTGATATAATGGTGGTTAGGATGTTGATCAGTGTTCCACCTTGACCTTGATCAGTGTTCCACCTTCACAAAGCATAAATAGCAATAACTTCTTATAAACAAATTTGAAAGTTAAGCCATAGAGAGTATTTCAAACTACATGAAATTATTATATGTACAAAACCTAATCAACATGACATGTGGATAAAAAAGAGGGGGAATCATAAATAATATCGGTTGTTATTGATTAGAATTTTAATTCTATTAGGAGTTATTATGAAACACCATACCTTTATGTTTAGCATAAATCTACCTAAATTTTCTAATTTTCTAAAAAGAAATTACAATGCACTAGGACATGCAAATCTAAATATTAGAAACTAAAACAAAGTGATTTTTTTATGATGAAAATTAAAGATAGAGATCAAGGTTAATTTACTTGATTGGCACATTCGATACCAAAATGAAGAAGCAAACTACGAACAATAAGCATCCAAACCCTTTAGGCAAAACCATTGATAAATGCATCAAATATTCTAACCCAAAGCATCGTAGTGTCCCGCTTCCATATCTATATAGAAATAACACCAATTATATAAGAAAAAATAGAGATGGGTTGCAATACTTGTTGTGTGTTACCTGAAATTGGGATATCATAGCCAAAATTTGAGTCACTCGTAACTGCAAGCATGTTATTAAGAGTTATGACTCTGGCAATAAGATTTCATGGATAATTGAAAATAACTCCTTTAACATTAACATAAGATGAGAATTGAGTAGTAATACCTTTTGGCGAGGTCTTGCATGCCGAAAGTGCATCCTTTCTTGGGCTATTCTTGTGAAAAACAATTTGTATACTGAGTAAAATCAATAAAAAATAATTTGTATACCCTATGTCAAAGCAAAGATCAAATTGAAAACATGAAAATTTTATATAAAAATATGTCTCATTATAAAATAAAAATCACTTTAAAAAAAGGCTAACTTGAAAAGAAAATAAAATTCACACATCCATTAGCATCGTTGAAGCTTTCATTACTCACCAAGCATCGTGATTGAAGTTTTATTATTTCATTCAAGGTCACACCTATATTATATAGATGTGAGATACATCATATAGAAGTTTGATTGAAAGAAGGCCTCCAATTTATAAAAAATACAATTTCCTTTAAGTTTGGGAATCTGGATATCTACCTGTTTTAAAGGGAATTCACATTCCTACTGAGAGGGGTTTAAGGGGGGAATCTAGATTCCCATGGCATTTGATTCTCTAGTGTAATTTGCAACCAAACATGAAAATCTTAAAATATTCTTGGGAATCCTAAAACATTACCCCATACCAAATGCCACATTAAAGAATTGTAAGTCTATCCATAATTCCTCTTATGCACAGATACTCTTGTACTATTTTCGTGGTGTGAGTGGGTAGATGTTTATGATTATAATTTTGTGATATGGATTACATCTTGTAGGGTAATAATTTTTGTTAAATCTTATCCCTTAATCAAGAGTTTTGTAGCTTGATATTCTAATAAAATATTATTTATTTAATAATAATAATAATAATAATTAATATATAAAATGTAGGTTGCAACTTGAGGAAAATAAAAACAATGAAAAAAATAATGTTAATATAATTTGGATGATTAACATTAAAATTCTAAAATTTAGATGATAAAATTTTATTTTAATTAAATTTTTGTATGTTAAATACTATCCCTTAATTTAAGAAATATATCCTAGCAAATAAGAATAATAATGTTAATCTAATTTTATTTCAACACTACACGTAAAAGATAAGGATTAGATAGATTAGATAAAGAATTTAAATTGTAATCAATTAAGATTTTTATCAACTTAAAAATTATAGTAGAAGAAAAATTATATATAATTTTTCTTAAAATCTAAAAATCTAAAAAAAATTCTGCAATTTGGTGAAGCCACTTGGCGCAATCACGGCTTTTAAGCCTATCTTTTATTATAAATCTAAGAGATCATATCTTTTATTTTGTTTATCCATTCTGATAAAATAATATGAAAAAATAATTAGCATTCACCTAAAAACAAAAGAAATATGAATTGAAATCACTATTGGGGAATGCTTGCAATTGGCATATCATACAACCATGTTAGTCAAGAGCAAAATAACTAAAATTAAACTCCTAAAAAAAAATTTAATTTAATATAAAAAAATACCATATTCGGGTATATATTTTTGGATAATTTATATCATTACATATCATATTTCAATATATATACAATATGGATTAAAAAAAAAAATATATATATATATATATATATACATATATGTGTGTGTGTGTAGGGTCGCAATTTGGGGCCCAAGCTTAAAATGTATGGAGTCTTGGTCCAATGAGCCAAATACAATGAATTTGTAGAAAATTGGTTAAAGAACTAGGTCCTAATGAATTGAACAACGACTAGTATTGGACTAAATGATAATCAAGCACAAATAAGAGATATATTAATGTCAGTGGACTTTTAGTCCGAGGAGGCCACAATTATTGTATATTGATCACAGTTGGATAGTAAAACAGTTTAGATTGCTACAGTGTTCTCTCTCTATTTTTCCCATCCCTTTTCCATGAAGAGTCTTCCACCTTATATATCTTCTTTTGAGTCATCTTCACCCTCCACTTATTGATTATCTAAACCTCTACTTGAGTACTTGTCTTTGTGAGTTGCGGTAGCCAAGGTAACATTGTTCAGAAGTCTTCTCCACATAAATGCGGCCAGTAAAGTAGTTATTGTGCATTTAATGCGGTGGTGTCAGTCTTCTCTTAGATATTTTTAGGTTCTCTTCCTTCTCATATGTCCATGAAGCACATCCCTGTCATTTAACCTTCTTGGTAGGTCACTTTAGTTGCTGGGTTATGTATTTTGAACCATATTCATTAAGTCCGAGGAGGATGTACTCCTCGGACGATCCTTCATTTGCCCTGTGCTAATGGGATCTGGTCTGGGAATATCTCATAATTATTTGCTTATCCTCGAACCCATTTGTGTCCTCAGATAAAGCCCAAGGCCTAATATACGATCCTGGGCCCTTGCCCCTACAATATATATATATATATATATATATATATATATATATATATATATATATAATATTTTGGTGTTGGTGGTTTAATATTCGGCCAAGTCCTACATACATTAGGACCCTTTTTTATTTTTTATTTTTTAAGTTGCTTCTCGAGATTTAAAAAAAAAAGTATATTAAAAAAAACATAAATATAAATATAAGCAATTAAAAAACATTCAACATCTATACCCACAAAACACGAAAAGGAAAAGAAAAGGCTAGAAAAGCTTAAATATTAGCTCTATTTGCCAAGAAGAAAAGAAAACCTTAGAAAAGGAAAAAAGAAAATATTGGCTATATATTTTGTTGTTTTATTTTGTTTGGACTAAAAAATTAATTTCTTAATTAATTAGACATGAAAGCTCAATTTCTTATATAATTTCTAAACAATCAAACTAACATTATATAAAAAAAAAAATCAATTGACAATCCATAACAATTCTCTAAATTGGATTAAACTTAAGGAAATCAACTTAAACAAATACACAAAATATATTCGATTTGATGGGAAAAAAAAAGTTGAGTAAATAAATACATACTTGTAAAGCTGTAGGTAGAAGAAGAGAATAATAGAGGTTGTAGGTAGAAGAAGAGAAGAATAGCGCAAAATAACCATATGATGGGTATTAATAATGAATTATTTGATACACTCATACACACACACACTCCACATTGAAGAATTTTATAGGAACAAAAGTCTAAAGCTGATATTAATTAAATACAATTTTATAAACTAAAATTCTAAACACTACGTTGCAACCTTAGACAAAATATTAAACCACCACGTGATATGCCAATAGCTGGGTCTTTTAATATTTAGCAAATATTTAATTTTGTTTTGATTTGGTTTAAAATTTTGCACCACATGACCCAACTACTACCGGGTCTTTTTAGCACCACGTGAAGTAACTAACATAACCACCTAATGCACGGCTTTTAATTGTTATGATTTTGTTTTTATCCACTTAGAAATATAGCTAATGTAATTCAACATTAATCAAATTCAGAATTTTATCCACTTAAAAATTATAGTTGAAGAAAAATTATATCCGCTTAGAAATTATAGTTGAAGAAAACTTATATATATTTTTTCTTAAAATCTAAAAATCTAAGAAAATTTTTGCAATTTTGTGCCACCACTTGGTGCAACCACGGCGTCTAAGCCCAACTTTTATTATATATTATATGATATGATTGATATATAAAAGAATTATGCTTGTGCGATACACAGCTTAATAAAAGAATTATATATAAATTAAAAAATATATATATTTTGATAATATAATTAAATTTAATAACAAATAAAATAGTAAAAATATTTTAAAGATTATGGCAAATTTTAAATTTCTAAAAGCTTTTAGTAGCAAACGGGTCGTGCTTTGCACGGTTTTGGTCATAAACTTATAACATGAATAATTTTATTGAGAAACACTAATTAATGATTGAAGAGAAATGCTATACCTAGTCAGACTAAGACATAACTTTTACTTATTCAAATAACAATTAAGGTGAAGTAGGGTGAGGAACAACAAATAATAATTATAACATACGGCATAATAACATTTATATTTAATTATAATGAAGTGCTTGCATCTCAAAGTGTCAAATTAATATCAACACTAAACATGCTAAGATGTTTATGTTAATTAATGTAAATAAGCATAAAATTAATATCAACATCTAACACCCTACTATTGCATGAATTATGATTAAAATTTTCCTAATATTTTTACTTTAATACCAAGCAATCATCCCGAATTTACAAATTAAAACTACCCAAATTTATAAAATTAAAAAAAAAAATTTGAAAGCAAAATTCACAATAACACACACATAAATATATAGACACAAAGAAACTCTGAATTCAATAATTACAAATAATATTAATTTCTAAACATTAAAAAAAAAAATCTGGAATTAGAGTTAAAGTAAAGATGCATGAAAATTGAATTAACTTTGACAGCAAGGGGGAGGCAGCGAAGTCGTGGAGATTTCACATCCCCTTATGTAAGGACTCAATTTGTAACGATCCCAAACTCGTATTGAGTTTGATCGCTAAAGGCCCAAACAATAAATTTGTAGAGCGTGAATATAAGAGAACTAGATTAACTTCAAAAGAAAAACGATTAAACTTAACGTTTCTAGATGGATTAACACAAATATTACGATCAATTTCTCCTTGAAACAAACTAAGTTCTTTATTTCACAAGATTTTCCTCTAGGCATTACTTGTTTAGAAGTTCCGATCCCCTTCTCTCAATGCATTCTTCCATGTTATATACTGCCATCTTGGTGTCATCTTCACCACACACCTGTAGGTTGGATTCAAGGGATCCCTTCCTGTCCTATCCAACACTTCCTGGAACCTTCAACCAGTAGCTGTAAGGCTGTTTTATCACTGTTCAAGCATCACTTCCACATTAATGCTGCCAGAGAGTTGGTTGAGAGGCAATTAATGCGGAGGCAGCAGTTGTTCAAGATATTTGTTTATCTTTTCTTTCTTACCCTTGGTCTCATGTCCCACCTTTAGTGGTAATGTAGCTCTGAAGTGTGTTTGTAACAATATAACATTCAGGTCGTCATCGGACACATATTGCCGAGAAGGATTTTGTTCTTGGACGAATACTGGGCCCATCTTATGTGATATCTACTCCTCTTTTCATTTGGTTCCCCTTATAACCTTATATGGGCCTCCTCGGACAGTTTTACGTCCTCGGATGGGCCACAGGCCCAGTTAGCTCGGTTTTAATAATTATTGATTAACCGCCCCCCACACCTTAAATATCCATTGTTTTTACATCACCCATTTTATCTGTCTCTATTCTTTGTGGAGTGACGTTCATTATCATGGTTTTAGATGCACAAATCTTGGTCTCAAGGCTACTTGTGGGATCTACACATATTGGAAAATAGATCTTTCAAAAAGTGAATAAGATTTTTGTTAAAATTAATCTGTTAGTTTTCATGGAAGATATACAATTGATTCTGAAGACCATAATAAGCATGTGAATTTGATCAAAGTTAACAAAAATAACTTAAAAAAAAGGCAACCTGCACAAAATCCATATTCAATTTGATGAAAAAAAAAATAAAGGAGGGAATTTTATGAAAAAACAAAAAGAAGAAGGCAAATACATACATACAAGTTTCATAGGTAAGGTAAGTATGAGAAGGAAATAATATATCAAGAAACCGTACTGTAGGAAAAGGGAAAAATATACAAAACCGTATATATATCTCCACTTTTATATTAGATAATTTTAAGTTGTGAAAAATTTGATAATTTGATATGAACAAAAAGAAAAATGAGTTTACGTAATTAGAAGTTTATGTTAATTACATATTAGTTGTTGTTGTTGTTTTTTTTTTTTTTTTTACTTTATTCCAAAAAATAGTTAATGTTATTAGATTGTTATTAGAATTTTTTTTTTTTTTTTTTAGTTTACGTTAAAGTTAATAAATATTAGCTATTTTTTTGCTATTTATTCCGAAAGGAAATAATTTTGAGAAGAAAAAATAATACTTTTAAATTTGTTACTTTATTATTATGAAATAGATGATGTAGGATAAATGTAAACTTTTTGTTTTTATCTAAAAACTTAAGTGAATGAATTTATTGAAAAATCTAAAAATTTTAAAAAAATTCTGCAATTTGGTGAAGCTACTTGGCACAACCATGGCTTCTAAATCTAACTTTTATTATATAGTACATGATATAAATTATAGATTATAGATTATTATTATTTATGTAAATTGCAGATTATTCGCATAAGAGCATCCACATTAGTGGATGCAAAGTCTTGTATAATAGAAAAAGACACAAATTTTACACTTTTTGCCTAAAAAATGCTACACATCAGTGCTTCTCAAAGTGTGAATATTTGCACATATATGCATGGTTACTGTAGCACTTGCATTTAATATTTTAATAATTTTTTCTCTCTCCTTGTCTCTGTTGCCCTCACTCTTACCTCACTCTCCATTGCCGCCGATCACTCTTCTTCTTCCTCAGCACCCGTGACTTGAGTCCATGACTGACTAAATGATGCCACTGTTCTTCAATCTAATATTCCGGTGAGCCAAAATGATGTCGCCGTTCCAACATCCTTCGCCTACATCCAGATCGCTCAAAAACTCAGATCCTCTTCCAGATCGCTCAAAAACTCTCAATAACCCATGAGACCCATCTGCCAAGTCGAAGTCCAAGCAAGCCGCTTGGGGTAGCTCCATGAGACCCATCCACACCTTCTCTACTTGGGTTTCTTTTGCTTTCTTTCTTTTGCTTTTTTTCTATTTGGGTTTTTGTTTCGCTGCTTAGAAAGTTAGAATTGTGTGTGTGTGTGTGTGTGTTTTTTTTTTAAATTTTTTTAATTTTTGTTGATTGTTTATGTGTTTGATAGGAATGAATTAGCTGAAGATTTGTGGGTTGATGATGGTGGCTGGGTGGGTTGATGGTAGATGTGGATTGAATATTTTATTTGAATAAATGTATATAATAGACAAATTGATGAAGGTATTTTGTAAAAATGAAAATATAAAATAAAAAAGTAGGTTTTAGATGTGCAAATTTACAAAAATTTTGCATCCACTAGCGTGGATGCCCTAAGGGTAGATCCGATTTTATGTTACTTCCCTACTCATCAGATTTTGGTTCCTGATATTGGTTCTATTATGTAGCCGTTATTTATCTACATCACTTTTACCCTAAAAAACATACAAAGAAAATAAATCTAAAAGTTAAAGTTCCATAAAAATTATGGAAGTTTTTATAATTTGGCTAAAGAACACTAAAAATGTAAGAAAGAAAAAGTAAATAAAACCTGCTCATATTTTCTTTTATACTTATTGTGGTTTTGCCTAATCATTATTATTATTAGTATAAATAATTTGAGGACCAATAATGTAATTTCTTATCATATTCATATATATATATATATATATATATTTTTTTTTTTTTGGAGAAGAATTCATATATTCTAATATTTTATACAAGTTCGGGCTGTAGTATCCAAGGCCACGCATTATTTGGTTGGCTGACACTGAAGACCTGAACTACTACTTTCAAACATCAATTACTTTCATAAAAAACATCAACTACGTACACACTCTGCGTATTTGTCTCAAATTGATCTTAAAAAGACCATATGAATATTCCCAATCCAACCCAAAACTTTATGTAGTTCCCAATCTTCCATTCACTTTTCTCACCCAAAAAAAAAAAAAAAAACGAATAATATACCTTAAATTTTGACTAAAAACCAATCTTCGAACCCGTTTGCTCTCTCTTCACTCTTCAGCGCCAAAGTTTAGTTTTTTTTTTTTTTTTTTTCTCTCTAGAGTTCTAGACCCATGAACTTAATACACACAAATTATGTTAACACAGTCCCTTTCTCTACTAATCGCACCAACTACTATGTCTACGTGCCATCACAAACTCTACTTAGCAAGAAGAAATCGAAACACTTGCAAGTGCGACTCTCAAATTCCGCAGCCGATGGTTCCGTAAACGGCACCGTACCGAGGAGGAGCTTAGCCGCTTTGCAATCAGCCAAATCCAGCAGTGCCTTGGAGCAACTCGATATCGAGCGCGGCGTTTGTGTGCCATTTCGCAAGTACTCTCCCGAAACAGTATGATTTTTTTTTTTTAATACATATTTTTGTTATGTAATTGCTGTGTGCTTAATTAGGATTGTAAATGAATCGAGCTGTTTATGAACCCAACGAGCTTGGATCGGGAAAAGACTTGTTTATGTTGGTTTATTTAGATGGACTGTTAAAACAAGTCGAGATCAAATATAATAATGTGTTCGTGAACAAGCTCGTGAGTGTGAAGCATGAGTTAAGTAGATATAATATTATATGTTTTATATGTGTGCTCGAATACAAATATGTTTATATAGTTTGATGATGTACTTGAGCTTGGCTTGTGTTCAAATATAATAGAATGGGTAATTTTTAAGTTTAATACTCGGCTCGTTTACAGGCCCTATTGATAATTGGGAGAAAGTTAAGGTATTGCATTTTGAATAGTACAATTTTGGTTTTGTTTTTGTGAACAATTGGATTGTTAAGATGAAATTGAAAATGATTTAAAAAGAAAATTTTTCTTTCAGTTTGTCATGTATTTGTGTTTACCTTGTGGCTGAGTTTACATTATTGTTGTTGATAATTAGGTGAGGAATAAAGTATTGGAATCCAGAGGGGCTATTTTCTCGCTAATTTCGCGTGGTGTGGAGATAGTGTGGAGTTTGGGATTGTACTGGTCTGCCTTGGTGTATGATTTCTTGGTTGGAAGAGATGAAGAGGTTGTTCCCTTTCGTGCTCGGCAGCTTAGGAATCTCCTCTGTGATTTGGGACCTTCTTTTGTCAAAGCCGGCCAGGTTTGTTGCGTTTTTACTCGTATGCTATAGACTTTACTCTTTATTCACTTTTGGGTTTTTGTTTTTGTTATCTCTTTAATAGCAAGTGTTTGTTAGCAGTACATGGGCTATGGTTTTGTGTTTCCCTGTTGATTGAATGTTGTTTGTGTATTGGGCCATTGGCAGGTTCTTGCAAACAGACCTGATATCATCAGAGAAGATTATATGAATGAACTTTGCATTCTTCAAGATGATGTTCCTCCTTTCCCCAATCAGGTAAAAGCTCATTTTGTCATACTAACTACTAAACACTTCTATTTGTGATGGACCTTATTATTATTATTTTTGGTTGCATTGTGGCTGAAGTAATATTTTGTGGATGACTTGAAAATGGCCTAGGTTGCTTTCAACATCATAGAAGAGGAATTGGGCCAACCACTTGAAGCTGTTTTCAGTAAAATTTCATCACGGACAATAGCAGCTGCAAGTTTGGGTCAAGTTTACCGAGCTACTTTACGTGACTCTGGGGAGGAAGTTGCTATTAAGGTTGTATGAAATTTACCCTTATTTTGTTATCCTTTTTTTTTTTGGACATTCATGGGTTGGGAATTTTTAGTTTTATAGAGATAACAAATGTGACCTGTATATTTAATGCTATCGTTTGCCGGTGTGATTCATGCTTGGTGAAGTCATCAGGTCTCTTGTTGCCATGTTTCCTCAGATTAGTGCAAATGCTTTTCATTAGTGCTTGATTATGGTGCCACTTATATAGTATAAGGTGGAAGCGTCAAAGGGGGGGAAATTGTTTTCATTAAAGTAATCGGGTTTTGGTTTTGAATGTGCTTAATTACATGTAAGCTTATCTAGTTTTATAGGGATTTTGTTTAACTTGGACTTCAAAAACACAGTCTGTCTAACTAATTACAATTCTACTCATATAATTACAGGTTCAAAGGCCTCAGATAGAGCCTATAATTTATCGGGATCTTTTTCTATTTCGCAATCTTGCTTCACTTTTGAATGGCATCAGTCTACAGAAACTGGGGTGTAATGCTGAGCTGATAGTTGATGAATTTGGCGAGAAGCTTTTGGAGGAGCTTGATTACACCTTGGTACCTTTCAGAACTTTCCTGTTTGGCATTAAAAGTTTTTTAGTACCTTGAAATAAAGATTATGGGTGTAATTAATAATGATGTAAAAAAAGGCACTAATATAAAGCATGTTGGCTGAATAACGTTTATGAAACCTGTATGATAATTGAGCTACCAATGCACTTGCATTTCAGTAATTTATTTTACTTTTATATTTAATGAGATGTAGCATGATGTTTCTTTTCTCTAATTCAGGAAGCCCGCAATATTGAGGATTTTCTTGAGAACTTCAAAAATGACCCCACTGTCAAAATTCCTCGGGTTTACAAGAAGCTTTGTGGGTCACGTGTTCTGGTTATGGAATGGATTGATGGCATCCGGTGCACTGATCCACAGGTTTGATTATTAAGATAGAAGCTGCTGCTTTCATATATTTATAAAATTTACAAACCAATTGATATCACTTCGTATAGTAATAATCTTTCCTCCATATAACTCAGGCTATTAAGGAAGGTGGCATTGATGTAAATGGGTTTTTGACAGTTGGAGTTAGTGCTGCTTTGCGGCAATTATTAGAATTTGGGTTATTTCATGGAGATCCACACCCTGGAAATATTTTTGCTATGCGTGATGGACGTATTGCATATGTGGACTTCGGAAATGTTGCTGTGCTTAGTCAGGTAATTTGTGTTTTTGCAGAGATATTAAGTTGAACTGTACATTTTTTACCTCTTTTTTTAGTAGTATTTGTGGCTGCATTTAATAACAATACAAGCTCATCGCACCCTATGAATATGAATGACCCAGCGGCAATAAAGGGCAATGGACTTGGGATTTTATATGGGAAATTAAGTATTTAAATATTAGAAGTTGAATATAATTGAAAGCATAGAAGAAAATTCCCTAGATTAAATAATGGCTCATCTGAAAGTTTTTGAAATTCTTAGATAATTTATGATGTATTTTTTTTATAATGATTCACCATAAATGCTACCTCCTCCTCCCATAAAAAGGGTGAAGGGTAAAGCTGTGGGTTCAAAAACCCACTTGGTGCGTGTGTAAACTTACCATGCTCACAAAAGCACTGCATGGTCCACCTGCCAAAATTGGTAGACTTCAAGGATTTGTTGGAACTATCCTTATAGATAATGATTCTGCTATGTTTTTACTATTCTTTAGTCAATCTCATTTTGCATTGAGTTGCTTTCTGTTGGAACAACATATTGATTTCCTTTCAATCCTTCAGCAAAACAAACAGATCTTGATTGATGCTGTTGTCCATGCTGTAAATGAGGACTATGTGGAGATGGCAAATGATTTCACCAGGCTTGGCTTCCTGGCTCCCGGAACTGATGTCTCTCCTATAATTCCAGCTTTAGAAGCAATTTGGCAGAACTCTGCTGGAAAAGGAGTCTCTGATTTTAATTTTCGAAGTGTTACGGGTAATTTATCTCTCTGGTTTTTTTTTTTTTTTGGGCAGGGGATGCTATTGTTAGTTTAAAGTCCTACATTTGGTATATTCCATTTTATGCTCTCTGACTATATATAATCTGCACCTTTGTTGTACTTTCTGAAGTGTTCTTTTCTTTGTTTGTTTGATTTTTAAGTTTATGTCTTTAATTACCATGCTTAAAAACGAAAGAACATAGGGAGTGTGAGACTCTTAATTGTAAATTTATTAGACATCTCGCTCTATTGTACTTTTCAAAGAATGCATTTTTGGTTGGGGACTCGTAATCTTCACACCCCAATGCACATGATAGAACTCTTTATGAATCAAATATTCGTGATAGTGACTTCTTCAGATAAATCACCCTGCTTTGGATATGATTTAGTACGACAAATGATGTTTGAATATCAAGTTTTATCCCAGTATATAAATGTTTCATATGCTTATTTAAAATTGTTGAACAATTTGAAGGTCATGCTGTTTGTTTCAGTGCTTTGCTATATTATCACTATTTGATCTATTACAAGAATAAGTGTATTACATGAAACTTTTTCATTTTGTAGTTACTTTTATCCTATACTACTTGTAAGCATGTGTTCTATCTGCTGCAGGTAAATTTAATCAATTGGTTTACAATTATCCCATCCGAATCCCAGAGAGGTTTTCTCTTGTTATCCGTTCTTTATTGACACAAGAGGGAATCTGTTTTACTCTAAAGCCAGACTTCAAGTTTCTGGAGGTAAAGATGAAGCTTCTTGTTTCCCTTATTCATGTTTGGGTATCCTATCTTCTTTTAAATTTGTGGATCTGTCATAATTTGAAATTATGATGTACATCAAACTTAAGTATTTTGTTTCTGTCATCCCACTTGTCCTAACCTTCGGATATGTAAATTTTAATTAGATGTATCTATCGAATTTAATCTATAAATTATAGTGCAGTTTTTGTTTCTATCAAGAAACATAAACTGCACTATAATTTCTATCAATAAATTACACTTTAAAAAGTCTGATACAATCCACCCCAGTGCCTTGTTGATGGCCCTGATCTCACAATGAGGGACTACAGTAGTTTGTTTTCTTATAAACGTTATCAGTTCAGTTTGCTAAAATTGTAAAGATATTTATTCATTAACATAACAACAACCAAGCCTTAGTCCCAAAACATATGCTTAAAAAAATTTGGCTAGTAGCAATGATGGAAGCAGTTCTGTATATCTTATGATAACTATCCAAATTTTATCATGCCTTTTATTTAATTTATACACTATCATGCTCTCTATTTTCATGTAATTATTGATGTTAACTAATTGAATAGGTTGCCTATCCATATGTGGCAAAGCGCCTTCTAACAGACCCAAATCCTGCTCTACGTGAACGCCTCATACAGGTCAGCTCAAAGTCATTCTTCTTGGAAACTTCATTTTTCTTAGAATATTCACTTCTTTTGTCTCAGAACTAATTTCCTTGAATTTTGATGTGTATATTTTAATATATTTAAGTTAGAGAAGCTTCTAATTTTTAAGCAACTATTTGTCTTCTTTTTCCCTCTCTTTTTATCAAGCTACAGATTAGTGACTATATACGGTTTCTTTGGTAGTGCTCCTGTATGTTTTCCAATATCTCCGCTGGCCATGTTGCACCAACATAGAAATTTTTCTCCAGTTACAACCTTTAATAGTGATCTGCTTTTTTGTATTAGGTTCTATTTAAAGATGGTATTTTCCAGTGGAAACGGCTCGAAAACCTTATTGTTCTTGCTAAGGAAAATGTCACCAAGATGAGCAGCAACCCTGCATTGCAAGTAAAGGAAATGTCTGTATCTTTTCTTAGCCACTTGCTTCTTTTGTCTTTTATTCCGCTTGGGAGTTTTAAGAACCTTTGTTTACATAGAGCTTCTTTAAACAGGCAAGGTTCAAGAGACTGGCGAGTTCAAAGAAAACTAGATCTCACAGATACCATCAAAGATGGAGCTCGCCTTTTCCTTATTGATGAAGGAATCCGCAGACAGCTTCTTCTTGCATTGACTGAAGATTCAAAGCTTCACATCCAGGAGGTCTGTAGATCTGAAAATTGTTTTTTTTTTTTTTTAATGGCCATAATACTTGGTTTACAAGAATGCTAAATTATCGTGTCTTCTATAGCTCGTGGATGTCTATAGGCTGCTTGAAAACGATGTAGACGTACCATCAGTAGCCTTGGAAGTAGCACAAGGTAAACCTCATTTTGACCTTTTGAACATAAAATGACAACTTAATTGAGTAGCTCTGTGACATAATGCAACTCAAATCTTATGTTTTGATTTTCTACTCAAACTTTTATGCTGGGACTTGCAGATTTTCCAACTGTTGTCCGGGATCTCATGCTTTCCTGGAGTGAGTCAATCTTGGCTGATAGATAATTAAAAAGCTTTTGAGCAGCTGCGTAGCAACTAGCAATACAGATCTTACTTATTCAGATGATTATATCATAGGATGTCAACTTTACACCGTTTTTCATATAGGAAGAGCTTGTTGTTTCAAGTTGTACAGGCCAAGCAAATGTTGTAGAACTTCACTGCCTCTGTATACAAACCATTGTTTATATGAATAACCAAAATAGACTTTTAATTTTGAAGAGCAAATTAAAGTCTCAAAGGAAAAACAGCTCTTTTAATAAGTTGGCCTTTCTCAGAGATTTTGACTTTCATTCAATTTTTTTGGATCGTTTCGGTTTGGCTGTATTTGGAATTGTACTGTAGGAGTTGGAATTTATTTTCGTTTCTGTTATGCAGGGTGTTCATGAGCAGGGGTCAGGGGATCTGGCACTGCTTTGTAGCCATGCCTAGAATTGTACTGGGGGGAGTGATGGATTTTCACTCCAACAATCGATGTTATAATAATAATAATAACAAAATAAAAGTTTTGACTTATTTCAACTCATCTACTCTTTTGCCACTTTTGAAAGCTCATATTTTCCTAAATCAACTTCATAGTCTGTTTTGATTTTTTAGATCAAATGTAATCTATCTATATAATATCTAAATGTAAAGCCTAACATTTATTGTTATTACGCACATGTTAAGTTATATCAACGTAGCATTTCAGTTTATTTCAGTCCATTTATTTAAGAATAAGAAAAGACAAATTTGGATTGAGGATATCTATTTTAAGTCCAAAATTATTAGAAAATATATATCTCACTTCCAAATTCACCGTTTTATTCAGAAAACTATGTTGACTTGGATGCCTTGATGACAATCCACATTAAAATTAATGTGGAAGTGTAAAATATAATTAAGAGTTCGAGCTTTTCTTCTTCTTCTTTTTTTTAAAAAAAATTTAATATTAAAGTTTTGAAAGTCGTTATGTTTTGATTGGAATTGCATGAATTTTCTGTTCCTATACATAAACCAGTATAACAAATCACATCCCTTAATTTTGTTTCAATGCAAATTCTGGACACATCAACCTAATTTTGACCATTTTATCTAATATCTGTTCATTCTTACGAAATTTCGGACTGCATTTTTATGTATGAGATTTTATTAACTTTTACTTAAAAAAAATTTATGAATTAATGCAAGATTGTCAAAATCGGGATCTACGTAAGATCATGGGAGGTAGGTAGGATCGTAGATCGTAGGATCGGATCGTGAATCGTAAGATCCTACCTATTTTTAGATTTTAAGCAAAAAGACCTATTGATAGTGACTTTGTATGTTATATAATCACTTAAAATATGAATCCATCCATTAAAAAAAAAAATTGCATCATAAAATGTAATTTGCTCGCACTACATCGTTCTTATGTCATTCTAACGAAACAAAATATATTTAACTTTTGACATAATGTATTTAAAAAGTTCAGTACATGTTTAATTAGCAACTAAGTACCAAAATATTATCTACTCATATGGAAAATGTTTTCCAAATTCTAAGTTCCAAATCCAAAATAAGTTAGGCTAGTTAGCATATAAAAATTAGCTAACTACAAATTTACAATATGTAATCCAAAAGAGAATTCTCAATCTAAGGTAAACTAACTAATTACAAATATGAAATCCAAAAGAGAATTCTCATTCTAAGATTCTTCTAATCTAATCACTGTTATTGCCATATCCCATTTCAACATCTAAATATTTTAGGTTTTGTTTTTGAAAACGTTAAACTTAAGTACTCTAGGTTTTTTTTGAGATTTTATGTTGACATAGGGGTAAATTTGAGACTTCAATTCATTATTGGGCTTCTGATAACCCATTGGGCTTGTGGGTTTAGGTGGATTATCTTACCCAAATGAATCCCACTTAAAAAAAAAAAAAAAAAAATCAAGCCAAATGGTAGGATTGGTAGGATTCCATACGATTCTACAATCCTATTCGATCCTACACGATCCTACATATGATCCTACTATGATTTTAAACTTTTTGGTGAAGTAGGATCATAAAATTGTGCAATTTTACGATCTAGATCGCGATTTTAACAACCATGAATTGATGTAAGTAGTGATATGATAACATGACCATGAACTTCCAAAAAACTTTTTTTTTTTTTTTTGATACACAAAAAACTATTGTTATTCATAAATAATTACAGTAAAAACAAAAGTTATACAACTTATTTCAAATTATGATGCGGCAACAAAAAAGTTATAACTTTTTTCTAATTTTTTTTAATAAGTTACATAACTAATTTAAATAATACAATGTTTTGAATTATCAATACCTTAAAATAAAACTTTTAAAAAATTTAAATTTTATTGACAAGTTACTTTTTAGGTTCAAAAGGCTATAAATATTAGAAAAAGGTTTTCACCCGCCCCTTTAACCTCTTTTACAAATGGGTATCTACTAGAGAGCTGAATCCAATACAGTAGAGACTAGAGAGAGAGAGAGAGAGAGAGCAAGCAGAAGAAGCATCTAGCTTCCTTGCTCGCATCATCACAGTTCTACCTGGTAAACCACTTTTCCTTTTCCTTCTTTCTTTATCGTAGAAACCCTAACTATCATGTACATCACAAAATTTCCCTTTATTTCAATTCTCGGTGGAATAAATTTTGTTAATTTTATTTTCCATTACTGCACATTGCTTGGCAGAGAGACAGACATGGCTGTGAACCTGACGTAATTAATTAATTTTTTTTTTTGTGAAATATTTTTTATTGATTTCTGTAAGTATTTGTCCAAGAGTTTTACAGGAATCTCATTTTTTAGAGATGATCTTGATTGACTCGCTCCTCGTTTGGTTGCCGAGAAAACTAGGGAAACGATAAGGAAATAATAGAAATGAATTTTATTTTAATTAATTCAATTAATTAGCTGTTTTTAGGCGCAGTTGAGTATAATTACATTTTGTACCATTTTGTTTTATTTTGATTAAACATAATTAGATCCAAATATTAAAAAAAATTAATATAATGGTGCTATGTAAACTTTTTTTTTTGGTGTAAATGTTTGGCGTGCAGCTTTATTCATGTTCAAGAAAGAGAAAGCAATTTTGCATTCGGAAGTGTTATCGGTTATTGGATTGAGGTTGTGTGAGCTGGGACTATAATATAGTGCGCCCTGCAGAAGGTTTGGTTGGCCAATGGTTTCGCTGGATTAATTATTCTTTGCGTGCTACATCATCAGGGTATGTGGGTCTTTGAAAATTGAGGTTTCTTTGTTACATTGTGTGTGTGTGTGTGACTTGAAATCTTATATGCAAGTTTATTTATTTATTTCATGTCTCTTTCTCTCTTTTTAGGACCATGCCTCGTAAAGTAAACTATGGAGTTGATTATGATGAAGAAGTTAATGACTATGAAGGTTATGATTATGATTATGATTATGATTATGACGACGACGTAGAAGACAATGGTAAGTGACGTTATTAACTTGAACTTCTCTTTTAATTGCTTCACACTCAGTTTTTCCTTTTTTTTGGTTTGCTCTTGGCTACTTGTTCTATAGCCAATTTCCCTCACTTTGCTATCCGCATAATGTTTAAACTTGCTGAAGGCATGGTATGCTTAGGGTTAACATCATGTGATGTAGTGCATTGGAACCTTATGTTTAGTCTTAGACCAGTTCATGATTAGGAGTTGGATTCATTTACTACTTTTCTTGGATTTTCTGTATTTAACTCAGGTATGTGTTGAAAATGGATACTAAAGTGTGTTAGAAATTGAATCAGAAATGGTGTTTTTTGTGTTTGTTTGTACTGTGAGGTTTTGAGAAGGGTTTCTTGTGTAGATTTCTTTGGAGGGCTATTTGGAGGGTGATGGCAGCCATGAAAGTAGTCCTTTTTGTTTGGACTGTTTCTTTGGGGGAAAATTCTAACAGTAAATAATCTTATAAAATGAAGGAGACCATTGTGGATTGGTTTTGGATTCATTGTATTCATGATTTTTATGTGGAACTGTACCTCAAATCTATGTGATCATACGATCTGTATCCTGCACTGATTCTGCATTCGTGGTTTTTAAAGTGTGTTGGATCACTTGGGGAATATGATGTTTCATGCTCCGGATTGCAGTTTTGATAACCATGGATATACATATTCTCATTGTATAAACTCTGATGTTTATTTTGTCACAGGGAAAGCACCTCAGTCAGAGCAAGAAACTTCTAAGCGTGGGCTTTGGCGTTGCTCTGTATGCACTTATGATAATGATGAGGGTCTGTTTGCTTGTGATATTTGTGGGGTGCTAAATCCTTCAAAAACTGGCACCAATATTGATAAGCAAACAGGTATTCAATTCTACCTTGTGATCATAATTCATATATTCTTGCTTTCTGCGAACTAAGCTTCTGTGTATGGATTTACTTTTACTGATTTTTGTTTTGTGTGATTGGGACACTCCTCTCTTGTCCTCCCTCAACCCCCAACCCCCCCCCTTCTCCCTCTCCTCCTCTTTTAATTCAAAATGTATGTTTGGCTTTTGGCAAGACCTCACATGTTGAACTCAGTTTTGTACTGAGGTTGTCATGCAGACAGCTTGTGCCTGTCTTGTCACCAATCTTATTCTAGTGTCTTTGCCAGGTTTCCTTTCAAGTTTGTTGTGCTTTTATAGAATAGATCTCTTTCGTGCAGTTAAGGGCATGTGCAAAAATTCTGGAGCATCCAAAATGGCCAAGTCTCTTTTTGCATCATTGCCGCAACGGATACCCAAAAAGGCTGTATCATTACAAAAGCAGAATGATATATTTGTGAAGGAAGAGGGCAATAACTCCCACAAGCATATGAATATCCAAGGACAATTTCATGAATTCCATAAGGCTTTTAGTATTCATAGCCATCACCATGTTAATATAGGTCTGCACATGCTTCAAAACAGGATGTTGATATATAGAATTAGAGTACTCATTCCTCTTGTAGTTGAGTATACTTTGTATCCACCAGTACTGTCTTATTCCAAAATTTTTATTTCTCCAGAAGATGGCCATTATACATTGTTAGATATATTCTAACCTTATTCATATTGATGATACAGCCCCTTTCAAGTTTGACGTTCCATCCCCGGATGATTTGGTTTCTATTGGACTACGCTCCTCTAAAATGGGTTCAAAAGGTATCTTGTTGTGGTTGCAGATTTGATTGTCAAACATCAATTCAAATCAAAAAGAAAAAACCCTTTTGATAGGATATATAGTCATGGAAAGAGCTTTAGGACTAACTTAAAAGTTATGTGTTTTTAATAATTCTTCTCATGGGCATGGAAGTATCCTTTCCTTTTAAATGCTGTGGAATTCGGTTAACACAACATTACAAGTTATCTTTCTAGTTTCAATTAGCATCATTCATGATTGGCCCCTTTTTTTTGCTACTGATAAATTTTTCCAACTTAAATGTTTAAGTTGTAGGATGTATAGACAATCTATCCACCCAAATATGTTGTCATGATTGTGACTTGGCGACATCCTTTATGCTATTTAGTTATTTTGTGATGACTAAAATATAAAGAAGCTGAGTGATAGCATAATGTGAGATTGCCAATTTTGAAAACTCAATTATTTTTATTTGCAAAGCTGTTGCATTGAAGTTCATAATTGTTTGGAATGGTTCTTTTGAAGTTGAGTCATACTACGGAGTTCTTATGAACAGGTGTACTCATTCCTTCCCATGGAGAAACATTGGGAAGGTGAAAACTCCTACTAGAGTATCTTTTTTCACACGGACAGCAGCCAAGGGAAATATTCTTACATTGGATAATCGGTGGAAGAGGAATATTTTTGTTGTTAATCAGTGTTGTATGTGCAAGAATAGTTGGGAATGTGGATCATCTTCTTATTTATTGCATGTATGCACATAGTGTATGGACTTTTGTGTTTTGTTTGTTGGGTGTCTCTTGGGTGCTGTCCAAGCAAGTGGTGGAGTTGTTGGCGTGTTGGAAAGGGGGTTTTAGATGCCATCGGTTTGTGGTTGTTTTGGGGAGCCTATTCAACCTGTACATTAGTTTCTTTTATTTAATAAAGATTCTCATTACCTATCAAAATATTATCGTGCTTCTCTTAGCATGATAGTCTACCTTTGAACTGAATTCCAGGACACATTAATGATTAATCCATGTGAAAGGATGTAGAAATTCTCTCTTAGCATTTGGAGCATTTTGACTAGCATTCTGGGGGTCTAATGGTCTATAGTGCACCACTTTAGGAGGATCATTCTCTACAAGACCCAGCCCTAGACCCTTATAAATTGCCTCATTAAGTATTTTGTAGGGGAAAAAAAAGCATGTGTAAAATCTCCATGAGGTAATAAAAAATATTTTTTCTTGGGCAAACACAATTTATGCACCCTTATAATAGGATAGAATCCATGGCCTCATGTTCCAACCCTTGTTTATGAAGGTGGGGACGCCAATGGATCCAAAGACCTTGGGAAATAAAATATAATTAGTCATTGGATTAGTTGTAAAATGTAGTAGATAAGTTCTACTTGTGTGAGTGTGTGTGTGTTTACATCCAATCTTTAACTGAAGCTGTTTAGTTTTAGATTTCTTTTTGTAATATATTTCTGCTAAACTCTTTTTAATTAATTTATTTTTATTGGTATTGTGCATGGGGTTCTACAAATAGAGATTCCATTTCTGTTGTTTTTAGAGTCTATGTCCTTTTATACATAACTTTGTATTCTTTGTAATTGTTTTGTCTACATGGCCTGTGCATGCTTTGAATTGGTTTGGTTTGGTTCTTTAACTAATGGTCAATAAGTTGATTTTGGGCTAAGAATTAGCCCATTTTTGGTTGGTTCTGGGTTGAGACCAAACCTTGACCCCACGCTGTGTTTTGCCTCTAGTTGTAAATTGTACTTATTTTATTTTTATTATTGCAAAAGTCTTGATTCTCTAGTTTTCTGAGAAATATTGATCTGGAGTGATTGAGGTTACTTTTAAAATCACTTTCTTGGTGTCCTGAGTTTTGATATTTTTATGTTCTTTGTGTACAACTTTTTACTTGCAGCCAACTTTAATGACATGAAATCTTCAAGAGTTTCCTCAGGCATCACTGGGAAGAATGGCCTACTTAATATAAAATCAAATGCTGAAAGGTCAGATGTGTCATCATCATTGATGCTGAAAGGCAAACAAGATAGTTTTGATGACAACAAGAGTTCAAAGAACAAGGCTCACAATGTACAGTCAAGTCTAAAAATTTCGGATGGCTCATTTGCAACTATGCCAAAAGGCAGACATCATAATGTGGACGAGGGCAGTTGTTCAAAGAATGATACGGCCAACATACTATCAAGTGATAAAAGCTCTCATAGCTCTCCTGCATTGAAACTGAAAGGCAGACATGAAATTACAGGTGATAGCAGTAGTTCTTTGATTAGTGGGGGCAATCCACAAAGCCTTAACAGTAGTTTGAACAAAATGGCTCTTGGCGAGGGATCTGGATTTTTGAATAATGTTAACGCTAGAGGGACTCGTTCACAATCAGAGTATAAACCCGAAAAGTGGATGCTCAATGACCAAGCTGAAGATACATTGATTCAACTGAATCTTGCGATCGTAAGTCAATCTTTAATCCCAGTCTTATGATCGAGGAAATCCATTCATTTAGCTCCTTAGAGCATTCTCATCAGCTCTCTAAAAAAAAATGCCATTTTGACACACCAAAAACCCACTTTATCATTTTAGCACATCATTTTACAACATACCATTTATCAGATGTTCTATACTTTAATTCTATACATTAAAATAATATTTACTACACATTAAAATAATATATTACCTACTCCCTATCCCTATAGAGAGATCGGCATAAACCCAAACCCACCACCGGCACAAACCTACATCCGCCAACGCCCGCCTCAAAAAAAAAAAAAAAAAAAAAAAAACACAACCAGAGAGATCGGCACAAACCCACATCCACCACCGGCTCAAACCCACATCCACCAAATTAAACAAATCACATCCCAAATCCACCAAATCAATTATAAAATTAATTACAATTTACACTAAAATCATAAATTGAATCGGCACAAACCCTTTTTTTTTTTTCTCTCCTCCTTTAGTGTTTGTTACCTTTCAAGAGCGACAATCAGATCAGGACAACCGTCTCTGTCGCCGTCTCTGATGGAAGTTTTCACTTCTAGCCACCGTGTCCTTCACACTGGAGTTCCTCTTCATCGCAAAGTGGGTCAGTGATTAGTGGCGAGCTTGGGCGGTCTCTGTCTCTCGGCGTGGTGAGATCGCCACACGAAAAGGAATTAAATAAGCCAAATAGTGTTTGGCATTGTTGTCCGTACCGTCTCATATTTGAGACGGTACTGTAGATATGTGTCAAATTTTTTGAGATTTGGAACGGCTGATGAGGGCTTGTTTTTGTGTTTGGTGTGTCAAATGTGCCAAATATTTGGCATTTGGCACATTTGGCACACCTGATAAGAATGCTCTTAGTAATTGGTTTATTCTAGACATGTCAGTGATGTCATTTTGCTAAATTTCTCACTGTAGGTAGGTCATGTTGATTCTGGAAAATCAACACTCTCTGGTAGACTTCTACACCTTTTGGGGCGAATATCCCAAAAAGAGATGCACAAATATGAAAAGGAGGCAAAGTTACAGGTGAAATCACTGCTTTCTGTTTATGGGTGCTTTAAAAGCTTGATGTTGTTATGTTTATGTGGTGTTTTTATCTCAAGCAGGGCAAGGGGTCCTTTGCTTATGCTTGGGCATTGGATGAGAGCGCTGAAGAAAGGGAAAG
Organism: Quercus robur; assembly: GCF_932294415.1. Lineage (NCBI taxonomy): Eukaryota > Viridiplantae > Streptophyta > Magnoliopsida > Fagales > Fagaceae > Quercus > Quercus robur. The sequence continues at coordinate 17,381,719 of NC_065545.1, read as the reverse complement.
GGGAATAACCATGACGGTTGCTGTTGCTTATTTTGATTCCAAAAAATATCATGTTGTTGTGCTTGACTCACCAGGCCATAAGGATTTTGTTCCAAACATGATATCTGGGGCAACACAAGCTGATGCTGCAATTCTTGTGATAGATGCCTCAATCGGTGCATTTGAAGCTGGTATGGACAGTGCCAAGGGACAAACACGGGAACATGCACAACTTATCAGAAGTTTTGGCGTTGATCAAATTATAGTTGCAATTAACAAAATGGATGTTGTGGATTACTCAAAGGAACGGTTTGATTTAATTAAACAGCAACTTGGAACATTTCTCCGTTCTTGTGGTTTTAGAGATCCTTCTATAACGTGGATCCCATTGAGTGCCATGGAAAATCAAAATTTGGTGGTGGCTTCTTCTGATGTTCGTCTGTTGTCCTGGTGAGTTTACTTTCATCCTTTGATTCTTTGTCATACATATTTTTGCTCTTCTATATCTTCATCTTTTCTATTTGTGATAAACTTTTTCTCACCTTTGGGAACTAGAAACTGAGCATTAGATAATACTCAATTTGGGGAAGACCAGAAAATTTTGTACTAATATTTGACTTAGGGAGAAAAAAATGGTGCCTTGACCTACCTTTTTGAATCTTTTCATGTTCCCTGATGGGCTGAGTTAATAGAAGAGGTGACAGAAAATAAACAAATAAAAGTAAAGAAATGTTGATGGGATGAAAGGTAAAGTATGGTGTAATGCTGGAAATCACCCTTTAGGTTGAATCAGGTATGCCACTGGTTTAAAATAAAATCAAGATAGTATAGAAACATCATTGATACAATATTCAATAAAGCCCTGATTTAGTGCCACAAAAATGTTGATGTTGGGATGGTAGCTTTCGCTTACAATGTTATGATGAATTTTCTCATACAATTGACATTGCTAACATCAAAATTTGACCAAGGTAATTGAAATGCAGGTATCACGGACCTTCTCTGTTGGATGCAATTGATTCCCTCCAACCTCCCACAAGAGACTTGTCAAAGCCTCTGCTTATGCCTATATGTGATGTTATTAAATTGCCTTCACTAGGGCAGGTGTCTGCCTGTGGTAAAGTAGAAGCTGGAGCCCTTCGGAGTGGATCCAAGGTACACAATTGTGTGGTATTGGAAGTTTTTGTTGATCAATTAAGGGATTCAATTCATTATTCTCCAAAATATGACGTTCATTCTATTGAGTTAAAATGCTAGATTTCTGCTATTCAAAGATTTCCTTATATTGTTGAGTGAAGCCCCAATTCCTTGATTATATGCAGAACATTCAGAGTTATTGTCATTCAAGAACGTCTTAAAAAATTAGTCTTTGTCAAGTTTCCTAAATTTATTTTGCACAATTTACTGATTTTTATCTTTTGTTTTTTCATTGATGAAAGTCTGTGTTTAAATGAAGTCTTTGATATTTACTACACTTTTTTTTTTCAAATGCTCTAACAGCAGTTACTATGAATAGCCAGTCCATTTCTTTTCTCCTTCAATAGAAGTGATACACATGTTTGGACAAGCATCTGCACTTACAATTTGGGATTCAGATGCATGTTTTGTATGACACTGACAGAGATTGCTGGTTTTAATTGAAATTAATCTTATTACATATGAGGCACAATTTGTTTTCGTCACCATCCTTTTGAATAGGCAGTCCATTTCTCTAGTACTACTGCAATAATAGTAATTTGTGTGAAATTGTAGGTTCTAGTTATGCCATCAGGGGCTGTGGGGTCAGTACGTTCCTTAGAGCGTGACTCTCAGGCTTGTACTTCTGCAAGAGCTGGAGACAATGTGGCTGTTACTCTGCAAGGCATTGATGCAGGGAATGTGATGGCCGGGGGTGTGCTATGTCACCCAGATTTTCCTGTTGCCGTTGCAAAGCGTTTGGAACTGAAGGTCCTTGTCTTGGATATTACAACCCCAATTCTAATTGGTTCTCAGGTATGATTTTCTGTGTATATGACATATATCTATGTTGTTTTTGTTCTCTTTTGTTTATTTATGGAAACAATATAATCCTCTGAGTGGAATGAACAGTTGGAATTTCATATACACCACGCAAAGGAAGCTGGAAGAGTGGCCAAAATATTGTCTTTGCTTGATCCTAAGACTGGCAAGGTGACAAAGAAGACACCGCGCTGTCTTACTGCAAAGCAGAGTGCAGTTGTTGAGGTGAATTACATGACAAAAATCATGTTACTAAGTTAAAGGTTAATGCATCCAATATTGTTTGAATTCTGGCAGCAAACGGTTTGACTTGTCTTGTTTTTGTAACTTCAGGTGGCTTTGCAGGGACCAGTGTGTGTGGATGAGTTTTCAAATTGTAAAGCACTTGGGAGGGTGTTTTTAAGAGCATTAGGAAGAACTATTGCTGTTGGGATTGTAACCCGAATAATTGAGTCTCAGGAGTAGTTGATCTTACTTGAGAGATTATCTTACTTAAGACATTCCTCAATATTTCAGATCCTTTACTTGACATACTGTTAAAACTTTTTTTTTTGTTGCCCTTTTCTCTCTTTAGAGGTCATATGCTCCGGAAACCTAGTGATAGAAGCCAATGTTGGGCTCATGAGTTTTCTCAAAATTTTATCAGCGGAAATCTTCTTTGGGCATGTTTATTATATGTGCATTATACAAGATAGGTATAGATGGAAAATACTTGTATTATGTAATATTTATTGATTCTTTTTTGCAATATATTCCTGAGTTAGAAGGTGTACATATATATTCATCACTTAGTTTTATCCATTTTATTCCCGGAAGAAAGAAAAGATGATGTCTCCTCTCTCTGTCGTATGTTATTGTAGTCATATTTGACACTCATGTTATTTTATTTTATATTTGCATTATAGAAGTTTCTTACGTGAGGGCAAGATGCTAGCAAAACGTGCTTTCAGTCAATGACCTAATGCCACGCATAGTTTTCTGCTTATTGGCCAATTTACTAGCAGAGATATTTATATAAATAAATAATCGACGAAAAGAAGAAGCAACTGGGTGCTTTTGCTTTTACTTTAAAACAGTTTGGATCTATCTTCCGCCAACATGTTATGTAACAATTGTTTCTCAAAAAAAAAAAAAAGTTATGTAACAATTAAAAAGACCATCCATACGTGGTTATAATTATATGATTTTTTTTTTGTTTAAATAATAAATATGGATAGTTTTATATATATCATCATGTAATATATTAGAAAAGATAGCTTAAAAATGATTTTTCTTTAATTCACTACACGGCGATTTATAACACTATCTATGTGTACTATTTAAATAAGTTATGTGACTAAAATTACGCATTGTTGATTTTTTGACTATTTCAATTATCACAATGAGTTGGAGAGAGATAGTTTTAAATTGGTTTAGAGCTACACGTTTTCTAGATTGTAGAAAGTGGCAAACTGGATAGCCTAAAGTTTGTGGCCCATAGGATTACCATCCCATTTGAGGCATGATAAGAATGATTTACTTTATTGTAAGTTCTTGAATGTACTTATCAATAAAGAAATTGTTTGTTCTTGACTGTAAAATCGAGGAGGAAACTCATGAAACAAAGCTGAAAACTGGAAATAAATAGAGGGAAAAAAATAAGATTTAGCAAGTTTTTTCAAATCTATGATTCCACATTGAAGCCAGATCCCATAAAAGAACATATGAAAAAAAAAATTTAATTACAAATTATATCATCTAAGTTTGTTCAATTTTCAATTATGTTCTTAAAGTCATTTTTTCTCAATTTTGTACCTCAACTTTCATTTCATGTTAATGTGGTCCTTTCGTTCAATTCTTCAATTTTAAACTAGAAAAAAATGAGAGAAATTAGTTTTGTCTAAAAATAATTGTTTAAAAATATAAGTTTTAAGGTTTTTATTTATTTTTAATCTGCCCTCATCTGTGAATACAATATGTACGACCAAAAATAGGACGAAAAAAAAAAAAAAAAAAAAAAATCTACCGTGAAAGGCCGTGCATAACCCAAAATACTAGCCGTTATCATTCTGAACATCTCTTTCTTTTTTTCTTTTCTTTTTTTTTTTTTTTTTTTTTGATAGGAGAACATCTCTTTTTAGTTTTATCTTAAGGTAAAAAATAAGAATTATGTAATTTTTGGCATTTAACAGCTACCCACTAAATTGAAGTGGATGGAAGCACCAAATTTGAGATTAAATTCTATAAGGATAGGGTGTAAAACCCATGTTTTACACCATTCAATAAGTGATTGTCACATTAGCATTTTCTACCACACCTAATAACATCTCAATATATTCCCAATTTGGTTAAATTTATATATGGGACTTAGAATTGATTGAGTGTGATTGTGTTTATTCTTAAATATGTAATAAGATGATGTGACATGTTGGAATTGGAGGGTTAAAGCATGAGTTTTATACTACGTTCTTATAGAATTTAATCTCACCAAATTTATATGAAGTGAAAGTTGAGGGACGACATTGGAAAAAAAAAAACGTTAGGGCTGAAATTGAAAAATGTTAAATTAAGAGGATGTAATTTGTATTTTAGTATAAATTTTTAGTTGTATATTTACATATAATTGGAATAGAAACTCTTTAATGTCAACCTTTTTACTTACAAAGATAATCCTATTACAAATTAAGGATACAAAGTATTCTTAAAATAAAAGATACAAAAAGTCACATTTTCAAACTAGAACATTGAATAAAAATGTTCAACATGTAAAAGTAAAAAAATTCAGATCTCATATAACTACTGAATTTTGTTTATTTGAATACAAGCAGTTTCAAGTGGTTTTTTTAAATTTCTTTTCTTTTTTATAATAGAAATGGTTTCTCTCTTGAAAAAAAAATAATCTCTGCACGTATACTTCCACAATTAAGATTTGTTTTTCTAGATTTAATAATGTATATAATTTTAAAAAACGTGATAATATGTACTACATTTTTAAATTTATAATATTTAATTCAAATTATAAAATAGATTCGTTTAAAATAAAATTTTATTCTTCTTTGCGTGGGAACTGGGAAGGGGATATATTATATACAGATATTTTCTTTTGAAAAAAAAAATAAAGAAAAAAATTGTTTTTTAAGAAGAGAAGAGAAATCAAAATATTTAATGCCTTTGACTTTGGATGAACATGAAATCTGGAGAGTGTGACTTGGAGACACGTGGATAATGCATGCAATCTGAAAATAAACCATATGAGAGATCCAGTCTAACACTGGGTGCGTGTCTAAACACAACTGTGAAATGTCAATAACAAATCTTATTTGTTTTGAAAAAGAAATATCAATAACATTAGAAACTGTATATTTGTGATCTCTCTCATAAGAGACGTGTAGGGGGAAAATCATAAAACCAGGTCCAACCTGCTAAAAATGGGCTAGATAAAGGCTCAATACAACTAATTTGTAGAGATGGATAGTTAAGACCAATACTTTGATTCCTAAGGATTAGGGCTTGATAATTAAAGAAATTGGATTAGCAAGAATGACAATACCTGATAGAAATATCGTAGGAAAAGAGAGGGCCCAGGAACAATTGTTCTTAAGAAATACAATTCCCGGTATTACACTGGTCTCTTTCTCTTTCTATTTCTTTATTTCTTTCTATAAACTTTTTTCGATCCCCCACAAGTATGACCTTCTTTCCTATTTATAGCTGTTTGAATTGCATTCCAACATTCTACTTGGAGGGCTATTGATCTTTCTTTAGATACTTATTCCATAACTATCTTGCTGGTGGTAGTAGAGTAGATTACAGGTTGTGAGGGCACTGTTTAAGGGTCATTTTGCCATTAATGCGGCATGTTGAGTTGGTGCAGTGCATTGAATGCAGAGATAATGTATGCTTTCTCTGAAAGTTTCCTCCTGCTTTATCCGTACATCACACTGGCCCCCCTCGGCTTCCAACCCCATGGCCTTTGTGGCTTATCTCTCGTGTCTCGAGAAGTATCTATTCCTCGGCCTCCTCGGGCGGGTCGCCATCCTCGGTTTCCCTGATCCACCTAGTGCTTCGATTGTTCCAACTAGGTTGGGCTTGATTCGATGAACAGTTTGGCCCAATCATACTTCGGATGGGTCCCGTTGATTGTTCCTTCTCTTCAGACTCCCCCCTCCCAACAAGATGCATTTTCTTCTCTAAGTAAACTTTACTTATTGTATATATATATATATATAAAAAAAAAAAAAAAAAAAAAAAAAAAAAAAAAAAGAAAACTTTACTTATTAAATAATTGACTAACTATTTTTGAGAAGAAAAAATTGACTAACTATTAATTGGTGTTGATCACAAAGAAGTACCATACTAATAATATCAAGTTGGCTTTTTCTAAAAACAAAAAAGAAAAGTTGATGTGCGATTCACCCTAAAGAGAGAAAATAAGGGAAAAACAAAAAAAGACAATGAGCGTGGAGGCTGCCGTTAGGTCAATGGAGGAAGATGAGGAATTGCAGCGTAGCACCAAGAAAGTTAAGGAAACCCATAGAGCTGATAATAACTCAGATGGCATCTCTCCTCGATCAAAGGGGAGAAGAAGCTTCTACAAGGAGAGGCTCACTGTGAGATTCCTGGAGCTTATGAACGAGCCTTCAATTTCGAGAATGAAATGGATATGGTAGCTGACTCCGATGATGAGAGCTTTGATCTTGCAGCAGGGATAGCAGCTGTTAACCTTGCTAGTGCTAGGAAAGCAAGTATCAGATCTCTATGGACAAATGCGCTAATAGTCAAAATGGTTGGTAAGACTGTGGGATTTCAGTTCCTCACCTCGCGTATCATGAACATGTGGAAGCCTAGTGGTAGGTTGGATTGCGTGGATTTAGAGAGGGATTTTTTCCTAGTTCGTTTCTTGTTGAAAGAAGACTATGAAAGAGTGTTGAAGGATGGTCCTTGGTTCATTGGAGGGCATTACCTCTCCATTAGAAAATGAGAACCGAATTTTAAGTCGTCAATGGCTTGTGTATTCTCGGTAGCTGTTTGGGTTCGTTTCCCTAAGCTCTCCATTGAATACTATGAGCCGTCGGTGCTGCAAGACCTTGGGCAAGCCATAGGCCTTGTCATAAGGATTGATACACACACGACATTAGAGACTAGGGGGTGATTCACTAGGATTTGCATTCAGATCAATCTTGCTAACCCCCTCATTAAAATTATTAAGATTGGAGGTGTTAAGCAACCGGTGCAATACAAGGGGATTAATTCCTTATGTTTTTCCTGTGGTCGTGTGGGTCACAAGGTAGAGAGCTGTTCGTACATAGCTAGGGCATCAGAGAAAGGTGGAGAAGACAAAGTCAAGGGTGACGACCCAACTGTAATAGACCATTTTGCCTCTAGTGAAGAGACTTATGGGCCCTGGGTCCTTATTTCACGAAAAAAGCAATCTACTAGGAAGGGATATATAGATTTAGCCTATACTCCCCAATTTAGTTCGGCTCAACAGTTAAAAGCTCGGCCCCCTAATCAAGCTGAAAGCCCACCTACCTCAAGTTTGACCCATCAGGCCCTACTGAAAGGGTGAGTAAGCATGCTGCTAGGCCTCGTTCAAAGGATAGTGCGCTTGTGGCAGATCACACTACCCAAGCAGAGAATAAGGACAGGTCTAATATCCCTATAGCCTAGTCATCTGCCAAACACCGATCTCGGAATCCACGAACCAATCAGAAATTTTGTGGGGCTTCAAGCTTGAAAGGGGATCGCCTGAAATATTCATCTGAGGAAAAGGAACCAAAGTTTGGCCATGATTTCAAAGCTCCATCTGACAAATTGTTGGTGTTCACAGTGGGTAGCTCTAGTGGAGCCACACCTACCTTCCAAGTTGAAGTGGAAAGGGTCGCTAAAGAAGACGAGGTCTAGAAGGGGGCCGAGGCTGCACTAGATATTGAAGATTCAGAGTTGCCAATTTCCAAAACCCCCTTGAGAGACATCTTCAACGCGTCCGTCGTATCTAAAGGAAATATGAATAATCTGGCTTCTGCAGCTATTAATGTCTCCAAAGCTACTTTAAAGCGAATCGATTCCAAGCTTAGGCTGCCCAAGAAAGGGACTGAAAAGGGATCAAACCCAAGGCCTGACCAAGTTGAGGAACTTAGCATAAGATTGAATCTGAAGCCCCCTTTCAGGAAAATCAAGATGTGGATACAGATGGCATGCAGATTGAGGAAGGAGGTGAGTCCCTTACCTCTGAGTGATTTTGTTACTCTCTCTTTATCATCATTAATTACGAATATTGTAGTTTGGAATTGTCGGGGTGCTCTGAGCCCTTCCTTTCAAAGTTTTGTTCATGATATGGCCCAGATTCACTCTCTTGCTATTATGATCATCACTGAGACAAAAATCAGTGGCCAGAGAGCCAAGGATATTTCAGATAAGCTTCCTTTTGATAGGGCAATTCATGCCAATAATATTAGATTCATCGGAGGTCTGTGGGTTCTTTGGGACACTACACAAATGGATGTTTCTGAGCTCTCATCGATAGAGCAAGAGATTCACACTTTGGTGAGAGACCTCTCCTCAAATAACTCGTGGTTAATGTCTGCTATCTATGCTAGCCCCAGATTTGCAGAAAGGTGTTTGTTGTGGGACAATTTGTCCAAGGTTGCTAAACTTCATACCCTTCCTTGGATCATTGCGGGGGACTTTAATGAAGTTCTAATGGGTGAAGATAAATTTGGTGGCAGGCCAGTAAACATCTCTAGAGCTATCAATTATTCAAGATTGCTTGAATAATTGTGGGATGATTAATTTGGGTTTTTCTGGTCTGCGTTTCACGTGGACAAACCAGCAACCCCTATTCACTCTCATTGAAGAAAGAATTGACACGGTATTTGTAAACACTGGCTGGAATGTGCTATACTCGGAAGCTTGTGTCAAACATTTGGAAAGATCCCACTCTGATCACAGTCCTATTGTGCTAACCTTGCACAATGATCATGGGGTCTAGTTTCCTTGGCCATTTAGGTACCAACCAATGTGGATCTCCCACCCTTTCTTTCTTGGCTTGGTTAGAGATGCGTGGTCAGGTACTTCAAATTTACCTAGTGCCATCTATTCCTTTACCACGAGCTAAAACCTGGAATAGGGACCATTTTGGGAATATTTTCCATAGAAAGCGAAGAATCTATGCAAGGCTCAAGGGAGTGCAAATTGCCTTGGGAAATAATCTCAACAATTTCCTAATCGATCTAGAAAAGTCTTTCTTAGTCGAACTATCATCAGTTGCTAACTTGGAGGCAGAATTCTGGAGTATGAAATCAAGAATTTCTTGGGTGGTTGAGGGTGATAGAAACACTGCATTCTTTCATAATTTAGCTTTGATCCGCTGAAGGAGGAACCATATTTCTAGTATGAAAGACAGTATGGATAATTGGTTAAATGGGGATCATGAAATTGTTGACTTTATTAAACAAGGATTTATCAACCTCTTCACTACTTCCCATTGCAGTGCTTCTAGGCAGGAGTGGCAACCCCCATTCTGGAGGTGTAGCTTAAAATTTGAAGATATAACCAAGCTGGAGCGCCCGGTCACTGATGATGAAATTCTTGCTGCTCTACAATCTCTTAAACCTTACAAAGCCCCCGGTCCAAATGGGCTTTATGTGGGATTTTTTCAACGGTTCTGGTTGATTGTGGGCAATTTTGTAAAGATTGAAGTCACGCAAACTTTCTGTTTTGGGAAAGTCCCTGAATATCTCAACAAAACACTGATTACTCTCATTCCTAAGTGCAACAATCCGGAATCCCTTAATAACTATTGCCTTATTGGCTTATGTAACACAGTGTACAAGGTTATAACTAAGCTTATTGTAGCCCACATCTGACCAGCTCTGGATTATTTAGTCTCGCCGCTCCAAACAGCTTTTGTGCCTAAGAGGAAGGGTGTTGATAACGCCATCATTGTCCAGGAGCTAATTCAGTTTATGTCCAAAAAGAGAGGCAGAGAAGGAGTCATGGCTATTAAAATTGACTTGGAGAAAGCCTACAATCAACTCAAGAGGAGCTTCATTAGGGATACTCTTGCTCTGTTCAAGTTCCCTAGCCATCTCATCTCCCTTATTATGAGCTGTGTTTCATCCTCAACCATCTCAATCCTCTTTTAATGGTGGGGCTTTGGACTCATTCCAGCCTTCAAGGGGTATTAGGCAAGGAGACCCCCTTTCCCCTTATCTCTTTTTCCTTTGCATGGAAATCCTTGGGGCACTCATAATAGATAAATGTGAAGATAAACAGTGGGACCCGGTCTTGGCCTCTAGAGGTGGTGTGGCTTTTTCTCATCTATTCTTCGCATATGACTTGGTTCTTTTTACTAAAGCTGATGTTAAAAATTGTCGAGCTGTGCCAGATGTGCTAGATACTTTCTGTGAGCTTTCTGGCCAAAAGGTGAGCGCACGAAAATCTCGTGTATTTTTTCCCCTAATTTGTCTCATAATTATAGAGAGGAGCTCTGCAATATCTTAGAGTTCCGCTCTACCTTGTCTTGGGAAAGTATCTTGGTTTCCCCATAAAGCACACATTGACTCCACAGGTTTTTGGGGCAGTGATTGAGCGTGTTTAAGCCCGATTAGTAGGGTGGAAAGCTTACCTCCTCTCCTTTGCTGGGAGGCTTGTTTTGGCATAAGCTAATTTATCCACTATCCCAAATTACTCCATGTAATGTGCTGCCCTCCCTTCAAAGGTTACCCAAAGTGTTGACAGACTCTGTTGCAACTTTATTTGGGGCACAACGGATGGCAAAAAGAAACTTCATTTAGTCAGCTGGAAGAAATTAACTAAACCAAAGAAGGATGGAGGCCTTGGTCTCCAATCGGCCAAGGAAAAGAAATCAACTTTACTTGCCAAAATCAATTGGCGTTTTCACCAAGAGAAGGACTCGCTTTGGGCTAGAATTCTTGCTCACAAGTATGCTAGTAGACGAAGGCAATCCCCGTTCAAGCTCAGACTTGTTCACCCAAGTGGGTAGTGCTCAAAAAAGGTGAATCAATCTTCAAGAAAGGCATTAAGTGGATAGTGGTAAAAAATAGTGTCCTATCCTTTTGGCATGACAAATGGTTCAGTGATGAGCCTTTTAGAAGCCTCATTGTAGGTCCTTTCCAGAGAAATGAGGAATCTATTCTGCTTAGGGATATTACATAGCACAACTTCTGGAATTTGGGGAGCATTTCCTTTGTTCTTCCTTACTCCTTAAGTCAGAAAATCAAAGCTACTCCTATTCCCATGTCAGCTACTGGTGTGGATTGAATCTCCTAATAGGGGAGTTTGATCTTAAAGAAGCCTATAATCTAGCTTGTGTGGCTCATGACAATTTCCATTGCAAACCTTTCATGGGCAATTGGATTTGGAAAACTTCTACACTTCCCAAGATCAAGTGCTTCCTATGGCAATGCCTCCACTGAAGTATCCCAAATAGAGAGGTACTAGGTGCTAGGGGGCTAAATATCCCCCTTTCTTGCCCTTTATGCAATATTGATGTAGAATCTATCATACATATTTTGAGAGATTGTCATCAAGTTCGGGCTTTCTGGAACTCTTTTCCTCCTCCTATTCATTCAAATTTGTTTTATGATGTAAATTTGTTGGATTGGTTACGAAATAACTGTACCTCTCATTAAATATCCACCGCTAGTATCCCTTGGGGCACTTTCTTCACGTTTGGTGTATGGTGTCTTTGGCTTAGGCGCAACAGAGTGATCTTTAGGGATCAGACCACCCAAAAACCTCTTATGGTTGAAGCAATAGCTAAAGTTGCTGAGTTTGCCTTCCTCGGCGTGAATGAAAGGCTGAGACGCTCACTGACAGTTATTTAGTTTCGGTGGCATCCTCCTCCTGAAAATTGGTTCAAGTTGAATTCAGATGGTTCCTCGTTGGGAAATCCAGGCAAAGCTGGTGGAGGTGGAGTTATCCGCAATCACCATGGGAAATGGGTGAGTGGATATGCTAAAGCCATCGGATACACCATTAGTGTGGCAGTGGAACTCTAGGTGCTGTAGGATGGTATCAGCCTGTGTATCGATTTAAAATTGCCTAATGTTTTAATCAAACTAGATGCAAAGTTTGTGGTTAATTTGCTGCAAAATAATGAACAAAGACCAAATAGTAATGACATTATTATTGCTGACTGCAAGGCAGGCCTCCAGAAGATCCCAAGAACTAGAGTCCAGCATTGCTATAGAGAGGCAAATAAGTGTGTTAACACCCTTGCTAGAAGAGACGCCTTACTTTCCCAAGATTATGTAATTTTCCACTCCCCCCTAGTTGATGTTTCTCTTTTGCTCAGCCTTGATGCTGTTGGGACTCTGTATGAGCGAAAATGCTCTATGTTTTTTAGTTAATGAAATCATCCTGTTTACCAAAAAAGAAAAAAAGTTGACTTCTATTTAGATGTATCTTGAACTTTATGGCATGTTTAATGGAATGACAATATCCCACTTTAAATATGAGAAAAAAAAAAAAAAATGACAACACCTTTTCCTCCCGAATGCGATGTCTATATATACAATTGCTTTTGTATAAATAATGTAGTAACATCATAGTCCTTTCTTTAATTTTTTTTTTAAAAAAAAAAACCATCATAACCCTTTCCCCGAACATATGCTAAAAACAAATTATGTACAAATTTATTTTATAAGAAAAGAAAATGATAGACATGCAATTATGTAATGTCCACTTCAACATCTTATAGCATAGCACGTCTCTAAACAATGTCTCATTGTTGAAAGTTTTCAACTTTATTATCATTTTATATAGCTTTTAATACATTGAATAAAAAAAAAGGAAAAAGTGATTAAAGTAAATCAAAAGTAGTGTTTATAATATATATATATATATTTTTGGTGAAAATATATGATAGCATTCAACTTATGGGATTTACTCAGTAAAAATTGTTCTTTTATTCAAGTTAAGACACAAAATAGATTTTTAGCGTGGTCGAGATTCAAACCAAAATTTCTTATTCAATCACAATTTTTTTATTATTAATTAAGCTAATTAAAACTCATATTTGTGACGTAAATTTAGTAACATTGTCCGCAGGTTAAACCATTAGACAATCTTTTCCTTCTTTTTGTTAAATAACCTTGAATAATTACACAATTCTAAAAGAAATGGATATAAAATTTTACCTATAAACCTGTTATCTTTTATTTGCCTTTTCTCTATATAGGACATCTCATTAAAAGGATGACTGGATGAGTACTCCTTCCATTTATTTTGTTTTTCTTGAAATTAGCTACCTTTTATTTGCTTTTTTTTTGTTGTTGGTCTTTTTGGTAAATTCAATTTATTTGCTTTCTCTCCATATATGACTAAAATTGATAATTTGACCTCAATTTCATTAAATGCTAACATCTCAATTCAATTCAATTCATTCCTCCCTCCTACAAGTTGTAAAATTATCTAACTCATTTTTTTTTTTTTGCTTATTTAATTTATGAAAAAAATTAATGAATACTCTAAATGCATTGATTTAAAAATATTTTAATTTTTTTTATAAAAAATGAAAAAAGTCCTTAATTTTTTTACCATTTTTTATATTTTCTGTAAAAATAGTATAAAAACTTTCTTAATAAATTTTATTAACAAATGTTTTAAGGACACTTATATAATGATCATTAATTTGTTTCCTTATATATACCTCCCGACTTTTAGCTTTTCTACTCACAAGTCACAATTATATTTTTATCTAAATTAATTTTCTTAACCAATATAAAACCCACCAAAATAATAATGGAAAAAAGGACATTTACGTCAATATACCTTAAAAAGGAAGGACTTTACCTTTTTTAACCTTCTTTTTTGGAAAAGAAAAAGAGAAATTTGGGAAAGAGAGAGAGAGAGGGAAGACCTTTACCTACCTCTACTTCTGAAGACAAAGTCTGAAACTGACTCTCTCTAATCGCTCACAGAAACTGATTGAAGCCACCAAAAGCTCTGTTTTTCTCTTTCTCTTTCTCTCTCCTCCTCTTACCTCTTATCTCTCTCTCTCTCTCTCTTTCTCTATCTGGGTTTTTCATTTCCACTCCTAAATTCTCCTATACGAGGTGAGTCAACTCATGTTTAATTTCCTATGTTATCATTGATCACCTGCATGTCTTACTGTCTTTTCTACTAAATAAAGTTCAGATTTTTATGGGTTTTAGTTTATTTTTACTGGGTTTCCTTTGATTTTACTGAATACCCATGATTGTGTATTTAATTTTTTTTGGGTGCCCTTTTAATTTTAGTTCATTTTGTTCAAAATTTACTTTTTTTAATGAATGCCCATGATTGTGGATTGGTTTATTTTATTGTTATTATTTGTTAATTTTGATGTAAGGGCCTACGGGTTCTTTGAGGAATTTAGTGAATAACTATGGCTTTGGATTGGTACAATATTTTCTCTTTTATGATTGGACCTACTTGGTTATTGGATCATTTTATAGTTGCTGTCTATTTCATGTTTGTTCATATATGTTATTGTAAAACTATGCTTTTTTTTTTTTTTTTCTTTTGCCTCGCTTATATTGAATTGTTATCTTTATTATTGAAAAAGTATGTGTTTACTTAAATGTTGACTTGATTGATTTGAAATGATAGTTTTAGTTTTTAAAATGATCACACAATATCTGCTACTGATTTTTTTTTTTCCCTTCCTATAAATTTGTTTGCTATTAGAGCCCATTGCTTTATTGTTCCTCCCTTAAAATTAAAATTTTGTTTCATCCAAACAATAAAAATCAATATATAATATAGCCTGTTTTTGGCTACTGAAGAGAACTTTAAAATAAGTGAAGAGGTCTTATGTTTTGTAGTACTAGTAGGCATACATCAATTTCTTTGCTTAATTTATATTTGTATCTTTTTAATTCAGACTCTGTACATTGAGTATGAGATTTATGATATCATATTCTTTATAGAAACAACTTGTCTTAACAATGGTTGTCTATGTAACTGGTTCATTCAAGGAGAATTTTTGTAAGGCTTGAACCCTTTTGCACTGCTTTATGAAAGCGGTAATATATGGTTTAACATGGTCACTTTTTTTCTGAGACTCTTATAGAAATGAATAAACTAATAATGATTTTGAGATAGGGATTTTGATTACAAGGAGTAGCGGCACCTTGAGAATTTTCTTAAACTCGTGTCTCCTACAGGGATGGCACCTTTGTCTGTTGTCAACCAGAAGATAGTGGTTTTTGTTTTACTTATTTTAAACTTATCTATGCAGTACTTTTCTCAGTTTTCCTAGTACTGTCTTTATTGGTTTGATGTTTTTCCTCAAATGTTCTATAATATGCTTTAGTAATTGTTTCAGACAAGGAAGTTCTGTCTTTTAGTTTCTGTGTTGTTTGTCCCCCTCTCCACCCCCGCCGCCCCCAAAAAAAGCGTTTTAAGTGGAAGTAACATTCTTAAACAACTTGTCTGCATATCTTTCTCTCATTTTTCCTTGTTTTCATCCCACTTACTGTCATATTCTACCATGCAGCTCTCTATGATGGCATGATGTACTACATCGAAGGGCTTGTTCTATTTGGTTTAACCTAAAAACTTGGCTAGGTTTTCCTTGGTACTTCCATCAAGCTTTTGTTCAATTGACAACAGCTATCTAAGGAGAGTGAGCTGCATGCTATCTGCGTGTGCATTTTCAATTGAATAAACTCTTCATGGCCTTTAGTAGTCCTTTTTATGAAAGAGGGTTCCAACCCAATGTATCCAGTACGGAGGATATTCGTTTAAATACCAATTGGGAAGATGTGATTTGCCCTATATGCTTGGATTTCCCTCACAATGGTGTACTTCTCCAATGCTCATCTTATGAGAAAGGATGTCGTCCTTTTGTGTGTGACACAGATCACTTGCACTCAAATTGCTTGGACCGTTTCAAAAGTGCTTATGGTATGTCGTTGCCTTCAACATCTGATGTAACTCCCACAGAAAGCACTGAACCAGTGGTATCTGAAGTCTGTAAACCAAGTTGTCCCTTGTGTAGAGGAGAGGTTACTGGGTGGGTTGTTATCGACAAGGCCCGTCTGTATCTGGATGAGAAGAAGCGTTGTTGTGAGGAGCATCAATGTAAATTTATGGGAACTTACACAGAGCTACAAAAACATGCTCAACTAGAGCATCCTCATGCTCGCCCATCAAAGATTGATCCCGCTCGGCAGCTTGATTGGGAGAATTTCCAGCAGTCCTCAGAGATCATAGATGTTTTGAGCACTATTCATTCAGAAGTCCCACGCGGGGTGGTTTTAGGAGACTATGTAATTGAATATGGGGATGATGAAACTGGAGATGAGTTTGAGGACTTTCCTGGGGATGAGGGGAACTGGTGGACCTCTTGTATCTTGTATCAGGTGTTTGATAACATTAGGAATTCTAGAAACAGAAGAAGGTCAAGAGTTAGTGATACAAGAAGGGGGAATCGACGTATAAGTTACGATACTTCCAATTCTGATGAAGGTTCTGTAACATCTGTAGATTATTCTGAGTATAGGGTAGATGAGACTGATGATGAATTTGTGAGTACAAATGTCCCCTCAAGGGGTAGCTCCAATCATCGCAGGTCAGTAGAGCTTCTTTCATATCTCAATTTTCTTATGAGGTACTTTTTATGTTCATGTCCATTGGATTCCAAGCTTTGATTTACTGGTTGATCTTATCTCTTCTTTAGTCAGATTCCTGTGTGCTTTTGATTTTGTACTTCAAATTCTTTGTGATGTAAATATTCAGTGTTTAAAGTGAACATGATCTAAACCTCACACCAAGAGAGAGGGAGTTCTCCAGCTTTTCTCATCACCTTGTTGTCATTGTTTGGTGTGAAGAGACCTGGAACATTACACTTCTAAACTGACATTTTCAGCTAATTCTATTGTATTTCGTCCCTAGGATTGTGGGGTAAGTGATTTGAACCTGAAGGTGGCTTTGGGTTTATGTCTGGCTTTGGAGTTAGTTATATAGGGTCTGTTTGGATACAACTTATTTTGTTGAAGACTGAAAACACTGTAACAAAATAATTTTTAAATGTGTGAAAAATTACTGTTCACTCTTTTTTTACTGTTCATTCGTGAAACCGGGCCATAATGTATTGGCATAGTTTGTAATGGGTTTTTTTTTTTATTTATTTAATTAATTTTTTTTTAATTGTACTTTTAAAAGGTAGTTTGTAATGGGTAATTTTAACGATTTTCAGTGATAAATACTCTATTCTGAAAAGTATTTTGGTCATTGAACAATGACCTGGATGCATTACTTCTTTAGAACTTACATAACTAATCTGGTCATTACCTCTGCTGCTGTATCCTTGAAATATGATGGCATCTGCAGCTTTATCCTTGAATATGACAATTGTTTGCTACTTTTACTATTTGATAGCTAATGATGGTAATTTAGAATGTATAATTTAATTGAAATAAACTATAATATATACACCCTTTTACAATTTTAAACACTACTAGATGTGGTCAAATTTCGAACAGTTTTTCTTACTGGAGTAGTCTTGAAGAGTGAGGTTAGAGTATGTGTCTATATCGAAATTAGCATGCATATGTTAGTTAATATCCTAGCATTTTCTGGTTTCATTATATTATAGCAAATTTATGTCTATTGCTGTTGTATTCACAGTTCTCGAAGACGCCGTTCCCGCTTCTATGACAATTAGGTATGCACTACCCATGGATTGCCTGCTTTCTCTTTTATGCAGGCTGTAGTTTACTGTACATTGGAAAATCTTTGATGATCCTGTCTTTTGTCTTATAATGTACTCCCTCTGTGCCAAATTTATAGTCCCTCCCAAGAGAATGTGCTATTTAAGTAGTGTGTTAAAAGCATTTCACTGTTTTACTTATCCAATTTTGTCCTACATTTTCTCATTTGTGTGTGTGTGTGTGTGTTGAAGGGTGTTATGGGAATAAGAGCATCTGTTAACGTCTGAATTTTTTTACATGGACAATAACTTTTGAGACACTCTAAAATGGAACTATGCTTTTTTTTTTTTGGGGGGGGGCGGCGGGGCGGAGGGGGGTATGGGATAAGTAAATTTTGGAAGGGCAGGGGGAAAGAGAGATTCGAACTAGTGACCTCTGCTTCATGAAGTGGAAATATAGAACTATTATTTAGGGATGGAGGAAGTAATTATATTTCTTCATCATCATATCCTGGTTTTCATTAAATTTTGACTATGATCCCACTTCCCTGTTTGTAAGGGAGATTTGTATCTTTTTTATTCAAATAACTCATTATTTTTCTTGGACAGCTTAGCAGTTAGCAGTGAAGTTAAAAAATGGAGAGATCCACTGGAAGTGGAAAGCATTGTATGCTTGCTGCAGATCATGTGAAGGTTAAAAACATGCAAAATCTGCATCTGGATCTTATCTTTTTAACAGTTGTAATGAGATGTGCTGATTAGACTTGGATGAACTTGAAAATTCTCGTGTGGTCATGTTATGACCACTTTTGTAACCTAATCATTTCTCTTTTGCTATAAAAACATTTGTTTGTATTCATATAGATGTGGGAGGATGAGTAGAAGTACTATAACTTTGTGAAGGTTTGCTGATGACCTACCATTTTGTCTTACTTCTGTTCTGCTTACCAACTTGTGGCATTGCTACTATTCTTTACTACTGCTGGCTAATAAATATATAAAGTACCAACGCATCGTGTTAGGATGGTTCTTTTATGCATTTGCTTAATGGACAACTTTTCTTTCCTTATTTGTTCTTAATTTGTTTGATACCTATCTGGGCCAACTTGGATGTATTGCTTTAATGCGTACTTTTATATTGTAAGAAAGATTTATTTGGCATGGGAATTTTGGATGAGCATGTGGGCATACACTGACAAATTGACACACCCACAAGTACATAGTATATTCTTCATGTTTTGAGGAAGTTAAATACTCTCAAGCGTGTGTGTGTGACTTAGTGATACTTTGACCACATATTGTTTGGAACCATGCCAGCGATATTCGAGGATATCCTGCAAGCAGGTTTGAGCACTCTTTCCCATGTAATCAATCAGAATGAATTGGCTAGACCCAACAGTTCAATTTCCAATAAAAATCCTGATGCCTGGCCTCTCTGATTCGGTGTTAAAGTCTGTAAGCATGAGCTGCCTTGTTCTCCTGTTATGCGTGCACGCACATCTTGTCTATTTTGATTTTGGAGGGACCAGCTCAATAATAATAAATCTCTAGTCCCAAAATTTTCACGGTTGGCTATGAATGTTTAATAGATTAATTAGAGTTAGTAACGTGTATGTGTTTTTTTGGTCGTTTTATCTTTCTTGAAGTCATAATATGTGCTACTTTCTTAATTAACATGTTCTGTATTTTTAGGGACTAACAAAGGTGGGGATTTATCAAAAAAACTCACAAAGGGGAAGGGAAAAAAAGGATTATCTAGGCCAAAGTCGAAAATACGACATATGAAAAAGTGGGGAGCTAAATGTCGTTTAAAGTTTATAAAAATATTAAAATGATGTAATTTGATGTTGTTAACAATATGTCATTTTCGTAAATCCATGTTTGATGATTCTATCGTATTATTCCATTTATATGCCTGATAAAGACGTTTCCTGTTTTGCTTTCAGCATATTCAACGGGATCTGATGCCTTCTTTGCCAGGATTCCTTGACAACCATTTTGTCAATGTCTTTGTTTTTACACTAGTATGCATGTCATGCCATCAAAGATTTGGAAAATTTTGACACATTTATTACAAATAATTTGACTTCAACTTTATTGGAAATAGAACTAGCTATAAAAGAAACCAAGATTGCAAATAACTTCACCTTTTTTGCCAAAGTCAGCTAAAATTTGAATTGTCCATTGAAAAAAAAAAAAAAAGTTCACATTGGACTAGTTTGCAACTGAGTAAATTGCATGCTAACTACGGTGTTAATCCAAATCTGTCTAGCACTATAGCTTAGCAAAATCATTTTCTTTTTCTTGTTTGATCCAACACTCACTCTCTCTCTCTCTGAGTGGCGTGGAGGTTGCAATATTGTCGACAATGAAGTGGTGGTGCAATCTCTAACAAGTGCAAGGTATCAATCCACCTCTTGTTAGATAGGAATTTCGATCTTAGTGTGTGTTTGGATACCGCTTATTTCACTGAAAATCGAAAATTGATAACAATAAAAAAATAATAAAAAGGTTATTGTTCACGTGCGGGTTACTGTTTATTTGCCTACTTACACTGTTCATGTCCAATGAACAGTGCAAGAGGCGTTGGTCCTTAAAAGAAAAAAAAGAAAAAAAAAGGGCCAAAAAACAGACACATCTGACACAAATGCAAACCAAATGGATACTTAGTATATGTCAGGCCAACGATTTGTGATGGGTTTATTCTCTTCATTTAGCACCGTGGGTGGTTTGGACATAGTTGTGGGTTGAAGTGTGTGTCAGTGAGAGGTGGTGATGGGATCCGAGAGAGAGACATGTGGAAATGAGAGAAGTATGAAGAAAAAAAAACAGTATGAAATAATCGACTAAAATACAAATTACACTTTTAATTTTGTTTATTGAACTGTTATTTTGTTCTTCAAATTTTATTTTTATCATTTTAGTCCTTACAGTAACATAGTTTATGTTTGTTGTTGTGAGAGTGCTTTTTCTCGGGATACTCAGGCCCAAGGATCCCGGACCTGAATGAAAAGAAAGGATTTGGTGGACTGGGCCTTGACTCACCGCAGCTAAATGGCTGTTTAAGAATCAAGTGAATGCAGAGAATGTTCCTGACATCATACAAAAAAGATGACAAACAAGGATATCGAGGAGTGTCAAAATTAACAACGCAAGTTCAGAAGGAAAGATTAAGCAGGATTAGCAAGACAATAAAAGAGAAGTACTGTGGGGATCCTGGGAACAATATTTCATTAAAGCATTATCTATTTGATTACAGCAAGCTTACTAGGACGTGATACAAGGTCCAATCAAGCTCAAAAATTGCAGCCTTGAATGGCTATTTCAGCCTTCAAAACTTGCGAAGTTTGATTCTCGTTGGATCCGAGTATGTGCCATAGTTGCTTTTACAGGATGTCGGGAAGCAGTATTTGTTTTTTCCCTTGGTATTTTCTTTCTGCCTAAACTTTCTGATAATTGTTCTAGAGAATCTCTTCCTTCTATTGTGTTTCTTTCTTTTTTTTCTCGCTGCCCTTCTTCACAACCCATCCTCTCCTTTTATAGTGGAGTTTTCTGGGCGTCTTGGGGAACCGTTGGTTCCCCTGTTTTGGTCTTTTGTGAACAGAGTATGTTCTGTCCTCATCACCTCGGTAAGTCCCCTTTTCCGTTTTCTCTCATTCTTTCCTTCTCTTGGTTCTGATTCCTTCGAAAGTTTTCTGGTTGGCCATCCTCTTTGGGGTGTGCTGAGGTATGCCCTTCTCGGCATCCTCACTTCTGGTGTCTTTTACTTCTCCGTTTCTTTCCTATTTGGGCGGAATCCTGTTCTGCTCTTTTGAAATCGTTTTGTTAACATTCTTCTTCCTTGTTTTGGTTCCCCGACGCCTTTTCTGTCTGTGCCATGAAGGGTCGCTTGCGTCCTTTTGTTTTTTTCTCGTTTTTCTTTCTATCGATCTGTCCTGGTCTTCTTTTTTCTTCGCGCTCATTGATGGTGCCCGAGGATCCTTGCGCCTTATACTTTGCTGTGATGTTCTCTCTTTTTCTTTTTTGGTTGCTTTTCCTTTTCTGGGCTTCGGGATCCTCAGGGCCTTTTGTATAATCCCTTTGGACTTGGTCTTTTTTCTTCTGGGCTTAACTCACTCTTTCTTGGGCTTAGCTTATCTTTTCTTGGGCTTATTTTATTGTGATTTTTTTTAGGCCTCAACAGTTGTTAACGCTAATTCTTTTTAACTTTGTTTATTGAATTGTTATTTTGTTCTTCAAAATTTATTTTTATCATTTTAGTCCTTAAAGTTTATGTTTGTTATCAATGCTAATTCTTCCGTCCCGTCCATAAACTATATAACTATTAAAAGTATTTTTTGATTACTAAAAAATTAATATTAGCATTAAGTTTTTTTTTTTAATTTTAATTTTAATTTTTTAATAAGTTAGATAGTGAGAGAGGGGAACGGAAAGTTCAAACTATAATAAATTATGGGAGAAAAATGCTTATACACCCCATGAACTTTTAACTACTGGCCAAAACACCTCTGAACTTTTTAATCGACCAATTTACTCCTTAAACTATACACAGCTGTCAAATCAATACCTTTGTTAATTTGGTGTTAAAAAACTAACAGTTAACTCATGTAAGAAACATGTGAGATTTAAAATATGAACAAATTATTGTCTAGGTGAAGTCAAATAAAATGAACAATTATGCAAAAGTTTGTCTTTACCTCAAAATCTTTAAAATGAACAATAATATATTATAATTTTTAAAGTTATAAGAAATATATAATATCTAGCAATTCACGTTCAGCAACATATTTCAATAGTTGTATAGCACTAATATCCATTCACATTCAGAGTTACTACTTGCAATCTTCCACAGTAGAAAGTAAGTTGCAGTAAAAAAAGAAAAAGAAAAAGAAAATGTAACAGCACGGAAGAGAGGGGCGACAAAGGGAGATGGGAAGAGATAGATACCAGTTATCACAGTGGACCGAATGGCAGAGCAGTGGATTGGCTTGATGAGGTGGTGCTATGGTGCAGTATACCGTGAGACAGGTTTTTTTTTGTTAAAAAAGAATGGTGATTTAGAATATGTTAAAGGAAGAATTAGGGTTTTGTTAGCATTTGGGAGAGCCATGGGCTGAGGAAATGGGCCAGATTAGGTTTGTTTATCATACCAAATATATTATTTTTGGGTATTTTGTATCAATTTTGCTTGATTGGGTTTAACTTTTATTGGATTAGTTAAAATTTTTGTGCAGCCAATTCTAAAATCTAAATTTTCAAGGGGGCAGTGATAAAATTTTTGTTTAATTTTTGATTTTTTAACTAGTGTTAAAGGAAATTTTAAAAAGCCAGGGCCCTCTTGGCTTCACCACAACCCAAACCCCAAATCTCAAAAACTCGGACGAATTTGCAAAATAACATCATTTTTCAAACAATTTTGTTAGTTAGCATGGTTTCCAAACTATTTAGGAAATTAACATCTCGAGTCTTTTAGACTCGAGTTTATTGTAGAAACTTGGGTCTTAGAGACTTGAGTTCCATGAAAATTATTCCTGTGGAACTTGAGTCTTTAAGACTTGAGTTCCCTAAACCCAAAGAGAAGTAATGAAACTTGGCCAAAATGGGAAATTAATCTTGATTTTCAAACATTATAATAAGTAGACCACGTTTTCAAACTATATTTTTTACTAGCATCTCGAGGCTAAGAGACTCGATTTTGGACAATAAATCAAGTTTTTGAGGGTCGGTTTTCATGTTCTGATCGAGTCTGAGTTGGCATTTTTTTCACGTGGCGTCCACCTGTAAATCGAGTATCTAAGACTCGATTTACATCTATATTACATTTACAATAAAAAGAAAATATTTTGGCCTTTACACCTTCTCACCTTAACAACAAAGAAAATATTATTTTCGTCGACAACAACAACCACAATGACAACAGCAATGATTCCATCGACTTCTTCAAGTTCTTCAGCGACCTCAGTTACTCTGAAAATATGTGTTCATCAGAGAAAAAAAAAAAAAAAAAAACCCAGAAACAGAAACATGGGTCGTGCTGCGGCCTGGGTCTGGTGCGGCTTGGCTCTGCTTGTAGGTCGCACTGCGGGCTCTGCTTGTGGGTCTCTGCGTGGTACTTTGCATTTGTAGGAAGCAGTAGTGCAAAAGCTTTATAAAATTTTAGAACTTATAAATCGAGTCTTTAAGACTCAATTTCCAGATCGTCACCACATGGAAAAAATGCCATATCAGACATGATTAGACCATGGAAATCGAGTCTTTGAGACTCGATTTATAGACCCTAAATCGAGTCTCTTAGACTCGAGATGCTAGTAAAAAATATAGTTTGAAAACGTGGCCTACTAATTATAATGTTTGAAAATTAGGGTTAATTTCCATTTTTCTCCATGAAACTTAAACAAACCCAAAGATTAGAGAAGAAAACGAAGGAACATCAACAAACCCAAAGACCCAGAGAAGAAAAGAAAATGAAGCCTTTGCTGCCACCGTTGGAGCCTTCGTCACCTGGAGCCTTCACCACCTAGGTTCAGTGGCCTTCACCGTCGTGGTTTGATCTTCGTTGTTTGGGTTTGATCTTCATGGTTTCGTGGTTTTTGTGTGTATCTAAACTCTGTTGTTGGAGTTGAACTTGAAATGGGTTTGTTTGTTTCGTTTTGGGTCTCTGGGTTTGCTTGGGTTTGTTGATATCGTTTTTCTCTAGGTCTGTTGAAGTTGAAGTGATTTCATTTCTTTCTAGGTTGAAGTTGAGTTTCGTTTCTCTTTGGGTTGAAGTTGAGTTTCTCTCTTTAGGGAACTTGAGTCTATAAAACTCGAGTTCCACTCTGCCAGTAACTCGACTTTATAAAACTTGAGTTCTACTTTGCCAGCACATAGAACTCAAGTTTCTAAGTCTCGAGTTACTATAGTGAACTCGAGTTTAAAATACTTGAGTTGTTAGTTTCCTAAATAATTTGGAAACACTGCTAACTAACGAAATTGTTTGAAAAGTGATGCTAATTTGCAAATTCCCTCTCAAAAACCCAGTAAAGCTCTACCTACACATCGGTGGGGAAACACCCCAATAGCCAAATGGGTCCTCTTCGATAAACTCACTTCTTACTCTTTCATCAAGCCCTCTCAGATTGAAGAACAAGGCAATGATAATGATAATGATGAGGAAGAAGAAGAGGAGCAAGAAGGTAAAGATTCTTGGGGCTTTGAATGTTTTAGTCCAAGATTAGAGTCAAGTTGATCTAAAGATTCAATTGAAGACTTCTTGTATGAGTTTTTAAATCTCACGTGTCTCTCACGTTAACTGTTAGTTTTTTAACACCAAACTAACAGACGTATTGATTTGGCAACCATGAATAGTTTAAGGATTAAATTGGCCAATAAAAAAATTCAGGGGGTATTTTGGCTAGTAGTTGAAAGTTTAAGGGGTTTATAGACATTTTTTCCTAAATTACAAAGTTTATGAACGGAACTACAAACAATAATAATAAACATAAACTTTAAGCACTTAAATAACAAAAATAAAACTTAAAAGATGAAAAATAACAATTCACCAAATTTAAAGGGAGCACATCACATTTCAGCCAAAATTCGATTTTAATAAAGTTAACGAAAAACAAAAGAGAATTAGATGGGGGTAAATATTTGAAAGTGAGTAACAAACATAGAAAATTAGCTTCTATTGGACCGTAAAAAGGTTCTCGGGCATTATCATAACAGACAGCCTTTAAGAGGCATTAACAAAGATCAGAAGAAAATGTTGAAAATACAAACGCTATTTCATTCAATAGAATTCATGATGGCCAGGTCCATCCAATCCATGTCTGACCAATCCCAGATGCTTACTAGATGTATATCGGACTAGAAAGTATAAATCATTTCTGAGGGAAAAAAAAATACAGCAACTTCATAGGATAATAATAACCTTAATTTCAACAGAATATTAGCTATTATCATATATAACTTCAAAAAGAAAAAGAGCTGGTCTAAAACTAGTATGTGACATTGTTGGGCAGGTTCCGGATGACATTGCTCTTCATCCCAATCTTAGAGCGCATGGCCTCTACTCCTGATCTATTCATTTGCTTCATCACTTTCATTCTCACCATCTGTTCTCTTGACTGCACAGTAGCCAACCCCATGCTCCTATACCTGAAATGAAAAACAATTTCCTCATCATCACATGATTTCATTCTTTTATTGGTTATGTTGCCGAATAAAAGTAATGTCTGTGGTTTTCCCTATAGACATGAGGGCTGACATATGGGGTTTAAAAGCAAACCTTGAGGCCAGTGCTGCAGTAATAGCCATATTGTTCAAAGGTGAAGGACGTGGTTTCTGGCGATAGTAGCGCATATATTCCCGGGAGCCAAGTGTTTTGGTTGATTTTCCTTCATCAGATCTTCTAGTTATAATGAGCTCAGAGCCACCACTCCCAAATTCTACATTGTTGTCCATGTCACCTGCTGCAACCAGCTGTTTGCCCTCTTCATCCACATAACTATAACCAGAAAAATAATTATACCAAAAAGAGTCAAGCTTAGGCATATGAACATAAATATTGTTAGTAAAGAATTTAGTAGAACCCAAGTTGTAAGAAAGACTAAAAACCTGCTGCTATAATCATAAAAGTCTTCTAGCTCTGCTTCCTCCTCATCATCACCATCACCAAAATGTACTTTGCAATGACTTTTAGCAACCATATGCTTTCTAACTGCTTCCAAACCGTTAAAAGGTTGGCACCGATCATTACAGTACAGACACATGAAATCTCTCTTGACCTGAAAAGAAAAGATGAGAGAAAATGGATGTGAAACCAAATAACTGAAAAGCTGAAAAATAAGGAACAGGTTTCTACTAAGAACGAACTTAGTCAGATGTTTCAGTACCTTAAGGCCAAGATATGTAAGGAATCCTTCTGGGTCCTTTAAATACTCAACATCAGGAATGAAGAACCCATGCTGCTTGTGCATGTGAACCATGCAGCTCTCTATGGTATCATGCTCTAGATCACACATAAAGCAACTAGATGGATCCAACTCCTCGTAGTCATCATCATCGTCATCCTCATCCATGTCATTGTCAGAGCCAACCTCACGTACATTCAAATCAGTTAAGGACTTTGTGGCTTCACCAACCAAGTCTTCTTCCGGATCAGCTTCCTCCCAGTCGCTTTCTTCACTCTCTTCATCGTTTACCTCCCTTTGTGTGGGTGGCTTATTCACAACACGACGCGGAAGTGGCTTAACTATTGCCTTGTCCTCTTCTTCATTGTTTGTTCCTTGAGAAGCCCGCATGATGTGATTTCGAGATTTAAGATGCTCAGCATGAGCCTTGGAACTTCTATACCCTTTCCCACAAAGACCACAACTGTAGAGCATCGGAGTTTCACTTGACTGGCCTTTCTCTTGAGCAAGAGCAGTTTGCCTAGCTACAAATAATGCTTCAGTCACTCCAGGAACCCCAGCTACCTGTTTATTTACAGAGAATAACAAATTATAAATTTGTAATAACTTATTGAGCACAGCGATCAGGTTTACCATTGCATAGGATGGCACTTACAGAATAATCAAAGAACACCAGAGAATTATTTCTTATACCAGAAAATCAAGATATACCAACTAAACTTGATTAGGCATTACATTGTAAATTTCTAGTATCCAACAGTCTACTTGCAGCTGAAGTTTTCTTTCACAAGTTACTATTGTAGTACCAAAACTAATTTTTTACATTTCCAAAATGTAAGTTGAGCTAATTAATAAATGTGATGATCACAGTTGACAATGAAATGAAACAACACCAAGCAAAGGTTGCAAGCAAAGCAAACTTCAACAGAAATAAAATTACCACTATCAACTTCATTAAGCAATTGCAAGTTGAAAATGCTTCTTCAAGAAATCAGTTACAAGTAAAAGCGTATATTACATTGTGTACAATGCAATAATATAAAGATCACCTAGAATTTCTTCTCTGAAATTAGTTCCCAAAAACAAAATTGAGATGGCTTATATTGCTACATAAAACACTCAATGAACCTAAAGAAGAAAAATCCAAGTAGGAAAAGCCAATGAGCTCAACCTCAAAAGACTACCTCATTCCATAAAAATAGGAGGTAGGATGAGGTTGTGGGTCCAAGACCCACTCGAAGTGTTTGTAAAAATTAATTGCCATGGGAAGTTTCGCTTGCAACACAACACCCATTCCATTAATCCGATTTCCCATAACATAAATGTTTTCATTCATTCCAGCCCTGTTTCATTTCACTAAAAGAAGGGGGACAAAACTAGTTTGCATGATAAACCTTGTCCAAATTGTCATGTTATCTTCCGTCTATTTATCTCCACTGCAAACCAAATTCATAGTTAACTAACTTTCATAACAATGGATACGTACTCGTTAATTATTTCCAATCTTAAAACATATTTTCACTCGTCACTCAAAAGACATTGATATCATAATCCTAAAATTACTAAGTAATCTAGTTACAATTTTTTTTGTTGATAATTCAATAGTTGGGGCGGGTGGATTTGAACCCTAGCCATCTCTATTGGAAACACCAGAGATATCTGAACATTATTCCTAACTTCTAACAACCTTTGTTTTTATTTTATTTTAAAAACAACTAAACCCCATTTTTGTACCAGAATAACACCAATTTGAAACAACGTTCTTACACATTACGAAGCATAACTTAGAGCATGAATCTCAATCAGTCATCATTATCAAAAAAATATTTTCACAATCCCTGTTTGCTTAACAAGAAAATCAAATTCAAATTTCTTATGTGAACCCTTCAGCTCAATTAGAACCATACGCTTCAATTAGAAACATAATATCGATTATTAAAATCTTAATTCCTTATATATTATTATTATTATAAATTTCCCTCTACTGTTAATTGTGAAATGACAGAATCGAATAACCTAATCTATTATTATAAATTTCCCTCTACCGTTAATTGTGAAATGACAGAATCGAATAACCTAATCTAAACAACAATGAATAAATGATTGATACATGGAGAGAGAGAGAGAGACCTTGCGCTTGAGATTGTAACGGTGCCATTCGGACTTGTAATGTAGCTTTTGCTCGGTATCGTCGTTGAACTCTTTGTTGCAAGCGTTGCAGGTTAAACCAGGCATTCTCTATATATCAAATATTTTTTCTCACACAGAAAAAAGGAAGAGAGATAGAGAGAATCGGAAAGTGGAGGCGGAGGCGAGACCTATTTATATGTAGAGTAGAGTAGATGATGAGTTAATATACTATACTATTCGGCGGCTCGTAGACGGTGAAACGGTGGACCAGACAAATACGACTCGCTTGCGCAATTGCTAACGTATTGGTATTTGGGCTTATTGCGAATATAGTAGGGCCTTTGGGCCTGATTCCTCTGATCCTTTATTAAGCTAAAGTTTGGGCTTCTCTGTTGACATTGGGCTACACAAGTCAAGAATCTAGATGGTATCAACATTCAAGGGGGGGTGGGGGGGTGTCGATGAAAAATAAGGAGAAGGAAAAATGAGAGAGAAATGTGATTTTTTATTATGTGGGTGTAATTAAAGGGGAGATGAAAGAAAATAGGGATGGTCCGGATGGATGGAGTTTTCCACTCGATCCCATTATTATTTTTTTGGTTCTAAATTGGGAAAAAAGAGGAAAGAAAATGATAGTGAGAAAAAAATTACAAAATCACCTCCACTTTTTTATCATTATAATTTTAATAATAAGGGTATAATTGTAATTTAATTATCATCCTTTCACGTTTTCATTATTCTACTAAAAGAAGACGTGTACCTGTGTTAGTGGACATCTTTCTCTCTCTCTCTTCAACTTGCTATATGATAATTGAAAGAATCATTCACATGTGTTTTTAGTCACATGATTTTTTTAATGAATTATATGACTCGTGTAAATAGTGTAGAGGGGAATGATGCAACAAAGTGTGACTTCGATACCAACTAATGCAACATAGATGTGTAAAAACAAAATATGTAACACAATATTACAACTCTTCTACAAAATCTAACTTCAAAAAGAACTCTAGACTAGGACACACAAAAAATAGAAAAAGTCTCTGAAAAGAACTTTGGTTGCCTGGTTGTTAATTTACTCGTTTGATTGCTCTGAGATTCTGAGAAAGCTGTGGAAAACACACACAATATAACGGATTGAGAAAGTATATGATTCATGTTATTTTGATTTTGAAAAAGGATACTAATAAAAGAGTTGAATTTTTTTTTTTTTGTGGTTATATATTCTTGTTGGACCCAGATTAATGGAAATTAATGCTTACTCAGTTGCAAGCATTAAAAACAGAAAGTAAACAATATAGAGATGTTTTTCTTTCATTTTCCTGTGTTTTCATGACAACCAAACGTAGCATGAAGTTCATTTTTTTCTGATACCGCTATGTATACACGTATATGGTTTATTTTATTTTGTTTTATTTTTTAAGTTTTTGGTGTTATTCAGTTGAGTTTTACTATTCTTAACTATGTTTAATCTTTATGTTATATTTTACTATGTTCGACCCAACCCGCGAACACGACATAAACCCGATATGGGTTTTTGCAGGTTAGGGTTGTGCCTTAATGGGTTTGGGTCATAAACGGGTCGACCCAAAAGCGACACGATAAGAAATGTGTCATAAGCGGGTCAACCCACATAACCCGCAATAGACACATTTGACACGCCAATTTATTTGTGTCAACCTGAAATGACTCACTTAACACAACCTGTTTAACTCGTATAACAAATAAATATTTATTTTATTTTAAATTTGTCAAATACCTTTTATATCCAACATATATTTTAAATTTAGAAAGAAAAGTGAGTAATTACAAAAATTTACAAGGGATATAATTGAAAATTGAAACTTCACAAACCCTAGATTTCTAAACCCTACAAACCCTAAATCTCTAAACCTTCTTATAAATATCTAATTTTTTTTTTAATTTTTATTTCAGCCGTACTACTCACTCTACTATCTTATAGTCTCATACCCAATTCTCAAACTCAAAGTCTTAAACCGGTTATTGCTCTCTCTCTCTCTCTCTCTCTCTCTGGATGATAATCGTAGTCATAGTCAGGATTAATCTACTATTTGCCTCAATTCTTTCAATATTGATACTTAGCATTTGGCGAGTTCCAAGGATATTATATTTTTGTTGAACTATGTTATTTTTGTTAAACTATGTTATTTTGAATTTGGGTTGAAGTGTATGCACTTCTTTTAGAGTGTAAAGAACTTATTTCTAGATGAATGTTATATTTTTGTTGAACTATATTATTTTGAATGTCGGTTGAAAACTTGAAGTGTATGCAGTACTGCTTTTAGGATGTAAAAAAAAATTATTTCTAGATGGATGTTATATTAAATATTATGCAAGTTGAAATGGGTTATGTTACATTCGTGTTAACCCAACACGACTAGTTTATTAAACGTGTCAAATGGGTTGGGTCAAGTCAACCCGCTTTATTAACAGGTTGGGTTAGGGTTGAAGGATCATGACACGATTATTAAATGGGTTGGGTTAGGGTTAAGCCATTTAGTCGAATACCCCTACCTCGACACGACACAAACCTGACACGCTAATCCGAATTGACACCCTTATATTTTAGATGAATATATCTAATTAGAAAAAAAATTAGATCAATAATTTTTTTTTTTTTGGTCTTAGACCCAGTGTATCCCCAAATCTTTCAACCAAGGGACTAATCATTGTCGTGACGGGTGGGTAGAGGTAAATTACTGGCCTAGGGAGTTTTTCCAAAGCGCTGGGACTTGAACTTGGGCTCTTTCACCACCACTCGAGACAGCTAGTTTAGGACTGAGTGCCCAACCACTCAGCCAACCCCACCGGGCTAGATCAATAAATTCTCATTCTAATGGAAATGTTTCTTATGAAAAGTCCAATTATTTGTTTTTTATTTGTCAGACATTCAAATAAGTAATCATTTCACATTTTTTGAGGGTTCTCTTTCAAACGACAGTCAAAGTTGCCAATTTTATTTTTTAATAAAAAAAATTTAAACTACTGATCGTCATCAATTGCATCACTTTTGATATATTTTTAGAAGAAAATCTCCAGGATGTGATTTTAAATTAGGGTCCATTTGGTACATGTGTTTAAATAACAGTTTTCAGTTTTTTTGGAAATATGTGTGGGTGAAAAAGAGCCCGTTTGGTTTGTCAACTGAAAACACAGTGTTCAGTGTTTAAACACTGAACACTAGTGTCCAAAATTTGAAACAATATGTTTGGTGACAGAGTTTAAAATATGGCTGTTTGAAAATGGTTGCTCAAAAACCCCTGTTTGAAATATATTTTTTGAAACATGCTCGGCTCACATTTTAAACAATGAACAGACGTTTCTAATGGCACAACGGTAATAAAAATTGAATTCAGTTTTTACTGTGCCCGGACCCACTGATCAGCTTTTTTCTAATGTTTGTCTCCTCTCCTCTCTACTCTCATCTCTTCAGTCTTCACGCCCCAAAGAATATCATCAGTCTTCACGCCCCAAAGAATATCATCTCATCTCTCCTCTCCTCTCTACTCTCATCTCTACAAAGAATATCACAGTCCGAACTCCATTACTCCTCCCACCCACCTCCATTACTGCTCTGACCTAACGACATTCCACCTCACCCCTCACAGATCTGGCGCCATTACTCCTAACAGTAGCTTCATCAACGCGTCAAAATCCCATACACACATCATTTGGAAGAAACCCCTATGAATCACAGTAATCCCTTTCTCCCAATTAATTCCTCACCAACGACGCTCTGTTGCTAAGGAAAAGGCAACTCACACAGTCTGAAGGGGTCGGTCAGGTAAGGTTTTTAATTTTGTTAATTACTTGTTTCAGCTTTCTTTCACATCCCAACAGATCATTTCACATTAATTCATGTTAGGGCTTCTTTTAATCCCATATATTCTTTCAGATGGACGCCTCACTCCCTTCCTCATCCACCTCTCGAGTGCATTACAGAGCATCTGCTTCCTCCTCTACTTCCTCTTCTAACCGTGTTCCCTTACTGGTACATCTGTGTAATATATAGTGAATCATGCTTCTAAGTTCTGTTTTAATCTTCTAAGCACCCAAACCCTCTTGCTAAGACCGTTGATACTCAGTCTGTTTTAGATTTGGGTTTGTCAAAAATTTGGGTTTTTCTTTATTTTTTTGTGACTTTTCTTTAATTATATGTTGATGATTATTGAATGTATGTAGAGAAGATGTTTGTTGAAAGGTTTCTTAGAGGATAAATGGGTTGTTTTGGGGTCTGGGTTTATCTATTTGTTATGGGTTATTGAGTTCTTGTGTTGGATTTTTGTTTCTGAGTTTGTATGGATATTGGGTTCATGATCTGCACCTTCTGTTAGATGGGATTTTTTAGTGTATTGGGTTTTTGGGGGCATGCCTTCACTAATTCAAAATGGTTGAATGATGTACTTGAGACAACAGTCATATCCCTGCCCATCACAATTTCAGATCACTCACCACTTTTGTTAGATACTAAGACTATCATAGTTGTTTTTTTATTTAAATTTTAAAAAGGCCGTTTCATTTTGAAGCAATGTGGTTGCTAAATTAACCCTATGTAAAAATGTAGTGCAAGATGCTTGAAAAATAAAAGTAAATGATTCCCCTACATTAACTTAATACCGTGTCCATAAAAATAAAAGTTACAAAGGCTGCACTCAAAGAATGAAACAATAATGTCATAGAGAATTATAAGGATAACTCAGAGACTGTTGTCAAATAATCAAAAACTCAATCTGACCATGGGCTAAATAAATGAGTGTGCCCTTTGCATAGATGTGTGTCACTCCCAAGTCCAAACTAATTAAATTCCATCTAAACAGTATCATGTTAGAATTAAAAACACAAATTTGAGCTTTTAACTACTGGAATTAGTGAAGTAACCTCAATATATAAATTTAAATCGAAATAGAGTTTCTTATCATTAAACAAGCATCTTGCTTATCATATAACCTAGAGGGCAGTAGTATACTTACATTAATAAGAATCAAGATTTATTGGATAAAGATTTTGAGCAAATGTACAAGAAAACTATATACGAAACAGATTTTTTTTGGAGTTGAAATTATATTCTTCAGTTTGTGAAAAATATATAAGGTCAAGATAAAGATATTTAAGGTCACATGTAGTCATTGAGACGAAACAATTCTTCAGTTTGTGAAAAATATATTCAATTTCCTCTTACAAATTTTGGAGTTGAAAATTGAAAACACATAGCTGATCTTTTTTTTTTTTTCTTTTTTCTTTTTTAATATTTCTTTTTCGATATATCTATATCGTTTATACATGTTCCCTTACTGGTACGTAGCTGATTGAAAAAATCTCTTCATTTTGTGGCTTGCTGATGTATGCTTGTTCTGTGTTATGGTTTAATGTTTTCGTTGAAGTAGAAAGGGAGTATGTATAAACGGTCGTGTGAGAGAGAGACTTCAACTATTAACTATTATATAGGGTTCCCATCCCCTGCAAATGTCTCCAAACATTTTAAAATCAAGTACATGAAAATAACTTATACAATACACTGTTGGTCTATTTTAGTTGCCAAAAAGTGGAAGATTCCTAAAACTACCATTTTAATCCCAGATAGCTACAAGCTCCCTCAGGAAATAAATGAAGCATAAGTCAAATGTGGGTAATCACAAACTGTGAAAAAAACCTGCATATACAAAAAATTAAGTGAGAACTTCTTAAATGGTAGTTCTATTCTTAAATTAAGTTATTATCAAAATTTTCTTTTCTTGAAATTATAAGTGCATGAAAAAATGAATGTGGTAATTCACAACTAAGATTTCTGTTGGCCTGCTTGAACTTGGTGTTGCTAATGCTGTTAACCTCTTTGGAGGTTCTTGTTGTTTTAAGTGTACTATTATCTTGACTGTGTGTTGACTCTCTTGTTGTTTTGAGTCTGGCCTTTTGGCTGGACTGTGTGTTGTTGTTGATGGTAGTTCCAACTTCTCAAATTTACATACAATCTTTGAAGCTTCACTTCTGTGTATGATAATTGAAAAATAGTATTGTGCATTCCTTGAAAAGATTCAAAGTAGTATAATTGCTTCTTTATGTCATGAACCAAAAAGGCTTCAGCTTTGGTTTGATACATTAACCTGTCAACATATATTCAACTATAAATTTATAATATGCTCCTATGCCTTCATAAATATACAATGCCACTACAAGTTGAGCTAAAACTGATGTAAACTGATGTGTATAGAATGTGTATCTTTGTATTTTTCCTTTATATGGGGTGAATTTTCTCTTATATGCCTGCTGCTTGGGTCTAGTAGTAAGTTAAATATTTTAAATCCATATCATAGAAGACCATTTTACGAGTCTATGTAAGTATACCAACATGTATTTAGATGGATGATGCCGAGGATAAGAAGTGGCCTGAAGCAGTTGAGAGACATTTTATTGATATCTTGTTAGAAGAGGATGCTAAAGGGGATATGCCCTAAGGCCAGTTCAAGTCTGGAACTTGGACAACAGTTGTCAGTGAGTTTAACAAGCGTGCGTCTAAAAGTTACACCAAGGCACAACTTACACAAAAATATCAACGACTGAAACAAAGACACCGCACATTCTCCCAGCTCATCGCACGTACAGGAATGGGATGGGACACCATTTCAAATATGGTGACGGCCAGTGACGATGCTTGGGCTGCTGCATTTGCGGTAAGTCCTTAAATCTGACTTAAATATCAAAAATATCAAAAATATTAGGTTTATTGGCTTATGAGTGTATTAATAATAGTGGCTTTAAATAGTTGTTTTGTAGCATTTTCCCATGATGATACTTTTAGGAATGGAATAAAATCTGACTTATATATGGGGTTTATTGTGGGTTTAATGGGGTTTAATGTGACTTATAAATTCTGACTTATATCTTTGACTTATATTATTTTATTTATATTATTCATCTGTGAAATTACTCAATGTCTACAATTTCCTAAATAACCTTTTTGGCTTTTTGAAATTTGGAATAAAGAGTGTTGTTATACGGTTATTATAAATTAGCCATCTACTTTGTATTGGGTTTTATATCAATAAAACATCTAACCCAATATATATGGTTATTAATAGGTCAATCATAGATTCAAGGAGTTCAAGAGAAAGGGGATGAGACACTATGAGCTGTTGGGCACTCTTTTCAATTCAAACACAGCCACGAGTTTCCTCCAAATGTCATCTGCCCAACCAGCTCCCAATAGTGATGAAGAGAGAGAACTTGATGCAACCTTTCTATCTGAGGGGGTACATGTCAATGTCAGCATCGATGGTTTGGATGACGTGGAGGAGCTGCCCACATCGAGTGAAGCCCAAAGCCGGAGGCAAGTTGAAAAGCGGCCAGCTAAACCGTCTCATTCAAGTAGAAAAAGGAAGAAAGGGCACTCCCTTGAATCCATGACTGAGGCAATATGGGGTTTTACTGACATGAGGAACCGTCGGGGGAAAAAGTCCATCGACACTGGAGACTCTGCTGTGGGGGCTGCCAATGAGTCAATTACAGCAGCTGTAACTCTTTTGAACCAGCACACCGATGTTGATCATGTCACGTATTGCAAGGTCGTGTAGGAGCTTCATAACGCCAAGAGTAGAGCCACTTTTTTTGCCATGACGGTTGATAGAAGAAGGGCCTGGATTGAGTTTATTGGGGGTGGATTGCAGTAGTGGTGGTTGTGGTTGACAGTCTAGGAAGTTAACTGATGATGTGCGCCGTGTAGACAGCCTAGGAAGTTAATTAGTACTCTTAGTTTGGTTTAATGTGAATACGCAAAGTTTGTATTATGTTAATACTATGAACAATGTTTGCATTATGCCTTCCTTTATTATGCTAACCTCCTTGGGACATGTATGGTATTTATGTAAGAAATATGTTTTGTGGTTGTCGTGTCTTCTATGAATTTCTAACTTTGGTGACATATATATATATATATATATATATATATATATATATATATATATAAAAAGTAAGTTGCTGCATTCCATTTTGTAAATTTCTTTTTTGTGTCACATATCTGCTTCAGACGTTGTCAGCTATTTTAAGAATGTAGTATTTTATTGAGCATACAAGTGACATTGGCTGGAATGAGTATTTGGCTTATCCTTTCTCTTTTGTTAGTTATTTGTAGTTTTGGTGGAATTAGTTTGAAAGCAGCACATGAATTGTCTGCAAATTTTGTATACAACTTTGGCTAATAAAAGGATTGTAATTTCTATGAAATCTACAGGTATGAGAGAGCCACGTCTGTTATAATTGATCCAGGTCTATATAGCTTGCATAAATCAGGTGCATTTTGGGTCTCAGAGCAAAGGAGTGTACCATCTGCATATACGGTATTTACAGGTGAGGATTTTTGTTTATTGCCTCTCATTACTAAATCTTCATGCCTCCACAACCAGCTTTAGCTTTCAGGTATTCCTTTTTATAAATCTTTGTTTCATTCTTTGTTAATTATGATTTGATTTTGCTGGAAGTATTAGTTTCTTCGTTGAAAAATTTTAGATTAAGTCTCCCTTTTTCTACTTTATGTAAGCTTTATTAATTTTGTTTCTTGCTGCTGGTTTTTTGTTTGTGTTGCAAAAATATCAACTTCTTAATTAGAGGTTAGAGTGTGTTCTTTCTCTTCTTCACTAATAATAATGGAACTACTATGGAAGTGGGGTTGGGTTTGGATCCTTCCAGCCTGTCCTTAT
Organism: Quercus robur; assembly: GCF_932294415.1. NCBI lineage: Eukaryota > Viridiplantae > Streptophyta > Magnoliopsida > Fagales > Fagaceae > Quercus > Quercus robur. The sequence goes on along the minus strand of NC_065545.1, from coordinate 17,344,370 downwards.
TGATCTTATAAAACCAAGAAAAGATAGATGCATTTGCTTGCATTCACTTCTATTATTTTGTGAACATTGTAACAAGTTAAAAAATTGAGCTAACATTGTCTCTGGGTGTGTATTTGAGCTTTGACCTGCTTTTGTAGGCTTTGAAAGGCTCTGTCTTTTTATTTTTTTATTAATTTTTTTTCCTGTTTGGGTTTAGATCAAATGTCTTTTCTTAGAATATTTAAACACGTTAAATAGTATATCTGATGTACTTTTACTCCAATAATAATTGAACAGGAACAAGTAGAGTATATAATTGCAGTTTTTCCTTCTCTTAACTAGAGCTTTTGAACTCATTTTGGAGGGTTTTTTTTTCCTCAGAAATCAAAAACTGCATAATTTGTGGAAATCTACAAGGAGAGGTACTATATGTAGCCTTAGCTCTTGTTTACTGCTCTAGGGCACTTCAATTCATAGGAAATGATTTATTTTCTAGTAATTAGAAGGATGTACTGAAGTTTGCTTTCAGACCACTGTTCACAGATGTTCACTAATTTCTTATTCTTTTCCTTTCTTCTGCTTTGCATGCATTTCTGGGTGAATAAAGTATATCAACCTGACTGTCATACGTTCTAGGAATTTGTTTTGTTAATGAGTTTGCTGTTAGGATTGGGATACTCACTACTGTACTTATATATATTCTCATTTTTTTAGGTACAATTTGATCAGCCTTTGACAAATAATCCGGAGAACAGTCAAGTGCCCAGAAGCCAATTGTTGCCTCTAAGAAGAAAAAAAGTAAATAAACTTTCAGCACTTTACATTACTTCAATGAAATTACTACATTTATATCTTGAAGTCAAAAGTTTAACATTGGGCAACCTCTCAAGATTTAAAGAATGGATATATTATCATAGATTCACCTTCTCTTCTTTGATTGCCTGAATTGAGTATTATTAACAAGTATGTGCGTAGGTGATGCTTGAATGTAAACATGCATGAATATAATCATGATTGTATCATTTTATATGTGTGTATAACACACGCTTATGATAGGAAATAAGTTAATATTGATGCCAAGAATATGGGAAACAGTTCAAAATAAGTTGATATTGAATTATTGATGCCAATAATAAGCTAGTGTTTTAATTTCTTTGCTTACATCCATGATCCATCCCTTACTTCTGATAGGAAATAAACTCTGTTATACTATATATTAAACAGCTTTAGAATGGGTATTTTTGGTCTCGTGTCTGAATTAGTTGGATGTGCGTCGGAGGGCATGCAGTTTATCTTTTGCCTCTATTTTTGGGTGTTTTTTACATCAAAATTATGCCTTTGTGTATTTGCAGCTTTCCTACGGCATTACTTGAAACACAAGGTTGAGTTTAATTGTTGTTGTTGTTTTTAAATTATCAGGGAGGACCTCTAGTCAAATCTAACTTACCATGGTCAGCTAGAAGGGGAAATCTCTTTGAATACGATCGTGTCTTGAAAACAGCAGCAGATAGGTAATATATTAAAATATCATAATTGTGATGCTTCTGCAAGATTTATGATTCTTGCCTCATGTTCTGTTTGTGCTCGGATTTTCGTTTGTTATATGAAGTTATGAATAGATCATTAGTTAACATGGATTGTTGACTCTGAGCTTTGTTAGCCTATTATTAAGTTTTAACAATCCAAATCTTGAAATTTTAAGACGCTATCAGAAAAATGCTCTATGTTCCTGAGACTAAAAACATTCTTTTGTAACAAGGTAAATGCGTAAATTGAAATGATTAGTGAATACTTCTAATGCTTGTTCTGCACAGATGTTTTTAAATTGCAAAATTGTTGTGAAAAACAGGGGGGGAAAGAAGGAAAAGGCAACAAACAGAAGGTTCAAAGCTAATTTCCTCACTAAACAAAATTACGTCTTCCAACTCTCGCACACACAATAAAGGCAATAGCTTCCATTTGATTTGAATCTGTCTTTAATTTTTTGTAGTTATTTCAATTTCTTCTTTTTGTTCTTCCTTTTTCTATTTGATAAATTTTTCTGGTTAGTTTCTCATCAACAAAATAATAATAATACTAATTGTGGTCTGTCATAATGTCATTATGAGGAATTAATCAGAGTTATAAAATTATGAACTCTAATATGTCTATTATCTTGTGAGTATATTTGTCATGCCTTACCCATGAGGTTGTTGGTCTTGTTTAAAAATGACCACTGCATGCCAGTTCACTTCACGGAAGCTTTACTCCATCACAGTCCAATGATTCTACACAAAAACCACTTGTCATAATCAATAGCATCCCACCCAACCTCTCCCAACTGTCTCAACAACAGAGACCAGACCAGGAATAGGATGCAGTTAGCCTTTTGACAATGAAAGGTTGATTTCTGCAGAAATCCCAGCCATGCTTTGTTTCGTAAGATGAAAGGTCTATTACAACATTTCCTTACTTAGAAAGAAATGCTAGAAGGCCTGTAATAAAATCCACACAGACAGTATTTATGGTATTTTTAATATTTATGGTATTTTCAATATTTATGGTATTTTAAAACTTATTTAAGAAGAAAAAAGAGCCATGTATATTGTAGTCAACCATTTATGTTGTAATCACTAATGAGGTAGTGACAATATATATACATCATGTCCATCTCCCATGTAGTACATTGATTTCAACTTAATTCTTTGCAACTTAGTAGATTCATCATCTGGTTCCATCAGATTAGCAATTCGGCCTACTTGGTCCATTTCGGTCCATTTGGTACATTTCTAGACAATTTAGTCTATTCAGTCCACTAGTTACACTTCGGTCTATTATGGTCCATTTCAGTCTATTCAGTCCATTAGGCATAATTTAGTCCAATGGGTATGTTTCAGTCCATTTTCAATACCACGAAGCTACATGCTCTAAAAGCAGTTTAATGATATTTTCCACGCACTCTCACAATCGGCTTTTCTTCTTGAGTTTTTGAAAAGGAATTAATGAATGTGAGTCAAATTATGAGCAATAATGAAGATACGTAATTATTTTTAGGAATATGAAAGTTAGTAATGAATGAGAATTGAATTGATGGCATAGGACAGGGTAAATGCCAACATCGTGGGTAAAAGCTAGTGAACATACCATAGGACAGGGTACCTTACTTGGCTGCACGTGCATGATTGGTCCGAAAACTTCAAAATGTACATTAATGACCACTTGGCAAATAAAACCCTACAAATAAAAAAGAGAGTGGCAGCAATTCAATATGAGTGAAAGTCATAGCTAAATATTAGATTGGTATATTTTCAGCTCATATTGATCCATTCAATATTTCACTTTGACATTCTTTCACCCATGTAAAACGCAAGGGCAATGCAGTAGCTGATAAATTAACTAAATTAGCAAAGATCTTTCTCGAACCTTCAATTTTGGTTAGAAGACATCCATTGTGATGCTGCCAATCTTGTAATGTTTGATAGAAGTTTCTATTAATTCAATAAAGGACTAGTCTTATTTCAAAACAAAAAAAAAAAAAAAAAAAAAAAATCCATTTAGAGATTTTTTTTTTTTTTTGGAAAAAAAAATTATTACAAAAAATCATTACATTTTATGCTTTTTAATAGGTTAAGGAGGAAGTCAGGTGAACTCATACTTAATCTTGTCTATAGTAACTTGTCAATTGTATCCATAGAGTATTCCATGTATAGTAGTCAATTACTGTGGAGGCTCCTTCAACTAATTAAGCCATAACAAACTAATGGAATCCATTTACTTTTTTGAAAAGGTAATGCTATTTTGTTCATATGTTGTATTTGAGTATAAGCCAATAATAATAATAATAATAATAATAATAATAATAATAATAATAATAATAATAATAATAATAATATCATTTTGAAGAAAATATATTAAATGAAATCATTTTAAATTTTCAAAATTTAAAAAAAAACTAAACCAAAGATAATATGTAAAATTATCAATGTCATAATAATCTCTTACAAATATTTCTTTGCTATTCCTTAAATTAGGTCTTCTTGTGTTTGACAAACCATATTTGTCTTGAAGTCGTAAAGGTTTAATATTGTTTGGATTATATGGTGAGATGAATTTATTAAACACTTGCCTCCAAGGTTGGCCACATATCCACTTGATGGACTTACATATTTTTGCCATTAGAAAGGGGTTAACTCACAATTTTTATTTTATTAAAATATTAACATCATTAAAAGAAAAGGAAAAAAAAAAATAAAAATCATAGTGTACTCTACGAAGTAAAGCAATTTGTTCAATGTTTAGTAAGTCCAGAATGTAGAATTAGCGAAGGCGCCTACATTTTTTTAGGCTGCAAGGTTCATGTGATTGTAGGATCTATCATAAAAAATCCCTTGAGAAGCAGGTTTCTATACATAGAGCAATATAGATATATATACATAAAGCGATATATATATATATATGTACTTCTTTATAGTGGCTGATGTGAACTTAATAGCTGCCCACAGGTGTGATTCAGTTATGGCCGACACCGATTCAGATCGTGATTCAGGCATGGCTGAGTCCAATTCAGATCGTAATTCAGGCATGGCTGAGTCCGATTCAGATCGTGATTCAGGCATGGCTGAGTCCGATTCAGATGAGTACGATAGTGAGGTGGAGCTTGAGATTGCCACAGCCTACGTTCAGCTGTGTATAGAGTACGTGCAAAAGTACTACATGAAGCGACCTAGGTGCACTAGTATCCTGAGTGGGAGGTCATATGTGATTGAAGTACTAGAAGGAAATCCCCAAGTGTGTTATGACATATTCTGCATGGACAAGACCATTTTTAGACACTTGTGTAATGAGTTGAAGCGGCTGCACCTATTAGAGGAGGACATTGGTTAGGTTTTAGTTGAGGAGTCCGTTGGGACAGTGCTATATATCGTCGGATACAACGCTGACTACCGAGTAACTGCCAACCGCTTCCAACATTCTCTCGAGACCATTCAAAGGCGGTTCTGGCGTACCTTGCGTGCTATCCATGCTTTGGGATGTATCATCATTCGGCCCGACGTTGATGTAGCTGAGCTCCCTCAATCACTTCGAGGGAATGGGAAATATTATCCATGGTTTGAGGTATGCTTTGATTTTTCCTTTTTTAGTTCTTAGCTAAATTATCCTTGTGATGAAATTCAATTGTGAAAGATCTATAATAGAGAATAGAAAGAAAACAATATGAAGTATGAAAGAGTTCTGAAGTATTTCTAGTTTTTTTTAATTTGAGGTTGATTGACAAATATTAAATAAAGTAGACAAGTTAACATATCAAAGTTGATGTAGACAACCTTGAGTACGCAAACCATTGAAAAAATTCCAATGTCAAATGCAAGTACTACGTCCAACCATGACTATTGGTTATATGAATTGTTAAAAATGTTCCAATATCTCTAGCTACATACCTAGGTAGTTGGACAGAACTGTTCAGCATGTAATAATTGGATACATACATTTTTGTACTAGCAAACTTCACTTTGGTGAACTTCATATTGTTCACACTATATTGCACATAAGTTTAATTTATTAATTACAGCTACCTATTTTTTTAACAGAAATGTGTGGGGGTTATCGATGGGATGCATATAAGTGCTTCTGCCCCATCCGGTAGGACTACCGCATTTAGAGATAGACGGAGTGATATTACCCAAAACGTGATGTGTGCATGCAACTTTGACATGCGGTTTACATATGTGCATTCGGGATGGGAAGGGAGTGCAAATGATTCACGAGTCATGCAGGATGCACTTGGACATGCCAAGTATGAGTTCCCTTGGCTCCCTAGAAGTAAAAAAATAAAAAAAAAATAAAAAAATAAAATAAAATAAAATTCCGCATTTGATTTTTGATTTGATCATTGTTGCATTTGACATCGTATTTCCAAAGCATTTTGTAGCATAGTACAGATGTGAAAAACTATTCAAAATGGGATTATGGAGTAGTAGGATGAAATTCTTGTCTATGATAATTCTCAAAAAAGGGTGTGAATCTTTGTGGGTTGTGTGGTTTTGTCATATTTTTTTAAATCTCATGTCACATATTTTATTCATGAATGTCTTTTCATAGGTTTGGTTAAATTTAGATATTTACATTAGTTCACTTAGAAATCCAAACTGAGGTCAATGAGTTTGTAACTACTTCATATTTTGTCCTTTGTGTAAAAAAAAAGAATACCTTGTATACACTGCACTTGATTGGTAGCTAGGTAATTTTATTATATCTAAACTAATTCACTCAATACATGAATTGTGTGATTCACATTTAGCACTCTATATCATGGATAAAAGGCCGTGTAAAAGTTTGTAATGTCACTCAGAAAATTTGCTTTCATGGAGTAGTAAGCTATGGTCAATCACTGCATGGTCACTCATTATTTAAGCTGACATCAAAAAACTTTAGTGCATGGTTCGTATACATACATGTATAGATACACTTCCGTAGTAAGGAACTAGCAAGAATAGTTGTGTTGGGTAACATTAATTGGCAATGGTTATCACTCGTATTGCAGGATCGTACTACCTCGTTGACTCGGGGTACGCAATAGGCAGTGCATTCCTCCCCCCACACAAGTCCACACGCTACCATGCCCAAGAGTTTCGGGGTGCGAACTGGCAGCCTAGTACCCCATAAGAGTTGTTCAATTATAGGCATTCCTCATTATGGATGGTGATTGAACGATGCTTTGGCGTCTTGAAGGCGAGGTTCCCTGTTTTGACTAGAATGCACTCCTTCTCTATCTCTAGACAACGACTGATTGTGACTGCTTGCTGTGCATTGCACAACTTTATTCGCATGTATAATCGAGCAGATGAACTGTTCCATGTGTGGGAAGGATCATTTGTGCGTAATAGAGACGCAAACCTAGCAGGAGCTACACGCGTAGGCAGTGGGGGCACTGAAGAAGCTTTTAATTCTCGGGCACAACGAGCAATGTTGGAGTATCGTGATGTGATAACTGCTGCTATGTGGGCAGATTACATTGTTCAATGATTGAGCTTTTTGGGAATAGATTGTAAATGTGGATGACATGGAACTTTGTATAAGTCTAGATGAACATTACTGTATTTTGTTTTTTTATAGGTTTGTATAACTTTGTAGTGAGCCTCTTTATTTTGGACTGCAGGGGCTCTTACTGTTGTTTATGGTGAACTTACAATGCTTGCCCCTTTTTTTGTCTTGGTGTCTTGTTTTTATTGGTATTTTTATATGTATAATTATTTTATTAAAATTTTTAGAATATGTTGATTTAAAAACTACACTATGATTCATAGAACCATGCCATCAACCTTTAGATTATAAGAGTAGTCAATTTTTCGCTTATTAAGAAAGTGTGGTCAATTGTAAAAAAATATTTAATACTTGTTTTTTTTATATAACTTTAACAGTTTACATGAGATATGAATTTTTAAATATGTTGATAAATAACATCCGATTAATACATAGTTTGGCTTGCAAGTTCAGAACAAAAAAAAAAAAAAAATGTGATCTAATAATAACATTACAAAATATTCATCTAATAAAAAAATGTGGCGAGGTGTATCACATAAAGTTTTTATTAAGGCTCCATTCAATTCACATAATTGAGTAACAATGTTGGATTTTATACAAGTGTGTTTAACTTATAGTTGAACACTAATTGTATATGCAAGTGATGAATATATTTAAAAGCAGTCTCATATACCAAATCTTGTTCGTTCGTACTCAAGAAATTCTATCAAAAGGATACTGTTAACAACATTTGGTGGCATATTTGAATAAGCCATAAAAATAAAAAAAAAATAAAAAAAAAGATACGTACTATTATCATCCAACAAGGATAAGGTACATATTGTAAGAGTCAGCCCGATACATATTGTATACACTAGTAAAATGGATGACTCAAGATTGTCTAAACATATTACACATCACATCAAGTTCAAAAGGAGTTAGTAGTACATAATAAGATAATATGGTTACATAGTAGGAATGAACACATCATCATAACAGTTTGGTTTACACCATCGTCATAGTAAGCAGTAGTGCAAGCGCGGTGCAAGACAAACACCAAGCAATGAACCTAATCTTCGCCATTTTCTTTGGCTGATCTAAGGGGTGGACCTTGTCATGTATGACCCTCAATTCCTCTCGCAAGACACATAGCTCTTCTTGTAGTTGTTGGAAATCCTCCGCATATGACAATGGCGTCTTCAAGGGAATACACCATTGAAAAAACCGACATGCGTCCTTTGGGCAACATTGGAAAAGCCTATACCGGTTCTCATTTCGCTTATCCGAAATCTTCACACTTGCTTTCAACCCACAAAAACAATTGCAATTTCGGAACCGAAGGCCATCGTCAATATCGTCATGCATTGTGTCTGACATCAAACCTACTCACTTTTTACACACTACAAAACGTAATCAACACTATTAAACAACCATATTTGATGGTACGTATGTAATATACATACATATGTATATGTGGACCAAAATTATTACTTTAAATGTCTTATGTAATATTGTACACTTTTTTTTATTCTATATATATATATATATATATATATATATATATAGTATGCGTTTATTAAGTTTAACAATACAACCTTCTCAAAAAAAAAAAAAAAATAGTTTAACAATACAAACTAAACCAATAACTGTCTATGTACGTCTTTGCATTTCATTTAATATACAAAACAAAGTCTTTGCAGCAGCAAGATCTAATGAGAGACATTTAGCAAATGTGCATATCAATCATAAATAAATAGTTTCTGTAGATAGACTGTTACAATGCACCACCAAGCTGAAACATGATTTTATTCATAGAAATTTCCAAACAGTCTGAATTCAGCAATAACATCATCATTCAAAACACAAGAAAAGCAGGACAAGAACGTTCTGTCATAGTTCAGTTATATGTACTGTAATAAAATATTAGACAATTCATTTCGGAGTAGTAGTTAACACAGATAAACAAGAAAGTATTGAAAGGAAAGAAACTCTTTGAACCTTGCTACAAGAAGCCACAACCCAAAAATTTCTGTTTACAACGAAATGAACCAACCCAAAAATCTAAAATTACAATTGAGTAGGCCCCATAACTATGTGCAATACCAGCACATGATTACGGAAGGAAACAAGCATCAATCATTCGCAACATCTTATCATCAGTGATGATCTGTTGTCTTTATTTGATAAGTTACCCACGCAGTTGGTGAACCTCAACCTTCACCTTGACCTTACAACATAGGAGATGCCACATGAGCTAGATCACATTGCATCATTAAAAATATTCATATCAGAGATTCAGAAGTCAATATAAAGCCCCAAGATACTTTTAATTCTTCAACATTATCCAACCAAAAATGACCATCACCCTAAAACTGTTGACATGAGCAGTCTAGTAGCTCACTTGTGTGACTGCACTAAATTTAGAAGAGGGTGCTACATGCTATATGCATGTTCTGCTCATTATTTATTCCTTCTTCCAATTAATTTACAACTTGAATTTATCCACACACACATATATAATAAGAATAAAGTAAACCTCAGTAAATAATGGGCTCGTGAATACGGTGGCATCATTTGAATTTTTTTTTTTAATAGGTAATTAAAAATTTTTTGATATTGAAAATACAAATAAAAGAGTTACCTAAGTATACAGGGAGTATACAACTGACGACCATAAGTATTCAACTACCCTTTCACCCATCAAGATGTACATATCATTAAGGATAATTTTTAGTAATTCAAAGAGTCACCCCTGTAGCTATTCATAAACAGCTAGAACTATAATTTGTGGCAATACTAACTAAATTTAAAACAAAAATTTCCAAGATTGAAGAGCACAATATAAGCTATTTTTTTAAGAAAACCACTGTTCACAGAACCCAAAAAGAGAAAAGCGACAGTACTCAAATCTACAAATCAGCCTCAGAGAGACATCATATCAAGTTCAACGTGTATACTATATTAAGTGAAAAACAAAAAACAGTAGATTTTGTGCATTATTCATTTATTCTATATGCAGGTATTAGCCAAACATTGAGAGTACCAATTACCAACAATAAAAAGCTACAATCTTCATACATTATAATGAGGAAATCAACATTAGCAATAAATAAAAACAGGTAGTTTTGTTCTGCTCACTAAAATTGAGGAACACATTACATCCATCATATCCAAATTGAATTCAACAAAATTCAGTCAAACCTGTCACAAATTCATGAGTAATTAAACTACACCCAATCAACTAAAACTAACAGTACAAATTCACAAATGAAACTCATAATCAGCTACGGAGAATTTCATATTAGCTTATAAATCACACTCAAAAGACCTTCAAATTTCAAACAGCAAGCAAGTAACATTGGAGTTTGGTTGCTGTGAAGCCCTAGGAAAAACCACAACAAATTATTAATATATAGAGTTCTCAGATTTGTTAGAATTTTTTTTTTTTTTTTTGTTTAATCTTCTGACCCTTTCTCGGAAACCAAACAGAGTGTTAAGAAAAATGGAAAATCGACTGGGTTGTAAATCAAAAATTGTTTCAACAGCAAAAGATTTTAAGAAAACCCTTCTACATTTCGAGAATGTATGGTGTATATATTTGGATTGTAAATCAACTATTCTCTCAACAACAAACAAAGAACTGGAAAAATGGGTTTTCCCGATTGGTGAGGAAAAACAAGGAAAAAAAACAAAAAACAAGTGGAGACATCTGAGTGAAGAAGGAAATGTTCACTCTTTACACAAAAACCCATTGACAAGCAAGGTGAAAGTGAGATTCGAACCTGGATCTTCGAGTGATGGGTCGGCGGCGACAAAAGCTCGATCTCGGGCTCGATCTTCGAATGTTGACGGTGGAGATGAGATACGACGACCGTGAAGCCCAGCTGTGGATCTTCTTTGGCGTCAATGGAGATGAGGACGACGTGGGTTTGGCTTTTTGGTGGAGATGAGATACGACGACCGTGAAGCCCAGCCGTGGATCTTCTTTGGCATTAATGGAGATGAGGACGGCGTGGGTTTGGCTTTTTGGTGGAGATAAGATACGACGACCGTGAAGCCCAGCCGTGGATCTTCTTTGGCGTCAATGGAGATGAGGACGGCGTGGGTTTTGGCTTTTTGGTTTTCTGCTCTGAGGGAAGACTGAAGAGAAAGGGATAAAGACAGAAAGAAATGGGATAAAGAAGGGATAAAAAAGGGATTACAAATTTGTTATTTAATACGGGTTAGCTTTTTTTATCAAACAAAACATACATACCAAACACATATTTTACATTTTTTGAACACTGAAAAATATTGTTTAAACTATGATACCAAACACATTTTTTTGTTTTATTCACACTAAAAACACGTTGTTCAACAACACTTTTTAAACCACAATTTTCACATCTTTTTAAACAACAATTTTTGAAAACTATAACCAAACAGGCCCAAAGTGTGTAGAAATACGTGTAATGTTGTTTAAAAACTGAAAACATGTGTTTGAACTCGTGTACCAAACAGGGCCCATTTCAAATCGATCAATATTGGACAACAAAGATGTAGGAGTAAAAATGAAGCCATGCTTATATTTGTCTACTTCGATCATTGTGCAAAAAGGTTTCCTAAGTATTTATCATGAAGCCACGCATATAATTCAGGTATGAGGATAATTGTTGTAATATCTAGATCATTGGCGGTAGGGGTGTGCATGGATTTGAGTTGAGAAGTTTTTTCAACCCAACCCAACCCACTTTAAAAAAAATCTAATCTAACCCAACCCAACTCATCACAGGGTTCAACCCAACCCATGTGGATCAGGTTGGGTCGAGTTGGACCCATGGGTTAGAAAATTTTTTTTAATTACTATTATTGTTATTAAATTGGGCATTAGAACAACATCATCACAAGTAAGAGCAAATTTATAACCAAATAATTATGAGCATAACGCCAAACAAACACAAACTATATGAGAAAAACTTAGAATTTGGGTTTTATTTAGGAAGAGGGGAAAAATAAATAACAAAATTATATAATATATTTTTTAATATATATTTTTAAATTTAAATATATATTAAATATAGGTGGGTCGGGTCGAGTTAGGCGGGTTTGTAAATCTCATGACCCAAACCCAACCCGACCCACTGTTAAAAAAAAAATTCATGACCCAACTCAACTCACCAACCCCTAAAAACCAACCCAATCTAGTGGGTTGGATTAGGTCGGGTCGGTTTTGGCGGGTTTGTTGCACACCCCTAATTGGTTGAGCCAGTTGAAGGTTAGTCTTAAGCCCCCTAAATTTTGAATTTGTTTTTTAAAAGTTTATATTATTTTTTTAAACTGTTTAGTCTAATATATTAGCCATTTTAACCCCCCACCAAAAAAAAAAAAAAAAGTGAATTGACATCCAAATTCTGCGTTGATCCAACAACTCTATTTTTTAAAACAAAAAGCATAATATTGACCAGGAGGGGGAACCAAGTCAACAACTCTAATCTTAAAAAAAACATAATATTGGCAATGTCCCTATTAAAAAAAGAGGGGGAACTAACTTAGGTGGTTCCTCAGAAAAAGTAAGTTGTTAGCAAAAACAATTTTTTATTTTTTATTAACTGGTCCCTTTATCATACTTGTTGTTTTTCTTTATGCACATAAGGATCATGTACTATGTTTTAATTTTTTTTAATTACAATCATTAATTATTTCTTTTATGTGGAGTGCATTGGATGAGTGTATATTAAGTGTGCATGTTGAGTCCTACATTTTGGTTAATGTTTCATACAAATTAATACCCATGTGGTAATCACATGGGTATTAAAAACGTGTGATTTAAACATCGGTGAATGAAATAGTTGGCTCGTCGATCCCTCTCGTCCTTGGGGATCGTCCAGAGAGTTGGATGTTTTGCACCACTTTGAGATACATCTTCTTTGACTTGGAAGACTGTCCTGTCGAAGTCCCTTCTATGATAACCCTTATTTCTCCAAGTGGGGGCCGTGATGATTCTTCCATCTTTCCCTTCAACTTCTCATATTTATGATCCCTTCCAATGAAGTACCTCAACTTTCCTTGTCTAATGAGATTCTCGATCTGCTGTTTCAAGTCATAACACTCGTCCGTGTCATGCCCATGATTTCTATGGAAGCGACAATATTTATTCTTATTGCGCTTGTTGGGATCTCCTTTCATCTTCTCTGGCCACTTCAAGGAAGGATCATCCTTGATTTGCATGAGCACTTGATCAAGTGGGGCATTTAAGGGTGTATAATTCTGATTCCTTCCTGAGGACGGACTTGTCTTCCTATTGTCCCGATCCTTTTTCTCTCCTGTGCGAGCCTTCTTTGGACGAGGGCCCTGTTCGGTATGACGAGCTAGGTCTGATTCCGTTTGTTCTACTTTCTTCCTCTTCTTGGCTATGATCGCATCCTTCGCATTCATGAAATTTTGGGCCGAATGGGCGAGTTTAGCCATGGTTTAGGGCTCCTACTCATAGAGTTTGTGGATGAACAAATCCGAATTGACTCTGTTATGGAAGGCAGCCAACAACAATTTGTCATCCATTTCGTCTACTGTGAGGGCTTCCCTGTTGAAACGGGTAATGAAGGACTGCAAACTTTCATTTTCCCCCTGCTCTATGGTCAACAAGCTGGACGAGGAACGCTTGTGTCTTTGTCCTCCGATAAAATTGTTGACAAATAATTTACTCAATTCTTCAAAGGAATTTACCGTATTGGGAGGTATTTTGCTGAACCACACTCGTGCTGGTCCTTTAAGGGTTGTAGGGAAGGCCTTACACATAATATCGTTTGGAACCCCTTGAAGGTGCATTGTAGTCTTGAAAGTTGAAATGTGATAACACGGGTCACGTGTTCCATCGTACGAGTCCAGGGAAGGCATTTTGAACTTAGGAGGCAAGGGGTGACTATTAACAGAAGGCGTGAAAGGGGAGTCTGTTCGATGAACCAAGTCATCTACAGGATTTGGCCTTTTCATATTTCTCTCATTTCATCCATCACTTTCCTCATCCGATCCATCTCTTTCTCCAAATGGGGCACTCTTTGTGAGGCAGTGCCCCTTGATTGGTTTTCAGGCTCAGCATTTTCTCCTCTGTCCTCTTGACTTTGGGATTGCTCCTCTGCATCTCTTTCACGATGTTGCCTTCTCAGACCAATCTCGCTGGTCAATTCTTGATTCTGACGGGTTAACTTTGCCATGGTGGCAGCCATGGATTGTATATGTTGGATGGAAGGTGGTTGCGTGACAGGTGCTGACTGACGATCGCTGTTGGGATTACTAGATGCATCCTTGCTTTCCTGATGACCTGGGCTTGTAGCCCTTGATCTTGTCCGAATCATACAGCCTTTTGTCTAAGAAAGACCAACTTGCAAAAATAAAAATTGCCCCTCCCCACAGACGGCGTCAACTGATTGTACACGGAATCAGTAGGCTGAATGTTCCGACTTCAATGGGGCTACTGGTTGTAGTGAAAGCCTGCAAAGATGAACACACTATCAAAGGGGACCGGGGTGGACCGGCCAAACACCCTCCGATGACTAAGTTAGTTTCTCACAAGAATAGAGTTCCAACTTTTTAGAAGTAAAATCTCAGAATGCACACCTCTTGATTTGATTCAGACCGGTCCTTATATAGAGAACCTTAGAGCGGTTATTGGCTTAGTAACTTCCCCAAGATTCGTGGAAATCAGTGAGTCCAGACATAACTTCCTTAACGGCTATAAGAGTTACAACCGCTGGTGGAAGTTAAGTACTTATGAGGAATTTGTGGCGATGAATATGGGTTTGTTAATCGCTCCAAGATTTTGTGGCTCGAATCCTCCACATACATGAGTAAGTCTATACCTGAGGATTTCCCAAGTGTTATGTGGTCGTCCATGTGCTTTGCGCATGGACGACTCTTTTGTTCATAGACGGTCTATTTGAACATTTGGCTCAAGGCTCATGGACGATCCATATGGATGAACATGAGATGTAATTTTCACTATCCCATCAGTATATAATATAGATTTATGAATGTTCATTCTTAAAAAAAAAAAAAAAAATTAAATAACATATTGTAAAGTTATAAAAATTACAATTTTATAGATGTCATCTCCTATTTCTAAGCATAGAGCATCCACAGCAGTGGAGCTAAAAATATAACTATTTGGCACCACAAAAAGTTACTTTATCTATTTTACTACTCACATGTTGCAGCAGTAGATTTATTTTAGCTTTCAACACAATAAAATAATATAAACATCACAATAAAATAATATATCTATTACAATAAAATAATATATCCACACAAACTTCCCAGATTTTCTTAGAGTTTCTTGGTAGCCAAACATAGCAACCCACACCCAACACAGCACAAACATCCACCACCACCACCACCAGTCCAGAGCAGGAAAAAAAAAAAAAAAACCAGCACAAATCGGAGACAAACTCAGCTATAGTGCACATCTATTTATAGATGTGCACTGTAGCAGTGAAGCTAAAAAAAATAGCTATAGCTCCACTGCTGGATGGTGGTTTTTTGTGTTTTGGTGGAGCTAAAATAGTTATATAACTATTTAGCTCCACTGCTGCAAGTGCTCTTACAAATTTACGCAAAGATTTCCCGTTAAGCTATATATGATGATTGAATATAATAATCCCCAACTTACAGCAAAATCTCAAAATTACCAAAAATATAAATTGTCATTCAATAGAAGGAAGAAAAAAAACTAAGAGCAATTACATCAGTTGATGTATAATTGTGCAAAATGGAAAAAGTGGCTAATTTTACACAATTTGAGCAAAAAAACACCCACATCAGTGGGTGCAAAATTGTGTATTTATGCACAATTGCTACATTAACCGTGCACGGTTACTGTAGCATGTGTATTTCATTTTTTATTAGTTTTTTCTCTCTCTTGTCTCTGCTCTCACTCTCACTCTCACCTGACTCTCTCCTTGTCTCTGCTCTCACCTCACCTCACTCCCCCTTTTCCTCATTTGCTCTCACTCTCACCATTGCCGCCGGTCAAACCATGCCTCCACTGCCGTCGATCGTCAAACCCTCACTCTCACCTTTCTCCCTTTTTCTGAGCTTCATCATCTTTTTGCCAATTCTCTTTGTCGGCGTCGGGACTCTGAGATTCTGGTCGGGTTTGGCTAGAGAACATGGTGTCGTCTTCGTTGACGTCGACTTTGGCGAGAGCTGGAGGAGGCTCCGATCAACCTTCGCAGCCGCAGCAGAGGAGGATCAACCTTCGGAACCCACTGAAGCGACGAGGCGATGATGATGCGATGATGAGGTGATGAACGATGTGATGAACGACGTGATGAACGAGTGCTTCTTCGGAGCTAAAATCTTAAGGTTTGTGTGGTGGTGGTTTGGGTCTGTGATGGAGAGAGTTGTTCTGAGGGAGATGGGTTTCGGTCCTTTTGGATTGGGTCTGTGAGAGAAAAGCAGTGAGGGAGAGAATAATAAAAAATTGTAAAAGAATGAATATTTTATTGAATAAATGTGTAGAATAGATAAACTGATGTGGGTATTTTGTAAAAATAGGTGTGTAAAATAGAAAAAGTAGCTTTTTTTGTGCAAAATAGAAGGAAAATTTTTATCAACTGATGTAATTGCTCTAAGATTTTTGCAACTAATATATCACATACTATAATGAAAGTCAGGTCCTAATGAAAGCCGTGTTTTAAATGTCGTAGTTTCACAAAAGTGATTATTTTGGTTTAACGAGACATGTTTGTTAGTCTTAGGATATGAGAGTGAAGTCATAACCACTGCATTATCACCTTCGATGACCAAGTCTGAAAATCCTTCATCAATGGCAAATTCCACTGTTCGTCTGCATGCTAGTGTTTCTGCCTCTTCGCTATCCTCTATTGGTGGCCCTCTTGCGGACAGAGCTGCCATTACCTCTCCCTTCCCATTTCGGATTATAGCTCCAACTCCTGAGCAATTCAGCTCCTTAAATATTGCAGCGTCAAAGTTAAGCTTGAAAGTTGGTTACGGATGGGGCATACCACGTGTTTTCACTCGGCCTTGGCAGTTGGGTGTCCAACTGGTCCTGGGATTGTTGAAACTCACTAAGGTAGTCCCACACCCTCTTATTAAGCCATCTCGGGTCTCTCATCTTTCCTCCATGAATTACCATGTTCCTTTGGTTCCAAATCAACCAAGACTGAACCAGGAATAGTTCAAACTCGGTTGTGGTTAGTCGAATCAGTAGTTCATGGAATAACTGAAGGACATCCTATTGACCTGAGCTCCTTTTTTGCAACCGAACCAAGCTACCTGCCCAAACATCCCTTGCTACGGCACAATCCCACAACGCATGGACCCCTGTTTCGGACTCATGTGAATAGAGGACACTGTTAGGATTAGTGCCTTTAAATCCTATTGTATGATGCTATATATGATATTATGTATGACATTATGTATGACATGATGTATGACTTAATATTGTTATTAATAAAGTTATTTTATTATTATCTGAAATATTGGTAACATGAATATTCGAACATTATCATATAGTCCATGAGATGTATAGTATGTGATTTAGTCACAGAGGATATAGATCACAAGTTCTTTGTAAACTCAGAATTTAGTTCGTAGTCGGTGATGAATTGACCATTTCATCTGCGAAGACTATAACATATTAACTAAGATGATTTGTCTTGATCATGAAAGTGGAGACTTCTAGTTGATATGTTGATATGTTTTAAGAGTTAAGACATATTGAATTGGACCGCTGTGAGATTTATTATTCTCCTAACGATTGTTAATTGAATAATAAATCTCACGACTTCTATTTGCATGAACTCTTAATCCTGAGAGAATAATGGACCTGATCATGAAATGTAGGTTGCTTTGATATATCAGGAGTGAAATCTAAAGTTACGGTCAAACCTCAGTATGTTGGGCAGTCACATTTAGTTTTGATGGAACATATATTCCTAAGATGGAATTCATAGTCTCTTAACGGAGATATAAAATATTCCCTTGAGATAAGTTTAACGGGTTCAATTATTCAGAGAGTTAGGCCTAACCACTTTAGTAAGAAATTACTAAAGTATATATTTATGAAGTTGGATTTCATAAATATATGGTGAATAACTTAAAATGATTAAACCGAGTACTTAAGGATTAAGATGTAGTGATTCACAAAGTGGCAGTCTACATTCATGACTTTGTATTACTACGAATATTTTATGATGGGGTTGCATGTACAATAAAGTCTTGGGATATAATTTATTAATAAGGCCTAGAGTGCAATTATATTTATATAGTGATATTAAATATAATTAATGGTAACTTTGGATTTGTCAAGAGTTGATAGAAAGCCCAAGGCCCATTAAAGCTAGTGTCTTATTTGTTCACTTTTGGTCCCACTCCAAGTCACATACTAAAGCCCAATTGGAAAGGCCCAAAAGGCTAGCCCAA
Source organism: Quercus robur (assembly GCF_932294415.1). Lineage (NCBI taxonomy): Eukaryota > Viridiplantae > Streptophyta > Magnoliopsida > Fagales > Fagaceae > Quercus > Quercus robur. Next base: position 17,325,974 of record NC_065545.1, on the reverse strand, counting down.
TTAGATAATCAGTTATTAGGAGAGAAACATACAAAATTTTTAGAAATACAACAAGTTCATGAAATGGTATGTATGTGAGTGTTGGACACTCTCTCATTCTCTCTAGAACATACACATATAACTAATTGAGAGACCACACATCTTGGGCGTTAGTGGGATTGGAGTGAAGATTGAAAGTGTTCCCGAGAACTTCTGATCTTTGGTTTTGAAATTCATTGCACCAAGGTACACTCTCTTGTTCTATATTCTGAAACTTAAAAAGTGCATGTTATCAATTACGAATGAAGTAGATCCGTTAATTTTTCGCTGCGTATGATTTGTATGCGATACAAACATGTGATTTTCCAACAATTGTATTAGAGCGGTCTTCATTTTCGAATTTCTATAATATGTTTAGTGAGTTTTAGAATTAAAGAAAACTATTTTCATAGTTGTGAAAATTCTACAGTCATTTTTCTGCATATTATAGTTTTTGAAACTATTGTTTGATTAAAACTGATTTTGATGTTATGATGTTGTTTAAGTTTGATTTTAACCATGTAAAATTGAATTTTAACACTTTAACATCAATGAAATTCAAGTTTCAATCTTAATCTCATCGTTTTTGATCATTAAGAATGTGTTTTGTTCATTGGAAATGTCAAAAACAGTTAACAGAAAAAACAGCTGTTTTTGGGCGTTTTTCGCGACTGGCGAGTTGCGAGATGAGTCGCGAGTGAGTTGCCAAAGCTTCTGGATGAATTCTCGACTGGAGTTTCGCAACTGGTCAAGTCGCCAAAATGAGTCACCAAAACTCGTGACTGGAACGAGTCGCCAAAAATTCTGACACCTGTTTATTACATGTATTAAGAGCAAGGCTATGAGGAGTCCGGAGAATTGGGGGTAATTTTCATAACCGCTATGGAAGTTACCTAGGTTGGACAGCCCATTCCATGGTGAACTCGTCCATCTTTTATTAAAGATGGACAAGACCATCTAGGACAGCCCGCCCACTGTCTAGGTGATGATGGGTAAGATTCCCACGGGATCTCGTCCGTCCAAAGACGGACGAGATTAGCCAGGACACTTGGGAGATCACTTAGCCTATTTGGTTTGTCCTAGCTTGTCTTTTGTTGGACGATGCATATGGATGAGTTCAAGAGTTTTTTGTGACACCATCAACAACCTTCCCATCAAAGCTCAACAGGGGTGAGTCATTGCCTATCAAATCCTCCGGTTTTAAGTTTAGGCCTTGGTACAATTCAAGATACATAATCTTTGCCCCGCTACCCTGATCCACCAACACTTTCTTCACATCATACCCCCTATCCTAAAGGTGACCACTAAGGCATCATCATGTGGTTGTATGGTTTCAACCTTATCTTCATTCAAAAAGTTCAACGCTAGTCGGATCTCTATCCTAGCCCTCTTTGGCTCATAGCTAGAGTCCTCGGTAGGTGGCCGAGCCACAGACATCACCCTGGGCGGATGAGAACCAATCCTCCCCCGATCAGCAAGGATGACATTAATTGTGCCCAAAGGGCTCTCGAAGAAGCATTTCTCCGAGGTTCCAATCCTGCTTGGCCCCCTTGCCCACTGGGATGATACAAAAATTATTTTAACCTCCCTTCTCGAACCAGCTGCTCCAGGTGATTCCATAAAGTTCTATAATCCTTTATGGTGTGCTTTTGGTCCTGGTGGTATTGGCAATGAAGGCTTTGATTACGCTTCATGGAGTCACCCCTCATCTTATTTGGCCATTTAAAGAATGACTCATTCTTGGTTTTCTCTAAGTTTTGGTGTATTGGTTCTTGGAACACCATGTTAACTATTTGAGTAGTGGTAGACCTCGATTGCCCAGCAAAGTCTCTCCGGGGCCGGTTATTATTGTATCGGTCTGACCTGAAATCCCTCCTTTCCTGAGGGATAACCTTAGCCTTCCCCTTCCCTTGTTGTTGGTCTTCTTCAACCCGCTTATACTTATCAATTCGGTCTATGAGTTGACGTACACTGTTAGCAGGTTTCCTAATCAAAGACTTCCTCAAACCATGCTCAGTAGGTAGGCCGACCTTGAAAGTTCTTACGGCCATATCATCAAAGTCACTATCTATCTCATTGAACATCTCCCAGTATCTGTCTGAGTACGTTTTCAAGCTCTTCCCTTCTCACATGGTCATACACAGCAAGGAGTCTAAGGGTCGAGGAACCCTATTGCATGTGATAAAGCGAGATCCAAATGCCCGGGTAAGTTCCTTGATGGAATCTATAGAACCTGCTCCCAGGCCATCAATCCATCTCATTGCCACAGGCCCTAGACTGGACGGAAACACCTTACACATCAAGGCCTTATTCTTGGAGTGGACAGCCATTCTTTGGTTGAAGTAACTTACATGCTCCATAGGGTCTATTTGACCATTGTACATGGTGAACGTTGGCTGAGTAAACCACCGAGGAAGTTTTCCTCCTTCAATTCTATGTGTGAAAGGCAACCTGGAAATTTGGTTCAACGCCTTGCTCATAACATCGTTTCCCATGCCTTTGCAAGATGAACTCCTATTTCTGCGCTCATGATGGTAGTCCTCATCACACGAGAAAGATTCATTGGAAGGAGTCCTTGACCTGGGCATTTAATTACCATTATCATCAGAGGGTGATTCTGAACTTGAAGGAGTCCTTCTCCTTCGCTTACGGCGTAGCCTCCTTCGCTTACGGCGTAGCCTCCTCCGCAAATGATCTATCTCCTGCTGCATGTTTCTAGCATTCTCTTCGTGGGAGATGTGGCTCCCACCTTGAGATTGACTCCTACTAGTATGGGTGGTATGCACACTTCCCTCCCAGACCCTTTTTCGTTCAAGATGGAGGAAATGATCTTGATGTTGGGACCCCATATATTCCACTTGGTTTGGACCTGAACCTACCATAATTGAATATTAAGCTTACTAGAACACAAGAACTTCCCACAGACGGAGCCAATTGTAGGGGTTGGATTTGGGTCCTAAGCCTAAAAGTTAAAAGGATCTAGGCCCAAAGAGCCTAATACAATGTATTTGTAAAGAGTGAGTTAGAAAACTAGGCTATAATAAGTTGGGTAGCAATTATAGTGGATCCAAATGACAATAAGGTAAAGATAGACTGGTTTTCTCTAAAGAAAATAGACATCGGCACAATCCGAGGAGATCAGTTACTATATATATTTCTTAAAGTTGATTACAAGTACAGCTCTTATTGCTACAATATTTCTTTCTCAATTTTCTGATCCCCTTCCATCTGGATCTTCCTTCTATTTTATACTCTCTGCTTTCTTTCATCTTCACCCTCCATGTGTACATTAGATTGCTGGTGTTGATCCTTGTTCCATCAACACATTCTTGAAATCTTTGGGAGTAGCTATAAGGCTGAAAAGTACTGTTCAGATATCATTTTCTCATTAATGTGGTCAGAGAGTTAGCTATAGAGCATTCAATGCGGTGGCAGTAGCTTTCTCTTAGATATTTCACAGCTCCCATTTGTCTTGTACATTCATGATTCACATCCTTATCAATAGAAGTTCCTGGAATGTCACTCTGGATGACGGAACACACCTTCTGACCTCTGCTTCGCTTAGCCGAGGAGATACTCCTCCTTGGCCTACCTTCCCAAGCCTTCTCAGTCATAACTTGCTCGTGAAGTTCTGAGTCTTACGTCTTCATTACTATTTATCTATCCTCGGACCAATAAGCATCCTCAGACAAGGCCCAAGACCCAACATATATTCTTAGGCCCCTTATCCCTACACCATCTTATGCTATAATTTTTTAGAAATTGCTCGTGTCACCTTATCGTACCTGTGTTTGTGCTTACTAAAATGAAACTCTTCAGACCTTGATTTAGAAGATTCGAAAAACTTTTGGTGATCAGTAAGGAGGGTGTGCAAAGACTACTATGTTTTGGTTTGCAAGGAGGAAGGGATTCAACAAAAGCAAAGAAAATTGAGGTTCATTGTACTTTCATGACAAAATGGTATTTCACAACCCTAAGCCATGGCCTTCCTAATTTGCTTTGTCCTTCTGCCTTTTGCATTCTTGGTACGTTTTCATTTGGATTCTTGTTTTCTCCTTCTCAAATTCTTCACACCATCCCACCAGCTCTTCTTCTTAGGGTTCCCCTTAGTTTACATTCTCGGCAGTTTTGTCATGTTTAAGGGCATCTCAACTGTTCTCCTAAACTTTCACCCCTTGCTTGAAGTGGGCTTGTCCCTCTTTGGCCTTATAAAGTCTTTAGCTGTTCACATAATTGCCACCTTGCAGACGCTACATGATAGCCAAAATCCAAATTTGAGCCTTAAGTCCTCACCAAAGTTGGTGGATAGTCAATTTAATAGACATCAAAACAACTTTTGGATGCAAGGAAAAAAATCAAAATGCTACCTTTGATCCAAATTTCGAAAGTCAAAAATTACCTTAAAATGTTAAGGGTGTAAATTACAACTTAATCTTTTAAATATTTAAACTAGATAAACTCTTTTTTATTGTGTTTTGAAAACAGAAATACCGTTTTTAAAAGTATCATTTCTAACAAAATGCACCATTTTAAAAAGACGAAGAGACAATCTTCATCTTGGACCCTTGGTTGTACTTGTATATCCCTTGTTTGGACATAAATGACTTAAACTGAAAAAACAGACTAATTAAACATAAACATAAACAAAGGGCCATCAGGCGTTCCATTTTCCAAAGTCCCTATATTTCTATTTTACCACTTTTAGTCCCCAAAATGAAAAACACATTCCATTTTGGTCCTTACCATTAGCCCACTAACGGAAATTGCTTATATGGCAAATTGCGTGCACTGCTGGCACATTAAACGCTGACGTGGCCATTAAAAAAATAATAATAAATTTTAATTGGCATTTAAAAAAAATGCCATGTCAGCTCCTAAATGTATATATATATATATATATATAAAATTATCCAATCAATTTTAACAAAATAAAAAAGGAAAAAAACAAAATTTAAAAAGATAAAATGCATAAATTCAGATTTAATTCATTTTCAACAAGAACACACAAGAACACAATCAAAAATTTAAACATCAACACAATAACATAAGAGCACAAACCCAGAACCAAACACAAAAAACACAAACTCAAATTTAAACATTAACACAAGATCGCAAACACAAATAACACATTAACCCAGAAAATCATACAAACCCATCAAGAACACACAAGAGCACAAACCCAAAAAAAATCATACAAACTCAGAAATAAAACTCAGAAAAATCATAAAAGAATTTTGTACAAAACAAAATCAATCCATATATATACACAAACCAAATTATCCAAAAGAAAAAATAGATTTAACACTACTAGTCATACAAGAATGTTATGTTAGTGTTAGAGAGTTGAAATTCCGTGAGCATGGAAATTACATGGATTGAGTTTCTTTAGAAAATGTAAGGGATGAAAACCCAATGGTTTGGCAATCTAAAGTCTATTAACCTATGTACCCTTTCATAAAGAGCTGCACTTTTTTTGAAAGATTGTGACCATATGGCTGTGGATGCCGGATTCATTGGGTTTTTCCATTTTTTGAGAGGAACCCATGACTTCCATACTGAAGTGTGCATTGTTGCCTCTCAAAACCCAGATCAACAAGGTGAAAACCCAGATCAACAAAAATCATAAGTCACAAACACAAAAACATGCCCACAATTACAAAAACAAAATTTCGGAACCCAAACCCAAAACTGAACCCAATTTTTTTCAACAATTACATAGAGACAAAACTCAAAGACCTTCAACAATTACACAAAGACAAAACTCAAACCCAGATTTTTCGGCCCCAACACAAAACTCAACCCAGATTTTCTTATGCTTTCTAAGAAACCAAACACAAAACTCAAAACTTATAACTCAAATCCCAAATCGATGAACAAAACCCAAGATCTGAAACCACAAATAACCATGGAGAGAGAGAGAGAGAGAGAGAGAGAGAGATAGATTAGGTTTTTGGCCATGGGTTTAGAGAGAGAGAGAGAGTTGGGTTTTTGGCCAAGGTTTAGAGAGAGAGAGAAAGCTAGGTTTTCAGCAATGAATTTAGAGAGAGAGAGTTGGGATTTCGACCATGGATTTAGAGAGAGAGAGAGAGAGAGAGAGAGAGAGAGAGAGAGAGATAGATTAGGTTTTTGGCCATGGGTTTAGAGAGAGAGAGAGAGTTGGGTTTTTGGCCAAGGTTTAGAGAGAGAGAGAAAGCTAGGTTTTCAGCAAAGAATTTAGAGAGAGAGAGTTGGGATTTCGACCATGGATTTAGAGAGAGAGAGAGAGCTCACCTTCATTCAGCCCCTTCAGCCAAAACCACCTTCAGTCACCTCCGCCTTCACCCAAAACCAACCTTCAATCACCCCTACCTTCACCTTAAGCTTGGAGACTTTTGTAGAAAGAGATAGCTTGGAGAGAGAACTTGAGATTTTCACACAGAGAGAGCTTGGAGATTTTGTTTGAGATTTTAAGATTTAATAACTTTTATGTTGTGTTTGGTTGATGAGAAAGTTTAATAGAAATTGATAAAGTAATATTGATAAATTTAATTATGTTTTTTTTTCTTTTTTGTAATTTTTTTAATTTTTAAAATTGATAAATTTATTTTAATATTATTTTAATGGACAAGTGGATGCTGATGTGGCATTTTTAATATTATTTTAATGGACACCTCAGTATTTAATATGCCAACAGTACACTCCGTTTGCCATGTAGGATATTTCCATTATGTGAGTGATGGTAAGGATCAAAATGAAATTCGTTTTTTTCATTTTAAAGACTAAAAGTAGTAAAATAGAAATGTAGGGACTAAAATAGAAATGATCCCAAAATGTAAGGACTAAAAGTGCATTTAGGCCTTTTTTTTTTCTCTAACATGCAATTACACACAAACAACAAGCACAACAAAACAAAACGAACTCTCTCTCTCTCTCTCTCTCTCTCTCTCTCTCACAAAAACTAACTGCTTTTTCTCTCTGTGTCTCTTCGTTTTCAAATCACTATGTCCACCATTTTTAGATCTCGCCAAGCCATCGATCCTCGATCGGGAGGCAAAATGGTTCAACCGAGACGAGCCGCTAGTGCGAGGACTTCGTACAATCGAGCGGCCAAGATTGGCCAACCTAGACCCTGAAAACCCTAATTGGCTCTCCAGGCTCATCTACTCTCCTACTCGTACAATCGCTACTGGTGTTGGAAAGCTATTGAACAATGTTTTCTTCCCCCGAGTCTTCTTCATCTGAGTTCGAGTCCTCTTCTGCATCGTCTTCCGCTGACGATTCTAGCTCTAGTATGTGTATTTTTCTCTATACTGTAATTTTATGTATGGTACAAGCAATTAGGCTTTTTTTAGGGTTTCAGGTTGTGGTTAATGTGATGAAAATGGTTATTAACTTCTTAATGTGATTGCTATTGTTATTTTATAAATATAAAATGCTTAGGAAATGTGGTATATAAAGCAAAGAACTGACTATCTTAGTGTTATGTTAGATGCGTAATGGTTAGTTACTCATGTTTTTTCTGTAAAGACGGAGAATTGAATTTGATTTTTGATTATATTTACTACGGTGATCTTGTTAACTAAATAGGAGGTGGCATTGGTAGGTTAAAGACGCTAAAGTTAGGAATGGGTAAAGATGGTGGTTGAATAAGGATAGTATGATATGACCAGAAATATTGCACGCGTAGAGTGTATGCTTGCTTGGGTTGATATTTGAAATCAAGGGTTTTATTTGGGTTTTTTATATGAAGAATAGCTATAGAGATAATGAGCTTAATTGCATTCTTTTCACACCTTGAGTTGGTCTCGTTAGGTTTTACTGTTTTAGTCACTGGAGAATTGATGGGATGTCTAAAGTGTCCATGGTGTAGAAAAAGCTTACTAGTATAAAATTGTGTTTGAAACAAAGTTGCGAAGGTGTTTGCTATTTGGATGATGAGTGTTGGAAATTGGAGTGACTAGATTGCTTCTTGGAAAATTTTGAGATGAAGAGGGTTAAGTCGGTTTTTCTTTTCGAGAAAAAGCTCTGGCAGGATAGGCTACTTATTGCCAATCCACTTGGTGGAGGGTTTAGGATATGGGTTTGCATGTGAGAAGGAGAGTGCTGGTGTCCTGGAAATTGGTGAATTTTTAATAAGTGTGTGTTTAGTAATTAAAAAGATGTGGATAAATACTATGTTGCTCTTATTAATTTTATTTGCATGCCTGTATGTGTGCACATATGAGCCTCCATGTTTGATGTGTGCTAAAGTTGTGGGAGAAATGGGATTGCTTTTTGAGTTTGATTTTGTTGATGCGGGGAAAAAATGTTAGTATGAGACCTTTCTCTCTCTCTCTCTCTCTCTTTTTTTTTTTTTTTTTTTTTTTTTTTTTTTTTTTTTTTTTTTTTTTTTTTTTTATGGGTAAAACTATTTAGAATGGCCCACGCAGGTCATGAACCTTTGACCATTGCGTTATCAGCATACTTTTTTTTTTTGATAATCAGCATACCTTTGACCATTGCGTTGTCAGCATACTGTCACTAAGAGTATGCTAGAACTAACATCCACTAAGAGTACATTAGTTTTGCTGTTAGAGAAAAAATCGATTATTTTATGTCACTAAGAGTAGGCTCATAGCATCACCTACAAACTCAATTGTTATGTTAACTCCCCAACAACAACCTCTTTATAGCCGTGACCTAAAATAGAACCTCACCATTAATTTTACCACCAATCTAAAACCGTCCATACCTAATGGAGTCATCAACCCACCGCTCCAACCACAAAGCAAAATACCCATTAATTGCAACCCAAATATCTAGGACCCGATCTGTTGCCGCCAAGCAAAATTGGGAATAGAGGTAGAAAAATAAGTCCAAACTCATTTGTCCGTCTAAATCCTCTCACTCTAATTGAATCCAAACCTACCCAATTATACTTTGATTGGGTTTTAATGGATAAATGAGTTTTATATACCCAACTTAATTATGCCCAAACCCACCCATTTGACACCCCTAATTGGCATCCACGCTAGTCCAGGAAAAGACTTGCTTATCTGAACATATCCGTCTTCATATTATCCATTAAACACTGCATTGTGATAATCACCCACCATCAAGCTGCCATCAATTGGTAGCCTCGATAGCACATCACGAATACATTGGCAGTTATGATTTTCTCAGCCCTTTGTTGCTGCTTTCATCCCCTTGTCTCCATGTGCTGCTTCATCACTCAATTCACACCAGAATTGTGTTAGAAGACTCGCTCACTAGCTTTGTTATGTTATCCTCTAGTTTGGTACTGATGAAGTTTTGTGTGAAGACAAACATAACCAGGTTACTCGGTTAACCCGATTAGACAACCTGACCCCTTAAATAGAAAATGAATAAGCCCTTAACTCAATCCATAGAATAAAAAATAAAAACCAAGACCATCCAATTTGGCTTGATGCAATCCACAAAAATCCCCCAAACCCTTCAATCTGTCGTAGCTCTTCCGAAGCCTAATTTCCACCTAAACCCAACCTAGGCAACCCACATCAAACTCTAAATATGATCGAAGCCTAATTAGCCCATTACCAATCCACTTCTTTCCTCTTTACTTATGCCCAAGCCCAAGCATTACACAATCCAAGGTTTTCCTCCCATCTATTACTGCCATGAGCTACATTCGATTGGGTTGAGTTTTTTCCCACCCAAGAGAGTTGGTGCGGGCACAAAGTTTACTTATTAATGCTGATTGATCAATTAGAGAGATTTGATTCTATTTGATTTTTATTTCCATATCTTAAGTAATCTCATTACAAGTTTATTTTCTTTCCATGTTAGATGTAATTTGGAGAGCTTATTAACAGGCTCTTGGACTTGTTATTCTAGATAGTTGATCACGAATTAGTGAAATTTGGATTGGAAGTTTTCTTCTAGTGCTTGGTGTTGATTCCAAGTAAGCCTAGGTGTTGATTCTTGGATTCCTATATATATCACTTGCTTGGTGCTAAAGCCAAGTAACCTAGGTGCTTATTTCTAGCTTCTGTTTTTTTATTTTCACCACTTAGTGTTAATTCCAAGCAATCCTTAGGTGCCGATTCCTAGGTTGTAATTTTTTCTTTTCTTTTTTGTTTCTTTTTTTTTTCTCAAACATGTGTTCTCCTTGAGACTTCATTGTCCTCGATTATATACAGTATAGTTATACTATGCTTTTTGAGTCATGTTGCTACTGAGTTAGGGGCCTTTTATTTTTCTCAGACCAAGTGCATACAAAAAACAAATTAATATTTCACTTTAGTTCATTGATAATTGAGAAAAAAAAAATTATATATTTTATTTCCACTTCTTGTCATCCATTACAAATCAATAAATTTGCGTTGATGTTTGTGGCATTGTTTTTTCAGCCACTAAAACTTTTAACTTTCCAATTTTTCGTTTCAGGGTGAATGTCCTTAATGGAATTGTAAATCGTCCGCATCCTAGTCATTTGAGAATAGGAGAAAGGAGAAACATTGCATTAGTTTTTTATTTCAGTAGGTAAATCATTTGAATAAGAAATATAGATCAAAATTTCGTATAAATTATAAATTCTATTAGTTACAATCAAGCTGTCCTCAAATAACAAACTGCAGTCCTTGAACAACAACTATCTATATCATATACGGAATTAATTACTCAGATCAAACCTGTAGAATGGGAATAAGATAATAGGTTAGGTCCAATAAGGCCTATACAAAATTTACTTTCGCATGAATAAATAAAATTAATGGGTTATCAATTTAACAAAGTAAGGTTTTTTTTTTTTTTTTTTCTAAAATAAATGAATTGCATGCAGTATGAATTTGAACCTTTAAATGCAAAAAACTTATTTGAGCGGTAGTATTGATAATTGAATGCTATGGCAGAACAATCTAGAGAAGAATCAATCATTAAATTTTTTTTTTCTCTGAACCCTAACAGCGAGGTAATCCAGGTGATAAAGTTGGGAGAAAAAATTGAGTTGTGTGTGCATATGGATAAGTAAAAAAACATGTATGCCGGTAAAATCTAAAGAAGAAGCAATCATGATTCCCAAATTCTCTCTCTGAACCCTAACGGCGAGCTAATCCAGGTGATAAACTTAGGAGAAAAAAAAAATTGACTTTTGTGTGCATATGGATAAACAAAAAACATGTGAGAAAAAAAAAAGACAAAACACTTTCCTATTTTCCCTCTTTCTTCTCTTTCTCTATCGGTTGGCTCATAGCTGACTTTTTTTTTTTTTTCATCTCTGTATCTCACCCTATTCTCTATTTGCGGCTGTGAAGAAGTTGAGTAGTTGAACAAAATGACAAGAAAAAAACAGAGGGCATCAAGGAGCATCTACATTCTAGGGTTGATAGGCAAAATGACAAAAAGGCCCCCAAACACTTTTAGCCTACCCATGTACTTAGGAAATCAACATAGTAATTTCATCAAAAAAGCAAAATGTCTGGCATCACTATAAAATTGACAACAAAAAGACTAAAAAGGGCTCCACTTTTTTTAGCTAATAAATGAAGTTAGGAGCAACAGAGTAATTTCAACTAAATGTGTCAGTAATAGATTATAGAGGAAAAGACCAAAAAGGTTCCAATGTTTTTTTTTAGCTCACGCATACCTTTACGAGCAACAAAGTAATTTAAGCCCTCTGTTGAGGTCAAAATGGCCAAATACCATAAATTTTTGAAATATTTTGTAAAAAAACACTGTTTTGGAATTATATAGGAAAATACCACTTTTTATGGACTCGAATTTCTAGGAATTTTGCCACCGTGGCACTGCTGAGGTGAAAATTGGGCCATTAAAAAAAATTATGTGGTACTCGAGCATGGTAAACTTGAGTACCATACAACACAATACTCGAGTATACCAGGCTCAAGTACCATTTTATAATAAAATGCTGTTTTTTTTTTTTTTTTTTTTCTAAGGTATTCGACCAAGGTCGAGTACCTTGTAAGGAACTCGAGTTCCTCATAACTTTTTTTTTTTTTTTTGGTTGTTGTTGTTGTTGTTGGGATTATTGACAAATAAACATAAACATAAAAATAAGTAACTTTTTTATGTTTTTATTTATTTAAATAGAAGCATTGTAAAATATAGAGATTTTAATTTCTACATTAAGTAAAACTGTTCACTGTTTTCTCATAAAATTTTTCCCGGGGGCAACCCCCAAGAGGCTTGTCCATGAGCGCTTCGGCCCTCAAAAAATCTCCCATTAAAAACCACACAACATTATTTCAAGTCGGATCAAGTCAGGTCGTCAACATGAATTAAATGATACCCTTAAAGTGTGGATGAAATGTTTTACAATGCTTAAATTTATAAAAGATACTAGTGAAAGTTCCATGCGTTGCATGGCTTTAATCCTGAATTTTCTTTATATATTTTTTTGAGAAATTATAACTAAATGAGTTATTATTACATAATTTTAAAGTTATTTTCTAACTATATATAAGACAACTGATAATTATGTACATTCAACTTTTACAAATCTAAAGATTAATTGTTCATTAGTTTTTGCTAAGTTTATATGAAATCATTGTGTCATTTTTTCCCTGCTGCTCTTTGTTGCTACATATGATTCTTGTGCTTTGGTTGGATAATCTCCTCTGCTTTGTAATGTAGGAAACACCTTAGGAAGTGAAATGCCTCTAGTTAGATATGTTGATGTTTCAAATATTTGTGTAATTTGAAATGTTACACATAACACTTATCACCCAAATTAGATTTATTGTACATTACTTGTAGCAAAAATTAATAATTTCAATATATACAGACTCATCCAAACCACACAGACCAACCACTCTTTCACAAAAAAAACCATATGGCTCCTAAAGTAAGGACTTGCCACGTGAATACACAGATATGCAAGCCTTTGTAATGCACTATTTTCAAGGATGCAGAGCATCTCTGGAAAGTTTATGCATCAATTTTGGGGGTGAGCTGTCCACCATTACTACACCGATGTTCGCAATGCTGCATGTGCTGCTCAACAATTTGGTACGTTCTTTGATTTTCCATTGAGCTTACATGATTTTCTTCATTCAACAATTTCGAATTTTTCAACAGATTTGGATGATCAATATATTAGTACACAGTTTTCCATTTAATTTTCACGATTTTGTACATTTAACGAATTCAAACTTTTCAACAAATTCAGACTATCTGTACATCTAATTTACACAATTTTATTTTGTACTTTCAAGATTTTATACAATCAACGAAATCAAATTCAAACGATCTGTACATTTAAACTTTGTTTTTTACAAATTCGAACGATCTGTACATCTAAATTTTGTTTTTTACAAATTCGAATGATCTGTACATCTAATGTACACAATAACTAAATGAATTTTCACGATTTTGTACTTTCAACGAAATCAAATTTCTCAACAAGTCTGGAATATTTGTACATCTGTACATTTATTCAAATCTGCTTACTAAATTCATAAAATTTGTTTTTTGCATTAATTAAAACTATTCATTGTTTTCTCATAAAAATTGTTCATTTTTTTCTACATAAACTATTTCTAGGATTTTGCATAAAATTATTTTCTATTCAGCATTATTTAAAAAATTGTTCACTCTCTTTTCTGCATAAATTATTCTCTGTTCACTGCATAAATTGTTCATTGTTTTCTCATAAAACACCTAGTAAAATCGTGTTTTCTAATTTTAAACGCCAAATCTGAATGCTTTTTCTTGTTTGAATTTAACAATAATCGAATCTATTTTTCTGCATTGATAAAATCTATTTCTACATTAATATAATTTGCTCTCTGCACATCATGTTTACTGCATATTCAAATCTTCTTACTGCATTCATAAAATCTTTTTGAGGGGGAGAGAGTACAAAAGTCTTTTTGAGGGAGAGGGAAGGCTATTACAAAAGGATTTCTAAAACTTGGAACTTGAACGCTTAGAATCTTAGAAACTTAAAAACTTGTCTTCTGTCTTTGTAGTCCGTCTATTTTATAGGTGAAATGAACCATGGTAAAGTAGGTAAATTTAACTCAAGTTAATCTGTCGGTGGTATGGAAATTAGTACTGATGAGTAGTAGTCTGTCTGCGTCTGTCTGGGAATCTTTCAGATCTCGGGAATCTATCAGATCTCTTTTTACGCATGCTAGTAAACAGTTGTAACTTTTGAACACCTGTCTGTATCTGTCTGAACTGTCTGTATCTGTCTAGACTATCTTGATTTGTCTGGAAGCTATTCACGCATGCTGGTGAATGGTGATCTGTCGCCAGTGAATAGTGATCTATCACTGCGGGAGAGCATTTTGTCTTGGCATATCTATTTGTCTTTCAATCTGTATACGCGTAGTTATCATAACCTAGCGGATCAGAGTTATCCTCATACTGCTTATGCTCATGGACTACTCTATAATTACTACATAGAACGCAGTATGAAATAGGAAGATAAATAGGAACACGATCTTTTGTCGTCTCGTGGCAAGTCTCGTTTTTTGCTAAATCTTAGGGTGGAGCTTTGAAAAGCTTGTTCCCATAAGATAGCTTTTAGGAGACTGTGATTCTGTCTTTGTGGAGCTTGAATCTCCAACCTCCTTGCCAGGGAGTTGACAACCAGATGCTTCAGTAAATGCACTGGTGCTAAAAAGATATAATTCCAAAGCCTTTCTATCAATGTCCTTTTGTAAAGTCCTTTTACAATGTTTTATAAGAAAATCATCTTTAAAATTTAAAGCATATATAATAAAATAAAATTTTTTTCTGTACACCTTTGTGCTCTTACTGAGTAGTGGTATAAGAGTAGCCATGATGATCAATTTTATGCAAAATCCTAGAAACAGTTTATGCAGAAAATAGTGAACAATTTTTATGAGAAAAAAATAAATAGTTTTAATTAATACAGAAAATAGATTTTATGAATGCAGTAAGCAGATTTGAATATGCAATAAACATGATGTGCAGAAAGCATATTATATTAATGTAGAAACAGATTTTATCAATGCAGAAAAATAGATTCGATTATTGTGAAATTCAAACATGAAAAAGCATTTAGATTTGGCTTTTAAATTTAGAAAACATGATTTCCCTGTACTTAGTTTTGGAGGTTTGCCGAGCATGATGTGCCCGACGCTTCCAAGACTCTCGTACGTGTATATTGGCATATTAAAGAAGGCTATTACAAAAGGCTTTCTAAAACTTGGAACCTAAAAGCTTAGAATCTTAGAAACTTAGAAACTTGTCTTCTGTCTTCGTAGTCCGTCTCTTTTATAGGTGAAATGAACCATGGTAAAGTAACTTGAGTAGGTAAATTTAACTTAAGTTAATCTGTCGGTGGTATGGAAATTAGTACTAATAAGTAATAGTCTGTCTACATCTGTCTGGGAATCTTTCAGATCTCGGGAATCTATCAGATCTCGAGAATCTATCAGATCTCTTTTTACGCATGCTAGTAAACAGTAGTAACTTTTGAACATCTGTCTGGACTGTCTTGATTTTTCTGGAAGCTATTCACGCGTGCTGGTGAATAGTAATCTGTCATGGATGCCATCTTCGGTGGTTCTACCCAAGCCATTAAAGATGCAATGGTTGTCCTGAATCAAGAAATTATGTAATTGTGGTAGTCAATGTTGATGTGAATTTGAATTGGTTTAGAACCTTAGGAACAAGTACAACGAGTCCATGGATTAGGTGATTATCTTGTTTTGTGTTTCATTCTCTTTTCCCTTTGCATACAAATTTCATTCTAGATATGATTCACATTTGTTTGTTCATTCTAATGATTTCTGCCTTTATATAAACTACAAAATGACAATTCTTTGTTTGGGTTCTTGATCTTGAATAAACAGAGTAATATCAATAACATTCTGGTGAATGATCATTATTGACAACTACCCTCTAGGAAGCTATTTTATATTCAGGTATTTTTTATTTTGTTAGCTTTAACACATTATTAAATAATTTACGCAGAAAAGAGAGTAAACAATTTTTTAAATAATGCTGAACAGAAAATAATTTTATGCAGAATACTAGAAATAGTTTATGCAGAAAATAGATTTTATGAATGCAATAAGCAGATTCGAATATACAGTAAACATGATGTGCAGAGAGGAAATTTTATTAATGTAGAAACATATTTTATCAATGCAGAAACATATTTTATCAATGCAGAAAAAGAGATTCGATTATTGTGAAATTCAAACATGAAAAAACATTCAGATTTGGCTTTTAAATTTAGAAATCATGATTTCACTAGGTGTTTTATGAGAAAACAGTGAACAATTTTTTAAATAGTGAACAGAAAATAATTTACGTAGAAAAGAGAGTGAACAACTTGTTATAAATTTTTACACAGTAACTTGTTATTAATTCTCATTTGGACCTATTAGTGACATTATATTTTTCCCTACCATTAACAACTTGTCATGCAGAATTTATTGTGAAATTTTTGAAAAAATATTGTGTCCATAACTTGCATAAAGAGAGGTAATTAAAACATATATATTTTATATATATCTTGTCTTTTTTGGTAATTTACAACTCAAACCGCCACTTTTATAAGTATTAGCCAAACACTCAACTTTGTCAAAAAGCATTTTTTGATAGTTTTTACCAAACATGCTACTTAAAAAAAAAAAAAAAAAAAAACCCTCAGTTTCATATTTTACTTTTTAAAACTTCCACTTTTTCCAAAAGAACTGTTTGAAAAAGCTGAACCAAACTCACCTTAGTAGAACTAATAGATTGTGGTTTTTTTTTAGTTGCAACTTACGCATTTGCAAGTAACAATAATATGCAAGTATTATAAAAGATTTAATTGCTTGAGTTCAAATCATCTCCTTCATTAATAAATAAGGAGTTATAAAAAAAAAATTAGAAAGGTTTTTTATTGACAATCTTAATTAAATATATTATATATAAGTGTAAATATACAAAATTATGCATGTTATATTATAATAATCATTCATTTAGTTAGAAAATAATTCTAAAATTATGTAATAATAACTCATTTAGTTATAATTTCTCAAAAAAATATATAAAGAAAATTCAGGATTAAAGCCATGCAACGCATGGAACTTTCACTAGTATATTTTATAAATTTAAGCATTATAAAACATTTCATCCACACTTTAAGAGTATCATTTAATTCATGTTGACGATCTGACCTAACTTGAATAATGTTGTGTGGTTTTTAATGGGAGATTTTTTGAGGCTTAGTCCATGGAGCAGAGACTTGGGCTGACAGGCCCAAGTCGAAGTGCTCATGGACAAGCGTTTTGGGGGTTTGGGGGCAACGCCCCTGGGAAAAATTTTATGAGAAAATAGTGAACAATTTTACTTAATGTAGAAATTAAATTCATATTTTGAAATTAAAATCTCTATATTTTACAATGCTTCTATTTAAATAAATAAAAACATAAAAAAAGCTACTTATTTTTATGTTTATGTTTATTTGTCAATAATCCCAACAACAACAACAACAAAAAAAAAAAAAAAAAAAATGTTATAAGGAACTCGAGCTTGGTGAGCTCGAGTACCTTAGAAAAAAAAAAAAGCATTTTATTATAAAATGGCACTCGAGCCTGGTATACTTAAGTATTGTGTTACATGGTACTCGAGTTTATCATGCTCGAGTACCACAATTTTTTTTAATGGCCCAATTTCCACCTCAGTAGTGCCACGGTGGCAAAACTCCTAGGAACTCGAGTTTAAGAAACTCGAGTTCCATAAAAAGTGGTATTTCCCTATATAGTTCCGAAACAGTGTTTTTTTACAAAATATTTCAAAAATTTGTGGTATTTGGCCATTTTGGCCCCTTTGTTGAGCCTCTACTGTTTTAAAGTGTCATTTTGCCAAGTACAAATAGCTCAACTATCCTGTTTTTTATATAGAGTATAGAAGAGAAGCAAGGTCGAGCTCACATAAGCCCTGTAATCTTCATGTCCATCAATTGCACTCCATTCCTAGGCCAGGTCTATTTGGCAAGCATGGCATTAGGAATTTTGACTTTTGGCATTCCACTTGTTGATTACTTCGTCAAGGAGCAAAAAAATGTGTAATTATATACTAAAGTTTGTGCCTTTTACAAGTGACATGATTGGGAGTCTTTCCGATTCTTGTGTCGCGTGTTTCGATTTGGATCATTGGTTGCATTCCATGTACGACGGACGATAAGTGGTCCAATGAGATACAAGGTGTCTGTTAAATAACAATGAATAAATGATTGATATATGAAGAGAGAGAGAGAGAGAGAGAGAGAGAGAGAGAGAGAGAGCTTGCGCTTGAGATTGTAACGGTACCATTCGGACTTGTACTGTAGCTTTTGCTCTTGCTCAGTATTGTCGTTGAACTCTTTGTTGCAAGCATACATTGCAGGTTAAACCAGGCATTCTCTATCTATCAAATATTTCACACACAGAGAAAAAGAAAGAGAGAGAGAATCAGAATGCGGAAATGGAAGGGAGGCCTATTTATATATAGATGAGATGAGAATATATTATACGACAACTTATAGAATGTGAAATGGTGGCCCAGAGAGACCATTATGCTACCTGGGTGTGACTATAACCACTGGCTCATAGTCATGGAGTTCCCTAAAGACCCTGCCCCAACTAGGGAGGAAATGATTGACACTTACCTTAATACCCTCACCACTGTCTTGGGTAGGTTCGGTTTTTATTTTTTATTTTATCTATTATTTATTTTTTTGTCTTTTCTTCTTTTACTATGATATTTACTCCCAAGAGATGATACTGAATTGATATATAATTGGGTAAATGAGAAAAGGGTATTTTCAAGTTATGATTTTGAATGTAGTTCAATGAGAAATTTGGGTTTTTTTCTGTTCACCCATTTTCTTGCTAAAAAAGATGTTACTAAAATGATAAGCAATTGGGTAAATGATAAAAAGTTATTTAGGTGACTTAGAAAATGTATATGACACGTTCCTAGAGAGGTTATGTGGTGAGTTTTGGAAAAGAAATGAGTTCCTGTAAAGTATATCAAGTTGATTGAGGACATGTACGACAGAGTTGCAACTAGTGTGAGAACATGTGGAGGTGACGAGGTGTCATAAGTGAGTTTCCTATCATTATAGCTTTTGCTCTTGCTCGGTATTGTCGTTGAACTTTTTGTTGCAAGCGTACGTTGCAGGTTAAACCAGGCATTCTCTATCTATCAAATATTTCACACACAGAGAAAAAGAAAAAGAGAGAGAGAATCAGAATGCGAAAATGGAGGGGAGGCCTATTTATATATAGATGAGATGAGAATATATTATACGACAGCGTATAGAACGTGAAACGGTGGTCCACTGTCGGTGGACCAGACAAATACAACATGCTTGCACAATAGCAAAGGTATTGCTCTTTGGGCTCACTGCCAATAGGGACTTTGGGCCTGATTCCTCTAGTCCATTATTAAGCTGAATTTTGGACCTTTCTGTTGACATTGGGCTACAAAAGCTATGCTATGTTTGGTTGTGGGAGGAAGAAAAATGGGAGAGAGAAATGTGATTTTTTTTTTTTTTTGGTTGGTGTAATGAAAAGAAAAGGAATGAAAATGAGATGGATGGAGTTTTTAACCTAGTCCCACCATTTTTTTTTAATTGGGAAGAAAGAAGAAAGAAGAAAGAAAATGATATTATGGAAAAAAAAAATTATATAAAAACAAAATCAAAATTACTCCTATATTTTCATCATTCTAATTTTTTAATAATCTAATACTGTATATAAAAGTAGAAGTTTTTTCCTACAATTGAAGCCGTTTTTCCACCTAAGGAAAAAAGTCTATCTAAAAATCTGCCACTTTTCCCATTAAAACAATAACAGCTCGCACTTTACACCTGTTCAGCCTGAAACAAACATAATAAAAGCCATTCATTTTTTACACTGAAAGGGCTGGTTTGATAATGTTGTTTTAGTAACGTTTGTATTTTATAGAAATATGTGTGTGTGAAAATATGTGTAATGTTTTTTAAACAATGAAATATGTTGTATAAACAATGCGAGCCCTATATTTCACGTTACCGTGATGGTTTGCTGTAAGAGAAAAAACAAAAAAGAACAGAGAGGTACAAAGAGAGATTTCGTACACTGTAGAAGAACGGAGATCAAAAACGTTACAAAAGAGAGATCGAAAGCGCCTTCAGTCGAGCTTATGAACCCATTAAAACAGATGAAGAGCAGAGATCGATAGAGAGATAAATTTCAAGGTAGCCACCACAGTCATGCAGTCGAAACCATTACCGGTGAAGGTTTTCTTTATTCTTTTTAAAATTACACGATAACTATGATTTATGTTTAAGTGTTTCAATTTAGGCATTTGGGTTAGATTTGGTTTTGATCAAGATTATAGGATTAGATTTGGTTTATGGTTAGGGTATATGTGTTGCTTTGGTTTGTTTTTGGATTTTCGAGTTAAAATTGTTTTAGGTAATTTTTGGATTACAAAGCAGAGAGTATTTTTGGTCTCTTCAATTTCTTCACGCTTCCGAAATGAGCATTCCTTGCAAAGAGTTTCCAATTTGTTCATTCAGCGTTTATCAAGTACAAATTTAGATTTATTTAACTCTCTCTTGGATTCAATTGTAGATTTCATTTGTCATTGATTGATTTCAATTTCAAATCTGTGTAATAAAACATTAAAGGGTTTTTCTTTAGCTTTTCTTTTTCTGGGTTTGTAGGTGGAAAGGCAAATCCTTGGAAGCAATCCAAGTCTGATTAGAAGCAGTACTACCAGGTATAGTTTCCACTTTATTGGAACCATCACCGGTAATTTTTTTTAATTGAATGTTAAATATGTTTTATGTTTGGATATCTGGTTGGATTAGTTTGATTTTTAGGTATTTGGGTTAGAATTTATTTTGTTTTCATCTAGGTATTTGGGTTAGAATTTTTTATTTATTTATTTATTTTTTGTTTTAAGTATTAGGAATAAAATGGTTTTGGGCTATTCTATGATTAATTTTACAATCTGCATGCTATGCTGCCAACCATGTCTTCTTTGCTAGATGTTGTTTCTCTCTCTACAATAATCTATACCTAAACAGGTACGTATTGTTTTACACATTTCTTATATGATTTATTATGTTCTTTTCTATTTGTTTATAGTACTTCTACCGGATGTTTCTTTACATACATTTTATTTGAATTTTCTTCAATATATTTATTTAATTGTATATTGCTATGATCAACATGAAGATTAATTAATTTTTTAGATGCCTCTTAGAAGTAGTGAATCTAACTTTTAATATTAGTGCTTCTCCTCAAAAAGTCTAAACATGTGCACATTCTCATGGATTGATTCCTTAATGTACAACTTTGCCCAGTTTTGAAATTGGCGAATATATGACAAAAAACAGGAATACAGTAGTTTTTAGTGGTAGATGATTTTTATATAGTTAATTTTTTTTAGTTCTATTACCACTTATAAGTGGCCATTAATATTAGATTGAATTAATTATGAATATAAGAGCAAGCACCGTGAAACTAAATTGAATTTTAGTATAAAACTTCTTAATGAATAGCAAAGTAGAAATTGACAATGACCATTCCACCTGACAATTATCAATGAATATTCCATGCCTTTATTTGTGGGTCTTTTCTTTAAGTTCTCTTATTTAGAACTCCCTTCATGCCATATCGTTAAGCATTATGATATGTTAATCATGGAAAATTTTGGGTGCATTTTTATGTGTTTTCCTTCTCTAAAATGGGATATGCCATGAAGTTTTGGGGTTTATGCATGTGCAGAAATAATAATAGCTTAATTTGTGTCTTTTAATGAACCAATGTTGTATTCTATTAAAAATACACCAAATTTTATTTCGTTTTAAAATACATCAAGTAGGCTTTAGGATTGAGGTTGAATTTTTTTCCCCATTAATTACATTTTAGGTTTGCTATGACTTGAGCTACATTGTCTAAGGAAGTCAAACACTTTAGTGAGAGTTCTGTTTTTTTGTTTATGTGTCCTTAGTATGTTTACTTATTTGGTTAATTTATTAATCAACGTGCTATATCAATAATAGGTTGTTGGTTGTTGCATCTTCATCATGATCACAAGGCCTCATCAATATAGCTGTTCTGACATATAGAAAAAAACCCCATTTAAAACTCTACAATGCTTAAGTTAAAAAGCGAAAGGTTATACTATACGAAACAAACACATCTAAAAAATTAAAGCCAGACACTAAGGGCCCATTTGGTAGAGAAGTTTGAGTAATGTTGTTTGTAATTTTTTGAAATACGTGTGGGTGAAAAAAGTGTGTGTAAATGTGTGTAAGGTTGTTTAAAAACTGAAAATGTGAGTTTGAGCTTGCCTACCAAATAGGCCCTAAATCTCACACAAACATTAACCCACTCATCCAAAGCTAACTACCATCAAAACTACCTATTTTCTTCCTTAAATAAAGGTATTTTTCTGTATGTTTTTTTCGTCCTTTTGTCAAAGCACAAATTCACAAAGATCTTTGTCAGATAAGATGGTGGGTATTTTGCAAGAAGATTACTAAATCAAAAGGTTAGGAACCGCCATTGTGAGATTGTCTTACCACAATCTTCAGCCTTACTGCTACTGTTAGACTGCTGGTATTTATATTTTTAAAATTAGGTCGTTAAATATGATTTAGGCTTTTGGCTTAGATTTTATTAGTTTATATTAGATTTCCTTTTCGCCGTACAAGGGACGTCACAAGGCAGCAAGAGAGAAGAGCAAGAAAAAAAAATTGCAAACAAAGAAGGTACAGGCAATAGGGAGAGGCTTCGGTTGAACTTTGAAGTTAACAAAGAAGACAGAAGGGTTTTTTTTTGATGTGGTTTGGAATTTAGTCTCTTTCTCTCTATATCTCTTTCTTTATTTTTTTTTGTTCAAAAAAATTTCCGTTCTCTTTGTTCAGTTCTAAATTTTAGATATCATAGTTTTTTATTGCGCAAATGTTAAAGTTTTATTATTCATTGGCATTGTTTTAGGCACCCATGAAATATCTTCAGCCTACAATTCAAATGCTATCAGGTACTAGATCTCTTGGAGATAGCAAAAGATATCACTTTCTTACCCTTTTTCATAACCATCACAACTCCAAAGTCAAAGCAAAGCAACATTTTCGCCAAACAAACTTCTACTTTTCTTATTGTGTATGCTGTGTTTGTTTCAATTGCTACTCTAATCAATTTCTTCTAAAGAAAAACCCATACAATATATCCCCCATTTTTTTTAAGCAGGCCAAGTTAGTATGATTTCAAGAGGAAGGGGAATATGCAAATATGTCTATTTTTTTAATGCCAATCTCTTTCTCCCTCCTTGGAAGACTGACAATTAAGGGTTTTATTTTTATTTTTAAAAGGGCACACACTATTTGGTTTCTCTATTGTATTTGAATAAATGCTTGAATGTGTGACGAAACCCAAATATCTAAATATTTATTACAAGTTTGGGTATCTTAGTATCTATTTTTTTGTTAGTTTCTATCACTCATAATGTTGAATACTTTGTTTTGTTGAATTATTTTGGAACTTTGTGCACTAATCTTAATTTGCATATAAACTCATGTTGTTGTTGCATATAACCTCATGTTTAAGTTGTTTTTCATATTAAATAAGTAGTGTGGTACTCAATTAAAGTAGATCAAGATGTTTTATCATATTTAGGTGTGAGTAGACTCATTACATGACTTTAAGTGTACATATTTTGAATTAGCAACATATGTGCACCTTGACGGCAAGTGTGAACTATAATATGGTGACATTTGTTGGTTGTGTTAATGGTTGAATGATGAAATTTAATTGGGGAGAAACTAGCAATGATGAACAATGGAGTAAAGGATTTTTTTATTATCATTTTTAAATGTATTTGAACAATGGTAATTTGTACCAATTGCCTAGCGCACATTTTTCATAACTAGGACACCTTTTTCTCTTTCGTACATGCCTGCTTTTTGTTTCCTTTTAAGGTTGGGATGAAATGCCATGTTGTCTTTGGCAAGATGCTATGAGGGATGGATGTTTTCTACAAGAGCGAAGTAGAAAGATATCTTCCTTTATTGTTTTGGGATGTTATTCTATTGGGTCAAATATTTATAAATTTTACCATTTACCTAGATATAGTGTCTTTAGGAAAAGTCTTCAAAAATCTCATCCACAATCCATCTGTTTCTAAGTTATTTTCTTTGAACAATGGTCACTCCTAAATCAATGCATATATATTCTTTGATTCTTGATATGCAGATTATTAACAAATTAACTTTTTTTAAATGAATAAACATTAGAACTATGTTTTGAACTAGTTTAGTCTTGGTGTCCTATGAGCATTCAACGTTACAACCTTATACCCAATTCTTGATATGCATGAGTTTGCACCTACACCCAATTAGTGACCAACAAATTGGATAATTTATGATACAATAATCCTTCTGAGTTTTATAGAGTGCAACTCAATGCATCATTTTATGTTTTATGCTAATGCTATTTTTTTATGAATATTTTATTTTTATTTTGCTAGGTTTTAATTGCTACTTAGAGCCAAAGAGTAGTTGAAAAAGAGGTAAAGACAAATAAGAAAATGAATATTGGTGAAACTGAGAAAAGCGCAAATATTATCAAGATCCTAATGAAATAGGAGTTGGTGGAAAAGGACAATGGTAGGAAGCATTAAGAAATTGAAAACCAAATGTACATGGCTCAAGGAAAGAGCAAGGCAATGCAGATTTCTATTGGTCCCAGCTCTTATCTTTTAATGATTGGTATTGAGAAAATTCTATAATGGAAGACTTGGTTAGGCCTATCATAGCACATAGGCTTGGACATTTGATCTTGAGGGACCAATTTTTAGTTTCAATCAGGGCAAGTACAAAATAAGGATTGGCTTTAAGGGATCTCTTTTTTTCTCCCCCCTACCTCAAGATATATTTTTTGTTTGACTTTGTATTCTTGAAATTAATTATCCTCTTTGCAATGTAAATTGGGGAGTTACAATGAGAATCTTATAATGGTGATGAGGTGTTTTGTATTTTCCTTATCATGTTTCATTTGAATATATTTCATGCATAAACACAGATTAAGAGGAATTTTATAATCTCCTAAAAAAAGGTAGTTTTAAAAAAAAAAAAAAAAAAAATATATATATATATATATATATATATATAGGGAAGTTTGTTTTCTTTTTGTCTTTTTCTTTTTTGACAGAAGTATTTAGTTTTCTATTAATCATCTATATAGTTATCATAAGATTATTATAATATCATATTTATGATTTGTTGGCTTAAGGAGCTATCATGGAGTTTTTATGATACATGTTTACATTATTAGAGAATGATATTGGTAGGATAAAACACTTAGGCTATGTTTGGTTCATGTAAAAGCATTTCCGGAAAATATTCCATTTTCTGGAAATGCCATTTTCCGGAAAGGAAAATGTTTTCATGTGTTTGGTTGTATTTCAAAAAAAATTTCGAAAAATATTTTTTGGTGTTTGGTTGTATTCTTGAAAATACCATTCATTCCTCAATACATAAACACAAACAAAACCCAGAAAAAAAATCATCAAATCCGGTCACATTTTCTCACAGTTTCTCGGTTGCCAAACAAATATTACAATATCATTCATTCCTCAATACAGAAACACAGACAAAACCTAGAAAAAAAATCATCAAATCCAGTCGCGACTGGGTTCGACGAGAGGCTAGATCGCTCGAAGCCGATCGGTGCTGCGATCGCGATTGGCATGAAGGCGAGATCGCGATCGGGGACGACGATCTGGGTCGAGGACGATCGGTTTTGGGGTGCGACGCGATCGGGGACGACAATCTGGGTCGAGGACAATCCAGCGACGCAGTTGGGGATGACGATCTGGGTCGAGGACGATCCAGCGACGCGGTCAAGGACGACGATTTGGGTCGAGGACGATCGGTTTTGGGGTGCAACGTGATTGGGTATGACGATTTGGGTCGAGGATGATCCAGCGACGTGGTCGGGGACGACGATCTGGGTCGAGGACGATCGGTTTTGGGGTGCGACGCGGTTGGGGACGACGATCTGAGTCGGGCTCTTTTGGGTTTTCTGGGTTCTTCCTCTCTCTCTCTCTCTCTTTGCGTGCGGGCGCATCTCCCTCTCACTCAACTCTCTCTCTGTTTTCCGGAAAATGGGTATTTAAAGGTAAAATAAAAACTGAAACCAATTTACACCCGTTGACAGGCCAACTGAAATGCATTTCCAAAAATGCATTTTCCGTGCGCAACCAAATACCCGTAAATATGGAAAAGCATTTCTGGAAGTGATTTTCACCCAAAACAAACACAGCCTTAGTGAAAATAACAATTTTCTAACAATAGAATTTTAATATATTATTATTATTACTTTTACATATTTTACCATGAATAAGAATTAAAGTATCTCGCGCATTGCGCTGGTTATATGCTAGTGCATAATAATAATTTAATTACCACCCTTTTACTTTTTCATCGTACTACCAAAACACGTGTGTTAGTGAAGGTCTTTCGTAGATTTTTTTTTTTTTTTGAGAAGGTATTTCATATAAATTAATGTTAGTAGTTTTTTTTTTTTTTTTTTTTAAACAGTCATGTGATTTACACATAATTATTAATTTAGATGAAAAGTTAATGAAAGAAACTATAAAATTAAATTCAGATTCTCTATTCTTTATAAAACCTCTTATAATTATAATTTCATTAAAATATTACAATACTATATTCGCTTTCTTGTAATGCTATAGTCACAAACTATTTTACAATAATTTTACAAACTATTGATTTGACAAATTTTTATTAGTTTTAATCTGGCCTGCCATTAACATCACATTTTTATTTACCGATAACTATTTGAAAAATGCTAAAGCTATATCAGCAGTTTGTAAAAATGTTGTAAAATAATTTATATATATAGCATTATTCTTTCTTTAAATGGTAGAATAAGTAGTTTCATATACAAACCAATTATAATAAAAGCCTTTTAAAAAAAACTAGAATTATTAACTATATTTTTTTTAATAAATTAAGTTTGATGTTTTCTACATTAACGTTTACTGAGTCCTCAGGCATTAAAAATCAAAAGTACAAAATTATAGAAATGTTATTCTTTAATTTTCCTATGTTTTCATGGTAACCAAACGTAGCATGATACACGTATATCAATTTTATAAAGTCTAAACTAGTGTGCTGTCCTATTCCATGTGAAGTAATAATATGGAATCCAAATTCAAATTGATATAAATGGTTAGCTATCTCGGTTAAGGAACAGCTAGGGAAGAAAGTGCTAGACAGTTTCATAACCGAGATTATTATCAAAAAAATCTCGGTGTTCATAAAAGAAAAGGACAAAAAAAGAAGAAAAGAAAAAGAAACTGTCTAGCACACTTTATTTGACTAATTAGAATAAAATTTAGATGGTTAGCTAGAATTCCTCACGGTGAAGAAACTGCCAAGCGTAAATCTATGGTATGCCTGTTAGCAATGTTGGGAAAAATTCTATATTACTGTGAATAAATTTTAGCAAGTACAGCGGAAGCACAATCACATAAAAATACAAAGATTTACGTGGAAACTCTTTCTCCTTGAAGGGAAAAAAATCACAGGACAAACTCCGAATAATTTCACTATGTAAAATAGAGATTACAATACTTAGAGATACAACTTGAGTAAAAAAAAACTCTCTTTTTCTTTTCACTCACTGCTCTCTTCCTCATTGTGTATTTTCTCTTACTCTCTCTATTTTTCTCTTCTCTCTTGCTTGCTCTCACTCACGCAGCTCTTCAAGATTGCACTAGTCCTCACCACACTTTTGGGACTTCACTTCTTTTCTTCCTCTGCCCAAATGGCCGAATGGCCTCTACCCTTTTATTTCTTTCACCTTTTCTACTTTTCTCCCTTTCACACTCTTCACATCAAGTCACATTAAATACAAGCCACTTATCTTGACTTTGCTTCAACCAATTTCTTTTCTTCAGCTCTTCCTTAGCCGAATCACCCTTGCCTTTTGCTTCTCTCTTTTCTTTCTTCCTTCCAACGTGTCTCACAAGTTTAACATCACATAATCATTTATGTGGCTTGACTTTTGTACATCCCTTCATAAATGTTGATGGACTTTTGTACATAATTATAAAGGAAAAGATGAACCCAATTTCTTCTCTTTTGGACAAGCTCCTCCAGCAGGTTCAATTTGCTTTGCTGACTTCTTGCCAATTTTTCTACAAGCTCATTTAATGAGCTAAGACAAAGTGTGGGCTGGAACATGGTGCAGCGCACCCAACAATCTTCCCCTCCAGCCCACTACGGAGGAGATCTTCGATCCAACTCTTCAGTTAGAATTCATTCCGGCCAAGTCAACACCAGACTCAACCTTCTTTGTTATCTTCACTAACACTGAGAAAATTTCATCAAAATTAATTCCTTTCATTCTCAAAGAATTTATTTCACTTTGGATATCCTTAATCCAATTTCTTGGCTCCCCCTGCTCAAGACCTTCACAATCTTTCACTTCATCATTCTTCCTAGCATCATGATATTTTTCATCAAATATCACTTCCTCATTTAAATCACTTTCAGGTAGAGAGAATTTTACTCTCTTGGTTGCAACACCATTACTATCAACTCTCAACTGTTGAGTTTTCTCAAAAACTTTGGCTGCATTGGAATTTTTCTTACAAGTCCTCACATGAGTCCTGTACATACCGCAACAAGCACGTCCTCTTGCAATAACCAATAATCCTTTAGAAAGTTTCCATCTTCCATTGCCAAGATGGTTACTATAACCCGCTCGATCCAGAGCCAATGTAGACAACACATTCATCCTTAAATCTAAAACATGTCACACATCCTTCAATATCAACGTGCAACCAACATTTGTCTTGATGCATACATCACCAATTCCCACAATTTTTGAATAACTGGAGTTACCCATCTTCACAACACCAAAGTCGCCTGCTTTGTATGTGGTGAACAACCTTTTTGTGGGGATAACATGGTGGGAAGCTGCTGAATCAACAACCCACTCAACATCATTTTTAGCAACATGCTTACATTTTTGCTCTTCAAGAGAGAGCATCAAAACATCCTCATGGAACACAACTGCTGCAGTATTCTTCTCATCATCATTCTTTTCATCTTTCTCTTCAGTTTGTTCTTTATTCCAATGCCAACAGTTTCTTTTTATGTGACCCTTTTTCCCACAATGGAAACATTCTCTCATCTCTTTAAACTGAGATCTACCTTTTGACTGTGACCTGTCATTGGATTTGGCCCGATCATCAAGCCCTCTGCTTCTATTTCTGCCCTTGTTCTCCATGACAAGAGCTTGATCTTGTGCATTGTTTAAACCAGCATCTCTTCTGCGAACCTCCTCACTTAGAATCAAATCTCGAATATCATCATATTTGAGTTTGCTATTCCCTGCAGAATTGCTCACTGCCATTCTCATGGCCTCCCAACTATTTGGCAAAGAAGCCAAAACAATTAATGCACGGATCTCATCGTCAAAATCAATCTCCACAGAGGACAATTGATTTGTGATGGTGTTAAACTCATTCAGATGCTAAGCCACAGGAGTACCATCCACCATCTTCAGATTAAACAACTTTTTCATCAGATGCACCTTATTGTTAGCCGAAGGCTTTTCATACATGCTAGACAAAGCCTTCATAAGATCCACTGTGGTCTTTTCCTTCATAACGTTGTGTGCAACTGATCTTGTTAGAGTTAATCGTATAACTCCTAGCACCTGTCTACCAAGAAGAATCCATTCTTCTTCTTCCATACTATCTGGTTTCCTTCCCGAAAGAGGAAGATGTAATTTCTTCCCATACAAATAATCTTCGATCTGCATCTTTCAATAGCCAAAGTCTGTGCAGTCAAACTTCTCGATTCTTGACGTCTTTCCTTCTTCTCCGGCCATTGCTCCCAATCGAACCTATGCTCTGATACCACTTGTTGGGAAAAATTCTATATTATTGTGAATAAATTTTAGCAAGCACAGCGGAAGCACAATCACACAAAAATACAAAGATTTACGTGGAAACCCTTTCTCCTTGAAGGGAAAAAACCACGGGACAAACTCCGAATAATTTCACTATATAAAATAGAGATTACAATACTTAGAGATACAACTTGAGTAAAAAAAAAAACTCTCTTTTTCTTTTCACTCACTGCTCTCTTCCTCACTGTGTATTTTCTCTTACTCTCTCTATTTTTCTCCTCTCTTGCTTGCTCTCACTCACGCAGCTCTTCAAGACTGCACTAGTCCTCACCACACTTTTGGGACTTCACTTCTTTTCTTCCTCTGCCCAAATGGCCGAATGGCCTCTACCCTTTTATTTCTTTCACCTTTTCTACTTTTCTCCCTTTCACACTCTTCACATCAAGTCACATTAAATACAAGCCACTTATCTTGACTTTGCTTCAACCAATTTCTTTTCTTTAGCTCTTCCTTAACCGAATCACCCTTGCCTTTTGCTTCTCTCTTTTCTTTCTTCCTTCCAACGTGTCTCACAAGTTTAACATCACATAATCATTTATGTGGCTTGACTTTTGTACATCCCTTCATAAATGTTGATGGACTTTTGGACAAGCTCCTCCAGCAGGTTCAATTTGCTTTGCTGACTTCTTGCCAATTTTTCTACAAGCTCATTTAATGAGCTAAGACAAAGTGTGGGCTGGAACATGGTGCAGCGCACCCAACAAGCAATATATAAGATCTCCTCGTAGCCTTCTTCCAACGATTTTGTATGAAGCATTTCATTATATTCAGGTCAAGATATAAGAGGGAATTAAGTTTGGTGCTGCCTAACTTTCTGCCGTGTCTCGGGGCCAAAGTTCTAGAGCAAGAACCCAAGTGGTGACCTCAATTACGTAAGTATAATCACCTGAGTACTGTATATTATAACAAAAATATATTATAACTAGCTATTTTTTATTAAGTGTATTTTATACAACAACATTCACATATAAGTTTCTTAAAATATGATATGTAATATCGATTCGTATCGGCCGAACAATACGAACTGATGGAAAACTTGGTGTAAAGATAGTTTTTCGTGTTTTCCAGTGTTTGGTAGCATAAAAAAATGAGTAAAATGAAAATTATCTTTAGTCAACAAAAAAGTATGACTTATTTTTAGAGATTATTTTCCATTAAAATTGTTTGGAAAACAACTCTTTTTCACAGCAAGTTAAATAAGAGAAATTAGCAAATTGTTTTTCAACCAATTTAAGGTTGCTACTAAACATAGGAAAATGAGATAGATTTATAGAAAATAATTTTTAAAAAAATGACTCATTTTCTATAAAACATTATCGCCGAAACAAATAGAGCTCTAGCTTACTTTTTTTTTTTTTTGATACAAGCTCTAACATGCTTAAATTTACATCATTTGTATATTCACATTTTAATTTGTTTTCTGTTATTACTAATTTTATAATTTCTTTTAATTTCTTACTAATAAAAATGTTACTATTAGGGTATTAGAATGTTCATTGTTTGTTGTATATAGGATTTCTAAACTTATTATACAATTTAATTAAACGAATAAAAAATGATTGACAAGCACAAAATAGAAGGTTTCATGTAAGACAGTATCTTTATTTACAACCAAAAAAAAAAAAAAAAATGATACACGCACAATCCTTGTGAAGGCCTTATTGTTGCTTTTAATTTCTTAAGCACGACTACTCATTTGTCTACCTTAACCATTTCTAACCTTGTTTCAGTCAGGATGCCTTCAATTGGCGACAGCACAGCGCGTAAGTTCTTTTCTCTATGAGATGATGGTATAATTTCGTTCTGTTTTACACAAATTATCTCACATTATTAGATGAAATTAACTTGCAGTTATAGTGGCTTCGGGTCTTATAATATTAGCTGCACTACTCCTCGTTATTTATTTCACTTGTGTAAAAAAATATGGAGCAACAGTTGCTCAAGTTTGGAATGTTGCTGCATCAACCATTGAAGGGTTCCTCCTAGAAATTGCAAGAGAGAAGCCAATAAGATTCACAGCTAATGAACTATGCAGTTTCACAAGAAATTACTCCAAAACATTGGGTGCCGGAGGCTTTGGGATAGTATACGAAGGACAGTTGCATGATGGGATGAAGATTGCAGTGAAGGTTCTGAATAGGAGTTTAGCCAAAACAGCCGAGAAGCAATTCATGGCAGAGGTGGGAACAATTGGTCGAACATACCATAGAAATTTGGTTAGATTATATGGTTTTTGCCATGACCAATTCACGAACGCCCTTGTGTATGAGTATATGGAAAATGGATCACTAGACAAATACTTGTTCAATGACAAAAAAGAAATTGAATGGGAAAAGTTGCATGATATTGCAATCGGGACAGCCAGAGGGATCGCTTACTTGCATGAAGAATGCCAACATAGAATCATTCACCATGACATTAAGCCTGCTAACATTCTACTTGATGCAAATTACTTTCCTAAAGTTGCTGATTTTGGACTTGCAAAGCTTTGTAACTGTGATGACACCCACGTTACACTCTCGGGGTATAGGGGGACTCCTGGATACTCAGCACCAGAGTTTTTGTTGAAGAATCATTTGATAACACAAAAATGTGATGTTTATAGCTTTGGAATGGTTTTGTTTGAGATAGTTGGGAGGAGGAGGAACACTAATATTACTCCTTCTGAGACCTTTTATTGGTTCCCAAAACAAGTTTGTGATGAGTTTGAGAAAAATGAGTTAGATGCAATGACTGTGGCTTGTGGAATTGAAGAGAAGGATAGAGAGAAAGCAATAAGAATGTGTATGGTTGCTTTGTGGTGTGTTCAAGATTCACCGGAAGCCAGACCTCCGATGAGTGCTGTGGTTAAGATGTTAGAGGGAGGAGTGGAGATCATGCCACCTACCAAACCGTTTAATTACTTGTACGCGATAGGGATGAATGCACTCAAGCCACTGGAAACTAGTGATGGTTCTAGCAATTCGACAAGTGATGAAAGCAATTCTTTTTGGTACAAGGATTCTACCCCAATCATGGCCAAATATGAAATACAGATAGCTATTAGTTCTTAGTAGAAAAGACCAATCTTTCAAAGTTGTCCCTGCATGAAATCCTTGTCCATGTATTATAGAAAAATTTGTATACTATACAATCCTCTTCACAAGTTGAACCTTACTTTATGTTTACATTACTATTGCTAGCTGTATCTTCATTTGCTTAGCATAAAATATTACTCATATATATGCAAAGATTTTAGCCGATCTTAAAATTTTGGGACTAATGCTTTGCTTATTGTTGTTGTATGTATGTATGTAAAGATTTACTTATATTCATTTTTTTTCCCAAATGGGGTGATTGTAGTCCAAATTTTTATATTTGAGTGGTATATCATGCTCTTGTTTATTTAGAGAACTAGGGTTCAAATTTCGCTTCTCAAACTATTGAATTATAAAAGAAAAATAAAGGGTCATGATCACTTCATTTAGAGTGTCATACCCGTGTCATATCCGTATCATATCTATGTCATACCAGTATCGTATCCATGTCATATCTAGGAACATTAGATTTGATAGAGATTGTTAGAAATTTGGAATTTTCAATTTAGGAAAACAGTTTGTGTTCCATAGTATGCTTTTATTATGGGAGAATTCTTAGGCACTCCTAGAACACGAAAAAATAAGGCTCCTTCCTCTCACATGGATGTCACTATGAATTTAATGAGTAGATCCCACTATTTTATAATAGTCCCTAATTAGGTTAGAAGAAGATGCAAAACACCTTTTTCACATAAAATTATGTACTTATGTTCTAAGAGATGTTCAATTCGTTTTTTTTTTTTTTTTAGAAGGTATAATCAAGGTTGTTGGATATACTATTCAAGGTTTCAATTAAGGACCAGTCAAGGAAGGGGAAACACCCATGCAAATGCAATAGGGACCAAACTCACCTAGCCCTAATCATGGGTTAGCTACTTAGCTCATATAAACTTCAAGTCAAAATCCTATTACTATCAAAGAAATATTGCTCTCTGGAAGATTTTTGGATTTTTCATTGTGTCATCATCACCCGATCAAAGCAAGCTAATTTTCCATTACATGGGTCCCTTTGCATAGATTGACTCCAGTCAATACGGCCATCAGTTCTTGCGTTTTTTTGGTTATTGGCAATAACGTGTGGAATAAGTTGGTTTTTTCCTATTGAAATTGAACAGTGGTTTAAAATAAGTGGAAAAGAAGAAAGAATTGTTAATTTTTGCTTGAAGTTTATAATAGCTAACCCAAGTTTGGGGCAAGGTGTGATTGGTCAAAAGCAAAGAAGATTGAATTGATTAAGAATGTCAAAAATTATATAATCAAGGGTTTTTTTTTTTTTTTTAGAAGGTATAATCAAGGTTGTTGGATATACTATTCAATGTTTCAATTAAGGACCAGTCAAGGAAGGGGAAACACCCATGCAAATGCAATGAGGACCAAACTCACCTAGCCCCAATCATGGGTTAGCTACTTAGCTCATATAAACTTCAAGTCAAAATCCTATTACTATCAAAGAAATATTGCTCTCTGGAAGATTTTTGGATTTTTCATTGTGTCATCATCACCCGATCAAAGCAAGCTAATTTTCCATTACATGGGTCCCTTTGCATAGATTGACTCCAGTCAATACGACCATCAGTTCTTGCGTTTTTGTGGTTATTGGCAATAACGTGTGGAATAAGTTGGTTTTTTCCTATTGAAATTGAACAGTGGTTTAAAATAAGTGGAAAAGAAGAAAGAATTGTTAATTTTTGCTTGAAGTTTATAATAGCTAACCCAAGTTTGGGGCAAGGTGTGATTGGTCAAAAGCAAAGAAGATTGAATTGATTAAGAATGTCAAAAATTATATAATCAATTGGTTCCAAAAAGTTGAATAAAGCCTTTTATAATTTAGGCAAATCAATTACTTTTAAAGTCAACTTTTAAACACAAAACAAAGGAAAATGAAGGTCTGTTTGGTTAGAAATTTTTAGTATCGTTGTTTAAGTGTTGTGGAAATACGTGTAGGTTAAAAAGTATTGTGGAAATGTGTTTCAGTGTTTAAACACTAAAAACTATTGTTTAAGTACGTGTACCAAACACCCCTGAAATAGTGGAAGTTGTTCCTGCTTTCAGTGAGGACATTTTACTCGTACGAGTGTCTTTTTCTTGCTATTTTTTTGTGGTTGGATTTCTCTAAATTAGGATAAATTACAAGTTTAGTCCCTAATCCTTACATTGTTTTTCAATTTGGTCCCTAACGTTTCAAATGTTTTAATTTAGTCACTAACCTTTTTGATATTGTGTCAAAATAGTCTCAGCCGTTAAGTAGTGGATTGAAAAAACTGATGTGACTAATGGTGAGATTAAAATATTATTTTTATGTCACATAAGATGTCATGTGTCCTTAATTTAAAAATAAAATATTTAGAATTAGTTTATCTTCATATTTGAAAGTTTTCTTTTCTTTTCTTTTGCTTTCTGGTTAACCAAACAGGTTAAAAACTACATAGGACGAAAGGAATTATTCATGGAATATAGAATTCAATGAATTCATGAATATAGTAATCTCCAAATTGCAAATGAAAATTTGACATTCAATAGGAAAAAAAAAAAAAAAAAAAAAAAAAAAAAAAAAAAAAAAAAAAACTAAAAAAACTAAAATTTTTACCATGAAAAGTCAGGCCTTAGAAGTTGTAGTTTCATCAAGTATTTATATTTGTTTGGTGAGACAAGTAACTAAACTCTCTATGCACCAAGTAGCTACCTTTAATAAAAACTTAGGTAAATTATATAAAGTCCTATAGTTTTTTATAATTATAACCGTAAAATTTTTAAACTATTTTAATTCTTAGGTTTATATTAACTACGAAAATTTATATAAATTATGACTAAAAAATATATAAGAAAAAAAATTGAAAACCATTCCACTTGAAACTATAATGTCTCTAGTGATAACATATGAGAACTGTAAAATTGTATAATATTATTCATTTATTTATTGCTACTAAAATATCGCAATAAAATTATATATCATATAAGCATATCTAAATCATATAATCTCATACTACTCTATGATTAAAGTTGTGTGGCATAATTGTTGTATATATAGTTATATACATGACTAAGTTATAATGATAATATTTGAGTTTGGAGAATATTGTTTCATAAAGTTTATAAAATGAAAATTTAAATTCTGAAATTTTGTAAGTGAAATTCAAAATTCAGTATTTTCGATTGGTCAAAGTCTTTCCTCAATCGATCGAAGTGATGAGTAAAATTGTTCTAGAGTCTCGGCCTAGTTTGATCGACGCTCGATTCATTTTCAATCAATCGAGACTCATAAAATTGAATTTTCTACAGAATTTTCGGTAATTGTTTTTAACGTTTGAAAAGATTTCAAGCATTGTGAACGATTTTATGAAATATTTTAATTCTCCATACGTGCCTTTTGGTGAAATATAACTCTATGGGTATAAATAGAGGTTTATGTTCACTTAAAAAAACTCTCCCCAAAATAGTAAGTTGTAAAGAAATACAAGAAATCATGTGGTCATTCTTTAAAATTGCTATCTGTAGGACCCAATAGGCAACAATTTGGTTATACCATGAGGACAAGTTTGTGATAACCTTTTAGCAACTATACTATGAGAGTAAATATTGTTTAAAGAAAACGATACTGTATCTCCGAGTTATCTATTTTCTATTTGTCTTTTGTATTGATATTGTCCTACCATCATTACTGTGTGTAATATCCTCAGCAATAATTTCACCAGGTGACTCATTATGATACATTTGTATCATCAACATAGTTTACATTAACGTAATCTATTTTGTAATTTTTTGTTGACAAAAACCTGACTTATTCATCACGTAACTTAAAATAACTTTTAATATTTTATTTTTAGTACGTTATCTATTTACTATTAAAGCCTAATTATTTTTTTTATATAAAAAATTTACATATAATTCTAAATTTAATTATTTATTGCAGAGTCCAAATCTTCTGGACTCTTTATTGCAAGGCACGGGTATTTGGGCTTGTAGAATTAGAATTGTTGTAATTAAATTATACTCAGTCTAAAGTCTAAACTAGTGTGCTGTCCTCTACCATGTGAAGTAATAATATGGAATTCAAAGTCAAATTGATATTAAATGGTTAGCTATCTCGGTTAAGAAACTGTCTAGCACTTTCTTCCCTAGCTGTTCCTAAAAGAAAGGGATAAAAAAAAGAAGAAAAGAAAAAGAAACTGTCTAGCACATGCACTATATTTGAATAATTAGAATAAATTTTAGATGGTTAGCTAGAATTTCCACACGGTGAAGAAATTTCCTAGCGTAAATCTATGGTATGCCTGTTAGCAATATATAAGATCTCCTCGCAGCCTTCTTCCAACAATTTTGTATGAAGCATTTTATTATATTCAGGTCAAGATATAAGAGTGAAGTTTGGTGCTGCCTAGCTTTCTGCCGTGTCTCGGGGCCAAAGTTCTGGAGCAAGAACCCAAGTGGTAACCTCAATATCGTAAGTATAATCACCTGTGATATTAAAAGGGATAGACATCACGTACCGTTAGAATTCTTAGAAAATTGAGGAAAAAAAAAAAAAAAAAAGACTCAAAAGAGAGATTATAACACAAATATATTATAACTAGCTTCTTCTTCTTTTATTTTTTATTTTTATTTTTTTATAATTTTATAACTAGCTATATTTTATTAAGTATATTGTATATAACAACATTCACATGTAAGTTTCTTGCAATATGATGTTTAGCAAAAAAAAAGTTTCTTACAATATGATATGTAATATTGATTCGTATCGGCCAAACAATATGAACTAATGGAAAATTTTATGTAAAGATAGTTTTTCGTATTTCTAGTATTTGGTAGCATTAAAAAAAATGAGTAAAATGAAAACTATATATCTTTAGTTAACAAAAAAGTATGGCTTATTTTTAGAGATTGTTTTCCACTAAAATTATTTGGAAAACAACTTTTTTTCACATCAAGCAAAATAAGAGAAACTAAGAGATTATTTTTCAACCCATTTAAGGTTGCTACTAAACATAGGAAAATGAGATAGATTTATAGAAAATATTTCTTAGAAAATGACTCATTTTTTAAAAAACATTATTGCCGAAACAAACAGAGCTCTAACATACTTTTTATTTTTATTTTTATTTTTTATACAAGCTCTAACATACTTAAATTTACATCATTTATATATATATATATATATACACATTTTAATTTGTTTTCTGTTATTACTAATTTTTATAATTTATTTTAATTTTTTTACTAATAAAAATGTTATTATTAGGGTATTAGAATGTTCAATGTTTATTGTATATATAAATGATGTAAATTTAAGTATGTTAGAGGGAGTTCATGTCAAAATTGAGGGAAAATCTGTGCTGCTGAGCCTTCTACCGTGTCTCAATATCGTAAGTATAATCACCTAATTGACACTGTGGGGCCCAATAGTCTATGGGCCCGGCTCGCTCGCTTATAGGGAGTCCACAAGCCCCCAAACTAAAGGAGGCCAGGGCCCAAGCCCAAAAATAATGAGCCCGATGTGGTTCAAAGATACGTCCGAGGACCGCTCCGTCCTCGGAAAGCCCAGAACCCCATTGACGAGAATGGGATACAGGCCAATTTGAAAGTTCAGAAAATATCTCACGGAAATAGTCCTTAATACCCTTCATTGACATGACACCGCCCCAAACAGAGCCGGATTTTTAGGCTTTATGGACCATCTCCCACAATTCAGGGATTAGACTGATGGGACAGATATCTGCCCTGGAAAGATCGACCCTACACGTGGACGAAGGACGACGAACGTAGGCTAGTATAAAAGGGAATGTTATGTGACCAAAGAGAGGGCTCCCTTCTAGCTTCTGGAGAAAGACTTGAGGAAAGAGAATGTCTGGATAATACACGCCGGACACCACGTAAAAACCCTCCGACGGGTAACCGGGGACAGCACCATCGCTCCTCGGACATGATCCGAGGAGCCGAATCCTCCTAGATACAAGATTGATGGGCCTGAATATCCAGCCCAAAGCTCGTTCTCATACTGGTTCAACTATGGTCCGGCCCGAAATGTCGCCCTGTGATCCAACGCTGGCCTTTCAAGCCCACTCTCTACAAATATTATTGTGAGGGACTTTCCGTGCGCGAGCCCAACATCGTTGCTGGGCCGTTAAAGATTTTGTGTCCCTACAATTGGCGCCGTCTGTGGGAAGGCTTGCGCGTTGGCACGAGTGGCACATGAGTCAGCCCTCTCGCAAACAGAGATTCACGAGTTTTTCTCATCTCCGGCGACGTGCAGTTGTTGCTCCGCCGTAGGCTTCGTCTAGGGGCTACGCCTTGCACTGCCAACGGAGCGGACAGCTCTAGGGGCTTGCGGCCTCGAGCCAACTCCTCCCTCCCTGGCCTAGGGGCTGACCTTCGAAAAATAAATCAGTATAGAGAAAACGATATTCCAGTCGATTGCTCAGATGGATTGCTTAGAAATCATCAGCCTTGGACGATATTCACGCGCTTATCACAGAATATCCAACTGATATCTCGGGCACACCCATTCAAGAAACAGTGTTGTCAAAGAAACAGTGCTCAAAACAAGTAAAGAAATTTCCATTCTTATTACGAAGAAGAGATAGTACAGCGTATAATGAAAAGCTGGAATCAGCCTACGTCGAAGCTTACTACATAAGCAAGAAAAAGAAAAATACAAGAAAGCTGGAGAAAGCCGAGGAGGTATGTCGGAGGAAAGGTTGGCTACAGCTCCGAGACCTTATTCTTCCCCCGCGCTCCTACATGCCCATAACTCAGGCAGCCAAAGAAACCCAACTTGAGCCTGGCACCGCTAAAGAAAAGGTGCAGGGAGTGGGAAACTGAGGGGCTTTCTCTAAATATTCGCCTGCTGCTAAGCAGAGGCGCTGATGGCGGAGAATCTTTCTTCTGACATACCAAAGTGCTGGCATGGACAGAGCCTGCTTCGGATTTTGACTAAAAGAGGGAGAGACGTCGTTCCCCCTCGGCGGAGATGGAGTACTCTCCTGAACTTGTGCTTCCTGTGCCCATACCTTACTGTTACAAACCTCATGGAGACACGGCGCTTCTGCGGCGGACAAAGTTCTTTCTTCCCAACCCTCGCTTTCAACATGTTATGCCAAGAAAGGAGGACTCTGGGTATGGGAGGCGTGATGTAAGAGAAGACCAAAAGGAGGGGTGTATATAAAGCAACCTTTTCTCCCTCCTATTTATTTGAAAAGACAAGATGATGGCAGTCAACTCACGCGGCGTCCCAAGGAGCACTACAGACAAAGTGGTCTTGGCTCAACTTCCAACGTCAACTGCAACTAAGAGACTCAAGGGGCCTCGTAAATGCGCGCCTCAATCCTTGGGGCGTCAGTGAAGTACCGCATGGCCAGAGGTTGCAGAAATATCTCTTAATCTGCGGGTCCATTGAATTCGCGGCCCAGGCCCGCTTTGCGTGGAGGCCCAAGGACACCCTGTTCGGCACCTCGGGGAATGCCTAATGAAAGGGAAAACCAAGTACTGATGCAGACCTTGGTCTCGGACAGAACCTAAGGCTTGCATGGTCCTCGGACTCAAGCTAAAAGGGAAAACCGAGTACTGATGCAGACATTGGTCTCGGACAGAACCTAAGGCTTGCATGGTCCTCGGACTCAAGCTAAAAGGGAAAACCGAGTACTGATGCAGACATTGGTCTCGGACAGAACCTAAGGCTTGCATGGTCTTCGGACTCAAGCTAAAAGGGAAAACCGAGTACTGATGCAGACATTGGTCTCGGACAGAACCTAAGGCTTGCATGGTCCTCGGATTCAGGCTAAAAGGGAAAACCGAGTACTAATGCAGACGATGGTCTTGGACAGAACCTAAGGCTTGCATGGTCCTCGGACCCAAGCTAAAAGGGAAAACCTAGTACCGATAAAGACCCAAGTCTCGGACTCAAGCCTAAAGGGAAAAAGTCAAGTACATAAGATAAAACGCATAAGTCTTGAACAAAACCCAGGTTTTGCAAAGTCCTCGGACTCAGGCTTCTTGGGAAATCAATTGCCCGAATGAAAAAATTTCTCGGCTTAAATACTGGAAAGGGTTAAGTCTCGCGTATCATGAAAATGGCAGAACAACCTAATGATCGTCAACCTAAAGAGGCCATTCATCCAGTGGGTAACGCGTCCTCGGATAGCTACTTCTTGCATCTTATCGAAGCATTCAATACCCATCACGGCTAATTTTAAGATAAGTCTCATTCCTCACTGGTCGGATTGTTATGTTGAATAATAATTTTGTTAAAGTCATCGTGGCATCTTTTTATCAACGATTACTTTGGCCTTAGTTATTATTGATTGAAATGCTATACTATTATGCCGAGCAGCGCTTTCACATTTTTTAAAATATATAAACAAGACATAAGAAATAGAATAACAATAACTTTTATTAATATAAAAAAATTGTTACAATGTACAAGGAAGGGCTTAAACGAGCCTCTACAAAAAAAAATGAACTGCTAAAACAGTAACAACATCCGTGACACAAGTAAGTAAACCATCGGGTGTCTTCTGAATTCGCCTTCAAAGTCTTTCTGAAATCTATGCCTCAGTACTGCTCATAACAGGAGAAGATCCTTATACAAAAATAATGAAGGAGAAGGAAGAAGAATTGGAAGACATGGAAGCACTTCAGCAAGCTCTTGTCACTGAAGAATGCAAGGGAAAAAGAAGATGGAGGACATGAGCGGGAAGGAGGAGAAGAAGAGGGAAGCAATGAAAAGAAAGTAAAAGGAACAAAAGAGGGAGAAGGGGAGCCTTATTAGGTATGCTCATGAGAGAGCAGATGGAGATGACAAGGGAGGTTTTCGACTCAGTCACACCAGAAACGGGGTGTGACGAGTCCCTGCTTCGGATTTTGGCTAAAAGAATGGGGAGGCAAATCTTAAGCCTCCGCCATCCTTGCCCCGACCGAGCCATCTCGAGTTTTGTTGGAACATGGCGTTTCTGGGAAAGGAAGGATTTG
This sequence comes from Quercus robur, assembly GCF_932294415.1. Taxonomy (NCBI): domain Eukaryota; kingdom Viridiplantae; phylum Streptophyta; class Magnoliopsida; order Fagales; family Fagaceae; genus Quercus; species Quercus robur. Next base: position 17,284,000 of record NC_065545.1, on the reverse strand, counting down.
TTCATGAGGGATTACTATGAGATAAGTACTATTGAATAGGGAGTAACCGGATGGAGGAAGTGGATTCTGGGAAGAACGTGAGGGATTCAGATATGAAAAGGTCACCCTCTGTCTCCTCTCTTTATATAGGGGACGAAGAAGAGGGTATGTGACACATTCAGATCCCCAGGGAAATCCAGAGTATAACGCGCCGCTTCGTTCTCCCACACCATCAGTAACCGTTACATCTGGAAGGTCTCGTAAATGGTAAGAGATTAAAGGCACGTTGCAGATAACCACGCGGCATAACGGCAACGTACGTAAATCCAGGAAAAACGGCTCGTAGATCGGCGCATTCCTCGTGTAGGTGAAGAGTCACCAACGTTGATCAAGGGCCGAATTAAATGAGCCGCAGTCAAGGCTCGGAATCACCAAAACCCACCTTTCCAACCAAGACGTTGGACAGCAGGGTTTTGAGGGGCTATTGTGGGGCCCAATAGTCTATGGGCCCGGCTCGCTCGCTTATAGGGAGTCCACAGGCCCCCAAACTAAAGGAGGCCAGGGCCCAAGCCCAAAAATAATGAGCCCGATGTGGTTCAAAGATACGTCCGAGGACCGCTCCGTCCTCGGAAAGCCCAGAACCCCATTGACGAGAATGGGATACAGGCCAATTTGAAAGTTCAGAAAATATCTCACGGAAATAGTCCTTAATACCCTTCATTGACATGACACCGCCCCAAACAGAGCCGGATTTTTAGGCTTTATGGACCATCTCCCACAATTCAGGGATTAGACTGATGGGACAGATATCTGCCCTGGAAAGATCGACCCTACACGTGGACGAAGGACGACGAACGTAGGCTAGTATAAAAGGGAATGTTATGTGACCAAAGAGAGGGCTCCCTTCTAGCTTCTGGAGAAAGACTTGAGAAAAGAGAATGTCTGGATAATACACGCCGGACACCACGTAAAAACCCTTCGACGGGTAACCGGGGACAACACCATCGCTCCTCGGACATGATCCGAGGAGCCGAATCCTCCTAGATACAAGATTGATGGGCCTGAATATCCAGCCCAAAGCTCGTTCTCATACTGGTTCAACTATGGTCCGGCCCGAAATGTCGCCCTGTGATCCAACGCTGGCCTTTCAAGCCCACTCTCTACAAATATTATTGTGAGGGACTTTCCGTGCGCGAGCCCAACATCGTTGCTGGGCCGTTAAAGATTTTGTGTCCCTACAGACACCATACTGTTAGAATTCTTTGAGAATTGAGAAACACATACAAAGGAGAGACAATAGGGTTCTAACACAAATATATGTACAAATATATTATAACTAGCATTTGTACTCACCGTTTAATTTGTTATCTATTTTTTTTTTTTACTAATATAAATCTTATAATTAATAAAGGTATTAGAATGTTCATTGTTTGTTATATATATAGGGTTTTAAAAATATTATACTATTTAATATACGAATCTATATATATATATATAATAAGTGAAGTATTGAGAGAAACTCAAATTAGAATTCCAAATTAGAGTTTAATTTTGCGCTATGTCCTAAATTATTTATTCTTAAAGAGTTTTATTTCTTAATTTTAGAATTAAATATGAGACCACATCATAAATATTCATCCAAGTGTGTTATTAAGTACAAAAATAAAAAATTCTAGAATATATGAAACGTAAAAAATATAAAAATGATTATTAATAGTATTTAAATTATATATATAGGAATTATATTATGCATCTTATTGTATATCTTTAAGTGTATTCATGAAATACATGGGGTTACAAGCTAATAAAAATAATTTAGAAGCAAAAATTGAAGATTTCATGTAAAACAATGTCTTTATTCACAAAAAAAAAAAAAAAATATATATATATATATATATATATATACACACGCACAAAGAAGCGACCGAATTCATGTAATAAAGCCTAACTGGAGCTTTTCTTAATCAAGCATGACTACTCATCTTTCTACCTTAACCATTTCTAACCTTGTTTCAGTCAGAATGTCTTCGGGTTTTGCTTTACCGCCCCCACCCCCCGCCAACAGCAGTGGGACGCCAGTCATCCTCAGTAAGTTGTTCTTTATGAAATGAAAGGAATGTATTACATTATGTGAAATTCTAGAACCCTCTCTGTAAATAGAACTTCTGATCTTATTGATTGAAGAAAAGAATACAATGAATGAATGAATTACATCACTACTCCTATTTATATACAATCTAAGCAAATAATGAAAGTAACTAACTTCGCAATTGGAGGGAAAATCTGTTACAAATTATCCTATCTATTAGACCACGTGTACATTGACCAAAAATCTGTAACTGCTTCTTCTATCCATGTGGCAGTGCTTCTTCATACGTGTGAATGAACTGTTCATAGTAAGGAACTACTTCAATCAATTCTAGTAGCTTTGCACTAACCTAGTCACTCTGTGTTTTAGTTGTTTGATCACTGCACTATTCTCCAACTCTAGTTTTAGGCTTGTTCTTGTCTTGAGTGCACTCTTTCTTGCTTTCAACACTCCCCCTCAAGAGCAAAGCTCTTGCTTCTTGATTCTGTGATGAGTACTCAGGATATTGAATGTTTTGAGCAAAGATATTAATAACTCCTAACCTTCTCAGTAACCTTAGAAAATTATCCACTCCAAGAGCTTTAGTAAAAATATTTGCCAATTGATTCCTAGAAGTCACATGAAAAGTCTTGATTGTTCCATCTAGAACTCTATTCCTCACAATATGACAATCTGCCTCAATATGCTTGGATTTTTCATGGAAGACTGAATTAGTATATATATATGCAAAGCAGCCTAGTTATCACAGTACATTAGGACTGGTTTGTCATGTGAGACATGGAGATCCTTTAGCAAGTACAACAACCAAGTTACCTTACATGTGGTTGAAGCCATGGATCTATATTCTGCTTTTGCAGAAGATCTAGACACCACAATCTGTTTCTTTGATCTCCAAGAAACCAAAGCATTACCAAGAAAAACACAATAACCAGTGAGTGATTTTCTGGTATGAAGGCAGCCTGCCCAATCTACATCACAATAGGTTTTAAGTTGCAAATCAGAGTCCACAGGGAAGAAGACTCCTTGTCCTAGTGTTCCTTTGAGGTATTGTAAAATTTTGGTAGTTGCCTTCATATGTGGCACTCTAGGCTGTGATAAGAATTGACTAAGTCTATGAACAGCATAAGTGATGTCAGGCCTACTAAGAGTTAGGTACATCAATTTCCCTATCAATCTCCTAAACTGACCCGAGTCCTTAAGCAATTCTCCATCACTCTTTGATAATTTTAACTGCTGCTCCATAGGTGTTTTGGCAGGTTTGCACCCAATCATCCTTGCCTCTTTAAGTACCTCAAGTGCATACTTTCTTTGGTTTAAGCTAATACCCTTATCACTTCTAGCAATTTCTAAACCTAGGAAGTATTTAAGGTAACCAAGATCTTTAATGCCAAATTTCTGGTCTAAAACAGTTTTTACTGTAAATTGGCTATATCATTACCTATGTTAGGACATAGGTGGAACTTGTTAGAACATATGTTATTGTAAATTGGCTAATTCTTTGACAAAACACACTTTACTTGTAATTGGGTAGATCTAGGATGGATTTAGTACTTCAAGGAACAAGAGTTTAAGTCTAGTATTAAAGCCATGCAAATCTGTCCAAGAAACAAGTGAAAAAGTGTTGTTCATTAAAGCTCGACAGATAATATCTATCAAGGTTTAATAAGAATTCTCGACAGCTCTCGACAAAAGCTATATTTATCGAGAATTACGAAATTCAGATTTTTAGATCTGTTTTTCACGCATATCCAAGTTATTTGTGTAGGGTTTCTTTTCTCACAACCCTAGACATATATAATGATTATTTTAAGGGCCGTCAAAAGTGATTCAAGGTGATGCAACTTGATGCAAAGTGATTATTCACTCACATTGTGACCAGAGACAATTGCCCTAGTTCATCATCTTGCTTGTAGAAGTTGCTGCGTTTGTGCATCGAGGGTTTTGTAACCAAGGAGCTTCTTGATCTTCATCATCTGAATGAACTGAAGAACTTCGCAGCCAACATTTTTCTCAAGTTGGTGTGTTAGTCATGTACTTGGATCGGTGTATCGATTGGCTAGTCATATACTGGGAGCTGTGCATTGAAAGGAGAGATTGTCACTACATTACAAGTCCAATTGTGTATTGGGGTATGGGTTCAATTGTAGGATGGTATTAGGTACTAGGATTCCTTTTACTTGTAATCGCTTATTTTGATAATAGTGGATTTTCGGGAGTGGTGATCTTAAATTCACTCGGTGGGGTTTTGTCTCGGTGGTTTTCCCCATTCATAAACAAATCACTTGTGTCAAATTTATTTTCCGCTGCATTTAACTTAGTTGGTGATTTATTTGTACTATCACGCTTATTGCATGTAATTGAACCTAATTAATTCACTTGGCTAATTAATTGGTTAATTTACCAAATAGGTCAATACATTCTTGGTTTATCAACTTGTAATGACCATGTCATCCACATATACCAACAATGCAGTGAACAAGTCTCCATTAGAATGAACAAATAAAGAATGATCAACTTCTGACTATGTAAAACCAAGTAGTAAAATGGTGGTAGAAAACTTAGCATTCCATTGCCTTGATGCCTGCTTCAACCTATAGAGTGATTTAACAAGCTTACAAACTAAAGGAGTAGAAGAAATGGATGTTGAGGACTCCCCCTTACTATGAAAACTAAGGGGTAAGCTCATGTAAACTTCTTCATTTAAGTCTCCATGAAGAAAAGCATTGTTAATATCAAGTTGGTGGAAAGGCCAGCCTTTGGCAGAAGCAAGGGTAAGTAAAACTCTTATAGAAACAGTCTTGGCAATAGGTGAGAAGGTTTCCAAGAAATCAAGCCCTTCTCTTTATGTATAACCCTTTGCCACTAGCCTTGCCTTGTACCTTTCAATACTACCATCAGAATTCAACTTCACCTTGTACGCCCATTAACAACCAATGGGTTTCTTCACAGCAAGAAGAGGAGTAAGAACCTAAGTGCCAATTTTTTCCAATGCTTGTATCTCCTTATCCATTGCCTCTTTCTAAACAAGAATCTAAACAGCTTAGGAAAATGAAACAAATTCTTGATGACAGGCACTGATAGTCATAAGATAAGACTGATATGGAGGGTTGAGATGAGTATATGTCAAGAAATCAGCCATATCATATGGTGAACCTGGAGTAGGAACTGTTGCAGTTGAATTGCAATCATAGTCTTGCAGATAGGTAGGTGCTTTGTAAACCCTAGTGGATTTTCTGGTGTGTGGTAGGGTAGTAAAAGGTAGAGAGGTAGAAGGTGGAGTGTGTATAGGAGGAGTAACAGATAAGGAAGGAGACATGGTGATCTCATTGGTCATAGAACTAGTTCTGACAGTATCAGATGCAGAAGAATGCAATGCAGAAGGAGAAAGAAATGGATTATGAGATTGAATAGGAGCTTCCAGAATGCTAATGGGAGTAACAAATGAGTCTATAATGCTGTCATTGGGGGAATTAGCAATAACCTCAGAACCAATAATAAAAGGATCAGTAAAATCAGATGCACCATTGACATAAGGAAAAATATCTTCATGAAAAACAACATCTCTGGGATTAAAAACAGGATTGGTTGACAAATCAAAAACCTTATATCCTTTAACCCCAAAAGGGTATCCTAGAAAAACACATTTCTTAGCTCTTGGATCAAATTTAGTCTTATTATGAGAAAGAGTTGAGGCATAACAAAGGCATCCAAAAACCTTCAAGTGAGAATAGGTAGGAAGATGACCAAAAAGAACCTCATAAGGAGTTTTATGATTCAAAATTGAAGATAGAATTTTGTTTATTAAGTACACAGTAGTGAGGATGCAATAACCCCAGAGATGCAAAGGCAAATTAGATTGAAATTTGAGTACTCTTGCAACATTCAAGATATGTTGATGTTTTCTCTCCACAACAACATTTTGTTGTAAAGTTTCAACACAACTCAATTGATGCAAGATGCCTTTTTGAGCAAAAAAACCTTTTAGTATGAACTCAGTACCATTATTTGTTCTACTACATTTTACCTTTCTTGCAAATTGAGTTTCAACCATTGTACAAAATTGTTCTAAGAAGAATTGAGTTTGAGACTTGTGTTTCAACAAGTACACCCAAGTACATCTTGAACAATTATCTACAACGGTTAAAAAAAACCTACAACCATCAATGGTGGAAACAGAAAAAGGTCCCCACAAATCATAATGAATTAAATCAAAGCATTCATTGGAAATATGTGTACTTGTATTGAAGGGCAACCTTTTTTGTTTGGCAAGAGGGCAGATATCACAATGAAACTTTGCATTTGAATTGATAAGATGTACATTATTCTTATTCATCAAAGCCAATTTGGCATCTGATAAGTGCCCTAACCTAGCATGCCATATATGTGGCTAAGCTTTATTAACAGAAACAGAAACACAACTTGAAGTTTAAGTAGAATCTCCCTTTTGCAGCAAGTAAACACCATTAATCTCCTTACCCAGACCAATCGTGCTCCAGAGAGCAAGGTCCTGGATAAAGCATAGATTTCCAAAAATTATGAGAAAACAAATAATAGATTTCGCCAATTGACTGACAGAAATGAGGTTGAAACTAAATGAAGGAACACATAGAACATTAAAGAGAACAATATTTTCTGAAATTCTAACAGTTCCTATATAAGTGACTAAAGCTATTTCACCATTTGGTAGGTTCACATGTGTGTTTAGAGTTGCAGTGATAGAAGTGAAATAAGTAATAGAATGTATCATATGGTCAGTAGCTCCTATATCTATAACCCAATCAGATTCCCTAAAGGCTTTTCTATTGATAGTTTTTGCAAAAAAATTAGAATGTGTTAGATTTGGAATGAAAGGTATCTTGTAAGAGGTACTTGACATGAGAGTGGAACAAGATGAGGAATTGGTCTGTGGTTATGAGGAAATCACATCAAAAGCACCACCAAGATCTCCTTCCACATAAGCCACACTAGAAGCCCTCACAGTAGCCGCATGGTGCGATTCACTAGATCTAGATCCAATGCTAAGAAAAGCCAATAATTGTTCACATTGTGTCTTAGAGATAGGACACAAATTGCTTGCTGTATTACCAGCTCCACTGCTCAAATTTGAAGAAACTTGATTTGCCGTGGCATTGTTCTTCCCTTTTGGCTTGTATCCTGGTGGATAGTCATGTAGATTTTAACATTTCTCAATGGTGTGCCCAGGAATATTGCAATGAGTGCAAAATGGCCTCTCTTTCTTTCCATTCCCTTTATTCCAAGAAGAATTACCAGAGTTGCTCTTTGAATTAGCATACATTGCTACTACATCAACCTAAGTTGAACTAGATCCTCCATGACCAAGACTCTTATGTGATTCTTCTTGAAGACCAGAGAGTAAACTTTGCTCATTGATGGAAATGGATCATACATGAGAATTTGACTACGAAGAGTCTTATAATTCTCATTTAATCTCGTCAAAAACCTCATGACATAGGTGAAAGTTCACTTGGTGTGTAAAACACTAGTGAATGTTTAGACCCCCAATTTCAAAATAACCAACACAAACTTATACTCAAACAATATATGTACGAAATGATAAATATTGTAAAGTTGTAATTTATAGCTATGTGTTTTGTTGGCTTTAATTCCGTGCCAAATTTGATTGTAATTATGTTCAATCTTTTGTACCCTGTATTTCATGTGAGATTTATTTGTAAGGGTTGTGTGTGTGAGAGAGAGAGTGTGAAGACTCAAGGCAAATTGAAGACTGAAGTGTTTTTGCGGGTAGCTCGTGAGTAAGCATCCCGCGAAGTGATGCATGTGCCTTGCACATGACTGGAATGTGAAAAGCCATAATAGGATGGAAACAGATATGTTTCGCGAGTGTCTCGTGGGTAAGACCTTCCTGCAAGATACTCGCGAAACATTCTATTTTGCTAGACTGTCATTTCTAATACACACTTTCTATACCTACACTATATATACCCCCATTACCCACAGATGTTGAGGAGTACTTTTGAGAGAAAACCCTAGCCATAAACCTTGAGAGTTAGAGATTGTGATACTCACATTTTTCTACACAATTACTTGTGGATTTTCCTCAACTCCTATATCTCCATTTCCATACCCTTGAGAGGTTGATAGCCTAAATACTTACCACACCTTTTCAGAGTGTTCAATGAGGTTTTGGTGCTACTGGGAAGTATTAGAAGAAGCCAGGTTTTGGCAGATGCAATCGAGCGGATTGCGGGATCCAGAGAGCTAGACAAGACACAGTTCTCAGAAGCCTTGTTGGAGTAGGAGCTTGGAGGGCTTAGGTGCATCGGGTAGATTAGGCTTGGAGGGTTTCTTACTAACCCATGTATCCCAATTGATTGTCTTGTGGATCAATTACCACTTGAAGGGCGGCGGAGAGGTTTTACACCAAGTACTTCGGTTTCCTATTCGATAACACATCGACGTGTTATTTTGTGTTTGCATTCTTCTTCCCTACTCTTTTAGCTTTCATATTACTGCTGTGTTATATTGAATATGGCTTAGAGTAGTTTATTTGTTTATCCGCTCGCATTTACTCTATTAAGTATAAGTTAGAGTAAAATCTATCAAGCCATAATTTTTAATTTGGGGTCTAAATAGCTCTTGTGTTTTAATACATTTTCGAGCTTTCAAATATAAACTATACCCAAATAAACAAACTACTCTAAGCCATAATTAACTCACAACACAGCAGTAATTAAAGGCAAAAAGTAAGGGATAGAGAGAAACAAACACAAGATAATACTAGTACGTGTTATCGAAGATGAAACCGAAGAACTCAGCGAAAAACTTTTTCGCCGCCCTCCAAGCGGTAAAATGATCCACTAGAAAATTAGTTGGGATACATGAATGACAATAGACCCTCTAAGCCTAATCTACTTGATGCACCTAAGCCCTCCAACCTTCTTGCTCCAGCAAGATTAAGCTTAACCATGTCTTCTCTAACTTTCTGGATCCCGCAATAAACCCATTGCATCAACCAAATGAATTGGTTCTCTTTGAACTGCTTCCCAAGCATCAAATAACTTTTTCACTGATATGAATATGATGAGGTAAGAATTTGGCTAAAAATCCTCTCAAGGGTATGAGAATGGAAATGGTGAAAGTAGAGGAATTTGGAGAATCAAAGGTATAAGATTGTGGATGAATCAATTCTATTGATCTCTAAGGTTTATCTCTTAAAATTCTCTCTAGAAGGTCTCTACATTTCATGGATATAACGGTATTTATAGTAGGCTATGAGAGGGAATGTAAAAAGTCATTTTTCTACAAAATAGGGGGCTTTGGCGAGTCACTCGTGACTGGGACAAGTTGCGAATTCCAGTCGTTAAATAACAGAATGGCCAGACTATACTTTTTGTTCTGTAGTGATCCAGCTGTATTGACCCTTCAACTTTCTGCATGTTTCACATGTGTGCTTGGATTCTAGAAAGTCACCACTCACGAGTCAGTCGTGAGTTCCAGTCGTGAGAATGCTTCTTAATGCACACACTTGATCAATTCTTCACACTTACTCACACACAACCCTTACATAATTCCCACCTTAATACAGGGTTTCTAATTGCTAAATTACAAGCAAATTTAGCACGGAATAAAGCCAACACATAGTTGAATAAATTAAACCTTACAATAGGCTTTATTGTGTGAAGCACTCATCACCTTCATTACACCACAAGAACACTCTGGAAGTGGCTTGAAATTAAGCAATTGATCCCAAAGCCTCTTGAATTTGGTGTAATACTCTATCACAGACAATTGATTTTGAGAAATATGAGAAATTTCTCTCTGTAAATTGTAAATCTTGGGACCATTGCCTTGTGAGAAGAGGTTTTGCAATTCAATCCACATCTCCCTTGCTGGTTCATAGTACATAATGCTACTGGACACATCTACATGCATTGAATTGATTATCCAAGAAAGAACCATAGTATTATAGCTCTCCCAATCTTCATACAGAGGAGAATCCAAATCTGGCTTTGTGATCTTTCCATTGACAAAACCAATCTTCTTCTTCGCAGTAAGAGCAAGAATCATTGCTCTAGACCATGATTGATAGTTCCTCATTCCAAGCAATGGTTGTGTAACCAAAATGTTGCCTAGATTTTCACTTGAACTAAGAAAATAGGGATTGATAGGATTAGGAGTAGTGGAATCATTGCTGGAATTCAAGACAGATTATGAAGGTTGGACTTGTATTGGATCAGATGGATTGGTTGACTCAGTGGATGCCAGTGTTGTGCTTCTCTAAGCTCTGATACCATGTAAAATTCAAGAGCCCTCTCTCTAAATAGAACTTCTGATCTTGTTGATTAAAGAAAAGAATACAATAAATGAATGAATTCCATCACTACTCCTATTTATATACAATCTAAGCAAATAATGAAAGTAACTAACTCCGCAATTGGAGGGAAATTCTGTTACAAAGTATCCTATCTATTAGACCACGTGTACTTTGACCAAAAATCTGTAACTGCTTCTTCTATCCACGTGGCGGTGCTTCTTCATACGTGTGAATGAACTATTCATAGTAAGGAACTGCTTCAATCCATTCTAGCAGCTCTGCACTAACCTAGTCACTCTGTGTTTTAGTCGTTTGATCACTGCACTGTTCTCCAACTCTGGTTTTAGGCTTGTGAGAGATTTTCACAATTCACTCTAATATCAATGGGCTTGGTCTGCGATCGAATGCTATAAAAGATTTGTGCCCCCTCATCCTTCACCAATTGGTCATTGGATGGATCGGTAAGGCACAAGGTCCGACAAGTGGTATCAGAGCCCGGTCATAGGTTCGAGTCGTTGGAGCCGCATTGTGAGGGAAGGATTGTGAGGGATTTTCACAATTCGCTCCAATACCAATGGGTTTGGTCTGCGATCGAATGCTATAAAAGATTTGTGCCCCCTCATCCTTCACCAATTGGTCGTTGGATGGATCGGTAAGGCACAAGATCCGACAAGGCTTGCTCTTGTCTTGATCTTCTTGCTTTCAACACATTAATACAGTTCAATCTTGGGAACATGTTTTATGTTTATCTTCATTATTTGTCGTCGCCATTACGCCAATAAAAGTAGTGGAACAATAGTTGCTCCACCAACAGTTGCTCCACCATTGTCTCAACCAGCATATGATATGGTTCAAGTTTGGAGGGTTGATGCATCAACCATTGAGAGGTTCATCCAAGAAATTGCAAGAGAGAAGCCAGTTAGATTCACAGCTAATGAACTATGTAGTTTCCCAAGAAATTATTCCAAAACATTGGGTGCTGGAGGCGTCGGGACAGTATACAAAGGACAGTTACATAATGGGATAAAGATTGCAGTGAAGGTTCTGAATAAGAGTTTAGCCAAAATAGCTGCTGAGGAGCAATTCATGGCAGAGGTGGGATCAATTGGTCGAACTCACCATAGAAATTTGGTTAGACTATATGGTTTTTGCTATGACCAATTCATGAGCGCCCTAGTCTATGAGTATATGGGAAAAGGATCACTAGACAGATACTTGTTCAATGATAAAAAGGAAATTGAATGGGAAAAGTTGCATGATATTGCAATTGGTACAGCCAAAGGTATCACTTACTTGCATGAAGAATGCCAACATAGAATCATTCACTATGACATTAAGCCTGGTAATATTCTACTTGATGAAAACTACTTTCCTAAAGTTGCTGATTTTGGACTTGCAAAGCTTTGTAACATGGATGATACCCACATTACACTCACCGGGTATAGGGGGACTCCTGGATACTCAGCACCAGAGTTCTTGTTGAAGAATCATCCCATAACACAAAAATGTGATGTTTATAGTTTTGGAATGGTTTTGTTTGAGATTGTTGGGAGGAGGAGGAACACTAATGTTACTCCTTCAGAGAGCCTTGATTGGTTCCCAAAACAAGTTTGGGATGAGTTTGAGAAAAATGAGTTAGAAGCAATGACAGTGGCTTGTGGAATTGAAGAGAAGGATAGAGAGAAAGCAATAAGAATGTCTATGGTTGCTTTGTGGTGTGTTCAAGATTCGCCAGAAACCAGACCACCAATGAGTTCTGTGGTTAAGATGTTAGAGGGAGGAGTGGAGATCATGCCACCTACCAAACCGTTTCATTATTTGTACTCGATAGGGATGGATGCACTCAAGTCTCCGGAAACTAGTGATGGTACTAGTAGCTATTCCACAAGTGAAGAAAGCAATCTTTATAATTGGTACAAGGATTCTACTCCAATCATGAAAAAGTATGAAATACAGATAGCCAGTTCTTTGTAGAAAATACCAATCTTTAGAAGTTGTCCCCTGCATGAAATCCTTGTCTTTGTGTTGTAGAAAAGTTTGTATGCGTAGCCTACTATTACTGTCTTCTCTACGAGTTGAACCTTACTTTATGTTAATATTACTAATTTACTATTGCTATCTGTATCTTCATTTACTTAACATAATAAAATATTGCTCATATATGCACAAAGATTTATTAAGAGAAGCAGGGTCAAGCTCACATAAGCCATGTAATCTTCATGTCCATCAAGTGCACTCCATTCCTAGGCCAGGTCTATTTGGCAAGCATGGCATTTGGAATTTTGACTTTTGGCATTCCACTTTTTATTTTATTTTATTTTTTCAGAAACTTGGCATTCCACTTTTTTTTTTTTTTTTTGAGAAACAAACACACATACAAAGGAGAGGGATAGTGGCTCTAACACAAAAGCATACCACAACTCCACTCAAAAGCCATGATAACTTTTAAGAGTACATTTTGCGTATCAAGTTAGAGAAAAATTGTTTAATAAAGGACATACTGATTTTACCTATTGAAAACAAAATAATAATAATAATAATAATATCAACCACTAATTTCCCAAAAGAAAAAAGTTTAATGGACCTAAACACTAACATTAACTTTAGAGTGTTAATGTTAAGGAATAGAAACATCAAAGATGTACAAGAATCTAACCAAACACTTAACACGACCAAATTCATTAAGAACCATTTACAATACAAGAATCTAGATAAGTTTAACCATTTGACTATCAAAATTTATGTATATTCATTTAAAAAGTCTAAAAACACATTATTATCATTTATTGTAACTTAATATAATCCTATGAATCTTTAAAAATCATTTTATTATAAATAGCAAATGAAATATTAGAACACTATTTCAAACAAACAAAAAATATAAATACTTTACAAAATCTTCCTAATGACATGTTGGTGGAAATATTTTGAAGGTGGGAAATGATTCAGCAACACTATTAGGAAATATCAAGTTAAGGTATAACAAAACAACTTTTTCAATGTATATATACTAATTTATTTCCCTCTATATAAGTTATGCAATCTATTAATTCAATTCTTTCCTTTTTTCTTAATCAATTGCAAAAACATCAATGAATTAACAGAAAACAGATTGGTCCTCCAAAGAATTCAACTCACTCCATAGTAATTTAGTCACCCAGCCCGACTAGATGACAAAGCAAAAAAACTGATTTTTTCATGTTATCAAGCAAAGAATCCCCATGCACTACTCATAGTGGGAACATACAAATACTTCTTGAATGAAGAAGTTGTTGAAGGAAAAAGATTGATTGAAGAAGCTCTTGCATGTGGCGATTTTATTGCAATGTATATTCATGAAGTCATGCTGCTTTGTGAATCAAATCCTAAAGGCATAGGTAACCTTTTGGAAGTTTTAAATGATGAACATGGCAAGCATAAGCTTCTAAAATGCTGAAAAATATTTCGACTACTTACTACGGGAACTACCTTGTTTCAAAGTCCAAACTTTCAAGCATGCCAAAAAATTGGAATGGGAAATTGGAACTGGGATGAACCTTATCCTTATGGTTATGAAGAATTTGTGGTTATGTGCAGAAGATGCTCGATCGACCTTGAAATGTTTAAGTTGGTGAATAGGCTTTTTTAATTCTCTCTCTTTTTCTTTTTTTTTCATTGTAGCATCACTTAAATTATAAAATTCAATATTCTTTTTTTTATTCATTCTTTGTTAAACTTGGTCAAAGTTTTACAATTATAATTTCTTTAAATGTTTGCCAAAAAAAAAATACCAATAGCATCACTTAAATAATCAAATGCAATTTTTTTTTTCATTATTTTATCTAATTCTATCCTCCACGTGATAACCCCCAAAAAAATAAAAATAAAAATAAAAATAAAAATTGACCAATAGCATCACTACAATTAATACCGCGCAGGTTACATACTAGTAGATATAAATGGTTAGCTATCTCGGTTAAGGAACAGCTAGGGAAGAAAGTGCTAGACAGCTTCATAACCGAGATTATTATCAAAAAAATCTCGGTGTCTAGCACAAAAAAAGAAGAAAAGAAAAAGAAACTGTCTAGCACACTTTATTTGAATAATTAGAATAAAATTTAGATGGTTAGCTAGAATTCCTCACGGTGAAGAAACTGCCTAGCATCTATGGTATGCCTGTTAGCAATATATAAGATCTCCTCGTAGCCTTTTTCCAACGATTTTGTCTGAAGCATTTCATTATATTCAGGTCAAGATATAAGAGGGAATTAAGTTTGGTGCTGCCTAGCTTTCTGCCGTGTCTTGGGGCCAAAGTTCTAGAGCAAGAACCCAAGTGGTGACCTCAATAACGTAAGTATTATCACCTGAGTACTATATATTATAACAAAAATATATTATAACTAGCTATTTTTTTATTAAGTGTATTGTATAAAACAACATTCACATATAAGTCTCTTACAATATGATAGTAATATCGATTCGTATCAGCCGAACGATACGAATTGATGGAAAATTTTGTGTAAAGATAGTTTTTCGTTTTTTCCAGTGTTTGGTAGCACAAAAAAAAAAAAAAGAGTAAAATGAAAATTATCTTTAGTCAACAAAAAAGTATGGCTTATTTTTAGAGATTATTTTCCACTAAAATTGTTTGAAAAACAACTCTTTTTCACAACAAGCTAAATAAGAGAAATTAGGAGATTGTTTTTCAACCTATTTAAGATTTCTACCAAACGTAGGAAAATGAGATAGATTTATAGAAAATAATTTTTAGAAAATGACTCATTTTCTATAAAACATTATCGGTGAAACAAACAGAGCTCTAACTTACTTTTTTTTTTTTTATATATAAGCTCTAACATACTTAAATTTACATCATTTGTATATTCACATTTTAATTTGTTTTCTGTTATTACTAATTTTATCATTTCTTTTAATTTTTTTTACTAATAAAAATGTTAGTATTAGGGTATTAGAATGTTCATTGTTTGTTGTATATAGGATTTCCAAACTTATTATACAATTTAATTAAACGAATAAAAAATGATTGAGAAGCACAAAATAGAAGATTTCATGTAAGACAGTATCTTTATTTACAACCAAAAAAAAAAAAAAAAAATGATACACACACAATCCTTGTGAAGGCCTTATTGTTGCTTTTAATTTCTTAAGCACGACTACTCATTTGTCTACCTTAACCATTTCTAACCTTGTTTCAGTCGTGATGTCTTCAAATGGCGAGAGCATAGCGCGTAAGTTCTTTTCTCTATGAGATGATGGTATACACAAATTATCTCACATTATTAGATGAAATTAACTTGCAGTTATAATGGCTTTTGGCCTTCCAACATTAGCTATAGCAGTCCTCATTATTTATTTCAATTGTGCAAAAAAAGATGGAGCAACAGTTGCTCCAGTTTGGAAGATTGCTGCTTCAACCATTGAGGGGTTCCTCCTAGAAATCGCAAGAGAGAAGCCAATAAGATTCACAGCTAATGAACTATGCAGTTTCACAAGAAATTTACTCCAAAACATTGGGTGCCGGAGGCATCGGGACAGTATATGAAGGACAGTTGCATAATGGGATGAAGATTGCAATGAAGGTTCTGAATAGGAGTTTAGCCAAAACAGCCGAGAAGCAATTCATGGCAGAGGTGGGAACAATTGGTTGAACGTACCATAGAAATTTGGTTAGATTATATGGTTTTTGCCATAACCAATTCACGAACGCCCTTATGTATGAGTGTATGGAAAATGGATCACTAGACAAATACTTGTTTAATGACAAAAAAGAAATTGAATGGGAAAAGTTGCATGATATTGCAATCGGGACAGCCAGAGGTATCACTTACTTGCCAACATAGAATCATTCACTATGACATTAAGCCTGCTAACATTCTACTTGATTCAAATTACTTTCCTAAAGTTGCTGATTTTGGACTTGCAAAACTTTGTAACTGTGATGACGCCCACGTTACACTCTTTGGGGTATAGGGGGAGTCCTGGATACTCAGGACCATAGTTTTGTTGAAGAACCATCCCATAACACAAAAATGTGATGTTTATAGCTTTGGAATAGTTTTGTTTGAGATAGTTGGGGGAGGAGGAACACTAATGTTACTCCTTCTGAGAGCCTTGATTGGTTCCCAAAACAAGTTTGGGATGAGTTTGAGAAAAATGAGTTAGATGCAATGACTGTGGCTTGTGGAATTGAAGAGAAGGATAGAGAGAAAGCAATAAGAATGTCTATGGTTGCTTTGTGGTGTGTTCAAGATTTGCCGGAAGCTAGACCACCAATGAGTGCTGCGGTTAAGATATTAGACGGAGGAGTGGAGATCATGCCACCTACCAAACCGTTTAATTATTTGTACGCGGCACACTCAAGCCACCAGAAACTAGCGATGGTTCTAGCAATTCCTATTGGTACAAGGATGCTACTCCAATCATGGCCAAATATGAAATACAGATAGCTACCAGTTCTTAGTAGAAAAGACCAATCTTTCAAAGTTGCCCCCTGCATGAAATCCTTGTCCATGTGCTATAGAAAAATTTGTGCACTATCAAAGTCCTCTTCACAAGTTGAACCTTACTTTATGTTTACATTACTATTGCGAGCTGTATCGTCATTTACTTAGCATAAAATATTACTCATATATATGCAAAGATTTTAGCCAATCCCAAAATTTTGGGACTTAAAGCTTTGTTTATTGTTGTTGTATATATGCAAATATTTACTTGTATTCATTTTTCCAAATGGGATGGTTTTAGTCCAAATGATCTTTATATTCAAGTGGTATATAATTATGCTCTTCTTTATTAAGAGAACTAGAGTTTAATGCTATGTTTGGAAGTTTGGAGGGAAAGGAGAGTTGAGAGGAGTAGTGCAGAGGAGAATAGAGGGGAATAGTTATCTTCCACCTTGTTTGGGTGTTTTTAAAATTAATGGAGAGGGGAATAATTAGCTATTCCTCTTGTTTGGATGTTTTAAAAATTAGGATGGGAGTAAGAGGAAATTATTAAATATATCTAAATGGACAAATTTACCCATATTTGAAAATGGACTTAAAATATTGGTCTATGATTAATATGATTAATGTATTAGATTAAATAATTATATGCCTTAGCACACTTTTATTATTACTATTTTTTTTTCATTGCTGCTACTTATGACCAAAAAAGGTTCAGGTTCAAGAAGTAGTTGATTAATTATGATTAATTATGGCCTTGCCAATGCCTTAGCACATGTTATTTATTTATTTATTTTTATATCTAATCCTAGTAAAGAAAAGCACTAATGTATCATTCCATCCAATACCCACGAGCAAATTAGTTATGGCCCTTAAAAGAGAGTGTTGTGTGTAGTATAACTTGTCTCACCCTCCCTTAAAATTATCATAACTTTTGAGTGGAGTTGTGGTATACCTTTATATTTGACCTCTTTCCCTCTCCCTTGTGTATGTGTTTGTTTCTATAAAAAAATAATAAAAATAAAAAAGTTAGTTATGGCCATGCCAATGCCTATCACACCCCTTTAGACTAGAGAATTCTAGAATTTAAAAAACAATCACAGGACTTTCTTCTAATACTCATAAAACTAGTACATTCAAATAAAAAAGAAAATGCTGAAACCAAAATAGGCCAAGGATGTCATCATTTTACAATATCAAAAGAACAAAAATTAATCCCAAGATTTTACAGTTCAATCATCAATTGAAAAGGTTTTTAGAAGCTGAAATTTTTTTGGAACATTTACTTGTCTAACTGATAGAGAAATTTAAAGATTAGATATCATTGTAAACAATAACTCCTTGCTCCACCACTGGATAGCCAATAAAAGCTCTTAACATATCTGGATTCTTAAAAAGAAAGAGATAAGCCCTCATTCGCAATCTAGAATCAATTCCTATCTCATCCTTGATGGAACACGTCTTGCTCAGGAATGGGAAGGCGTGCCAAGCCCCTCTCAAAAATTAAATTTCCTTCTCTAAATACTGAATTTCCTTCTCTCATTGCTAAAGCAACATCTTGAATTGCCCCCATAATTTGTTCCATGTCCTCATTTTTTGATATCTTTCTCTTTTTGGCTTTTAAGGAGGTTTCACCCACATTATCACAGCTCTCCAAAGTAACTTTGTTTTGAGCAACTAAATGATCAATATCTTCAATGTTCTCCATAGAGCCCTCTCCAGTTGAAGTAGCACACCGTTGCCTCATCTCTGACGCAGTTTCAAATTGTTCCCCAGTTGCTCTATCTTTTCCATAAAGCTCAATCAATTTGTCGTAGTTTGGAATTGGTTTGTTCTTAAACTCTTTTGCTTTAAGTTTAGCCTGTTAAAAAAGGAGAACAAATTAAGAATTGTATTAGTATAATGAAATGACCTCGACAAGTATGATTGTAATCAAACAATTAGCAAATAAGACTTATAGCTTCCAAAACCAATGGTGATTGATATTAATAATTATCAATTTTCATAAATAGAATTAAATCTCAATATTCAAAGTTGCAAATAGTGAAGATCAACAAAGAGATGATAATCATTGTGAGAATTGAGAAGCCAAGTTTTCTGTCAAACCTCAAAAGGTTAATTTGTCATTCAATTATAACTACTTAGAAAGGTTCACATATTGCTTACTGCAACAGATTAATTTTTAATTTGGAGCATCATCGAATTAAACCCTACAATTGATAAATCTAGCTAATCTATGCCACTATATTAAGCAGAGGCAAAGAGGATAACATCTACAGCTCATCTTAACTCAACTAGTACACAAGTCCATGTTAGTAGATCTGTTATTGAAACAAATATATATGTAAATAAATGACAAATCTGGATTATACTTTCCCAAACTTCCGGTTCAGCCAGGCTATGATTACATTTTTAATATGTAAAGAAATCTGGCAACTTGTTCTTCAATCATTGCTTGTTGTGTTGGTTGGAGGCCACCTTCTTTACGTAGCATGTCACACAAATCTAAAAAGCTTCATGCTCCATTTGTATAATATCACAACACTTTTCACTTCCAATTATCTCTCTCATTATTTCATTGCGAATGCTTTGTCTTTCTAACCTTGAACTACTAATTGAGTAAGTTATTTGTCTCCTTTGAGGTGTCCTTTGAAGTATTAACTAAAAGACTGCAAGACAAACTACATAAGCAACTGTCATTCAACATCTCCATTCCTAAATTTGCAATACATGTCTCCTGTTATTCTTTTGTCTATCCATCTAATAAAATTATCCCATGACAACAAAGCTATTACAATCCATGATTAAGGGGGAAAAAAGCATAACCACATAATCAAAGGGAATATAACAAGTTATAGAATAGATACTGTCTAATCACATTGAGAAGTATCTTTGATTTCACTAAAGTAGCCACTATCCCAAATATGCATAAACACATTTTTGGAAACCAATCACTACACAAACTCATGTGAATTTGATTATACACAATCACATTAGCAATTTATCAAACACATTGGGTCCGTTTGGATTGAGCTTATTTTTGCTGAAACTGAAAACTGAAACTGAAAACACTGTAGCAAAATAATTTTTAAATGTGTGAATAGTATTGTGGGACCCATTTTTAATGAAAAAGTTGATAAAAAGTGGAGTTTGTGGGACCCGTGAATAGTGCACAAGTGCACTGTTCACAGCTGACCGGTCAACAGTTGCGGCTGGGAGAAAAAAAAAAAAAAAAAAAAAAAAAAAAGGAAACGCAGAAATAAACGCAGACGGGCAAACGCCCAATCCAAACTGCACCATTGTGAGCAACTCTTTGAAACTTTAAAATTCAATTTTTAAAAAAAAAAAAATCAAGTTAGAAACCCATTCGCAAATAACATGAAACTACCCAATAAAAATCACAAACCAATCATCAATCATATCAACTACAAAATCATAAATATATGAAAAAAAAGACCTGACCATAAAATCAAACTTACACAGTATACATAATCACAAAGCCTTAGGATTAACCATAGTCATCCATATATCACAAACTAATAGGATTGCAATGTTTAGAGAAAAATAAACAAGAAATACAGATCCATATATAGCTATAATCACCATTGAGATACAAATTTATGCAAGTTTACAATCTAGACTCACTCAAGCACTTTATCAAACACATTATGAGCAATACTTTGAAACTTAAAATTTAAGTAGAAAAAAGCCCTCAGATTCGAAACCCACTCACAAATAACATGTTATTACCCCATTAAATCACAATTAATAAGAAATTACCCAATAAAATCACAATTATAAGAACATAGTTATTTGATCCAACTCAAAAGAAACCCATGAAATTGAAAGAAAAACAGAGTTTACCTCTGAGAGAGAAAGCTAGGCATGAGAGAGAAGAGTGAGAGACAATACGAGAGTGAAGAAGTCGAGAGAGAGTCTTCAGAGTTGAGAGAAATTTGAGAGATTTTTTAATGAGGGGTTAGAAGTAGTTAGAACCCCTCCAAATCTTTCCCCCTCCTCCCTTAAAAAACATCCAAATAAGGTAAACTAACTTACTCTCCCTCCCTTTACTCTACTCCCCTTTAATCCATACAAAGCATAAATTGCGCTTCTCCAACTATTGAATTATAAAAGAAAAATAAAAAGGATGCTTTTATGTTCAATCATGAAACCCTTCAGCCCCTGATTTAGAAGATTCAAAAAACTTTTGGTGATAGTAAGGAGAGTGTACAAAAGACTACTAAGGTTTTGTGTTGCAAGGAGCTAGCTAGGGATTCAACAAAAGCAAAGAAAATTGAGATTCGATGTACTGTCATGACAAAATGGTTATTTCACAACCCTAAGCCATGGCCTTCCTAATTTGCTTTGTCCTTCTGCCTTATGCATTCTTGTTTTCTCTTTCTCAAATTCTTCACACCATCCCGTTAGCTCTTCTTAGGGTCCCTCTAGTTTACATTTTTGGGTATTTTTATCATGTTTATGGGCATCTCAACGGTTCTCCTAACCTTTCACCCTTTGCAGGTCTCCCTTCACCCTTGCTTGAAGTGGGCTTATCCCTCTTTGGCCTTATAAAGTCTTTGGCAATTTACATAATTTTTTTTTTTTTTGGGTAAAAATGGAATAGTATTAACAAGAACTAAGGAGAGTTAGCGTACAAAGATTGCAATCTCTTATAATACAGACCATAATTATCATAAAATAACAGCATATCCACAAGCGGGCTATATATATCAAAAAGTATAAAATCTTGACTTTAGTCTGAGCCCTTTTTTGTCAAGGCATCTGCAAATTTGTTTACTTCATGGAAGCAATGCTTCATTCTCACTTAAGGAATTTGATTGATGAGAGTCTTACAATTTATAATAAGAAAAGTATGGTCTAAGTTATTGTTAAATTCTTCAGTAACCCAACCAAGCACGTAATTGCTACCTTGTAGAGGCTACATAATAGCAAAAATCCAAATTTGAGATTTAAGTCGTTACCAAAGTTGGTGGATAGTTTGTCAATTTAATAGACATATCAGAACAACGCTTGGGTGCAAGGACAAAAATCAAAATGCTACCTAACTATTGATCCAAATGAATTTCAAAACATCAAAGGTTAAAAGTCAAAACTACTCCAAACGTGATGTAAATTGCAATTTAATATTTTAAATATTTATAAAGATAAAATTTTTATTTTAAAAAAAAAGAAAAACCGGTTTTTAAATAATCATTGACATAACAAAATGAACCATTTTAAGAGAAGAGAAGGCGAGACTATCTTCATCTTGGTTGTTTATCCCTTGTTTGGACATAAATGACTTTAAACTGAAAAACAGACTAAACATAAACATAAATAAAAGGCCATCATTTGTAGTTGTACTATGAGATCTTTATTGTTATTTGGCTGATCCACAGATCATTTGTCCGTTAAACAACTATTTTTGTTCCCTATTTCAAAAATCCAAACCAATCACATTCCGACACGCCATCAAGTTGAGTGTGCTCAAGTACCTAAAATAATTACAACCCCCCTTTTTTTTAAAACCAAAAAAAAAGAAAAAAAAGAAAAAAAAAAAAAGAAGAAGAAGAAAACCGCTACAAACCTCAAACGACTTTCAATTTCAATTCTATAAAATCCGCAGCCCCTCACTTTTTCCCTCATTTTTTTTTTTTTTCTCTAACACGCAATTACACACAAACAACAAGCACAACAAAACAAAACGAACTCTCTCTCTCTCTCACTCACACAAAAACTAACTGCCTTTTCTCTGTCTCTTCGTTTTCAAATCACTATGTCCACCATTTTCAGATCTCGCCGAGCCACCGAGCCCCGATCGGGAGGCAAGATGGTGCGGCCGAGGCGAGCCGCGGGTGCGAGGACTCCGTACGAGCGGCCAAGACTGGCCAATCCGGAACCTGAAAACCCTAATTGGCTCTCCAGGCTCATCTACTCTCCTACTCGTACAATCGCTACTGGTGCTGGAAAGCTATTGACCAATGTTTTCTTCCCCGAGTCTTCTGAGTCCGAGTCCGAGTCCTCTTCTGCCTCATCTTCCGCTGACGATTCTAGCTCCGGTATGTGTGTTTTTCTCTATACTGTAATGAGTACGGTACGAACAATTAGGTTTTTTTTTTGTTTGAATTATTTGGACGGAGTTTATGTTAGTTCTAGGGTTTCGGTTATTATCTTATTATGGTGATTGCTATGTGGGATATAAAGCCAAAAAAAAAAAAAAACTGACTATCTTAGTGTTATGTTAGATGCGTAATGGTTAGTTACTTGTATTTTTGGATTATATTTACTGTGGTGAAATGTAGAAGCTGAAAAAACCGAAATGGTTTTAGTTGGTAGTCTTGTTAACTAAATAGGAGGTGGCATTGGTAGGTTGAAGACGCTAAAGTTAGTAATGGGCTAAATATGGTGGTTGAATAAGGATGGTATGATATGACCAGAAATATTGCATGCACGGAGTGTGTGCTTGCTTGGGTTGATATTTGAAATCAAGGGTTTTATTTGGGTTTTTTTATATGAAGAATAGCTATAGAGATAATGAGCTTAATTGCATTCTTTTCACACCTTGAGTTGGTCTTGTTAGGTTTTAGTCACTGGAGAATTGATGGGGTTTCTGAAGTGTCCATGGTGTAGAAAAAGCTTAACAAAGTTGCAAAGGTGTTTGCTATTTGGATGATGAGTGTTGGAAATTGGAGTGACTAGATTGCTTCTTGGAAAATTTTGCCAATCCACTTGGTGGAGGGTTTAGGATGTGGTTTTGCATGTGAGAAGGAGAGTGCTGGTGTCCTGGAAATTGGTGAATTTTTAATAAGAGTGTGTTTTGTAATTAAAAAGATGTGGATAAATACCATGTTGCTCTTACTAATTTTATTTACATGCCTGTGTGTATGCACATATGAGCCTCCATGTTTGATGTGTGCTAAAGTTGTGGGAGAAATGGGATTGCTTTTTGAGTTTGATTTTGTTGATGCGGGGAAGAAATGTTAGTATAAGACCTTTCTTTCTTCCTTTTTTTTTAGGGGTAAAACTATTTAGAATGGCCCACGCAGGTCGTGAACCTTTGACCTTTGCGTTAGCAGCGTACTCTCACTAAGAGTATGCTAGAACTAACATCCGCTAAGAGTACATTAATTTTTCTGCTAGAGAAAAAATCGATTATTTTCTGTCACTAAGAGTATGCTCATAGCATCACCTACAAACTCAATTGTTATGTTAACTCCCCAACAACAACCTCTTTATAGCCGTGACCTAAAATAGAACCTCACCATTAATTTTACCACCAATCTAAAACTGTCCATACCTAATGGCGTCATCACCCCACCACCCCAACCACAAAGCAAAATACACCCATTGCAACCTAAATATCCAGGACCCGATCTGTTGCTGCCAAGCAAAATTGGCACCCACGCTGGTCCAGGAAAAGACTTGCTTATCCAAACACATGTCTTCATACAAACCTCCATTGCCACCTCCTCAAAGTTGTCATCACAAATTTGACCGCCAGATGAAACTCCCAATACCCCCAGTTGTTGCCATCAAGCCCAATCAACCCTAGGATCCCATAACACAACCAGACAAAAAAAAAAGGCTGCGACATTGCCTATTATCCATTAAACACTGCATTGTGATCATCACCCACCATCAAGCTGCCATCAATTGGTAACCTCTATAGCACATCATGAATACATTGGCAATTTTGATTTTCTCAGCCCTTTGTTGCTGCTTTCATCCCCTTGTCTCCAGCTGCTTCATCACTCAAGTCACACCAGAATTGCATTATAAGACTCGCTCACTTGCTTTGTTTTGTTATCCTCTAGTTAAATAGAAAATGATCAAGCCCTTAACTCAATCCATAGAATAAAAAATAATAAATAAAAACCAAGCCCATTGACGTAGGACAAGGGGGAACAACAAAATCTGATTTAGAAAACCAGGGGGCAGATCTGGTATAGGCTTTGAGGAATTAGGGATAGGTTTTGGTGGGGAATAGGCTAGAAAATAAGAGGGATAATAGGGTTTCCAAAGGGGACAAGGATTAGTAGAGTTTGGGGATGAAACAAAGGTTTGGGTGGCTGTTCCTGTGCTGTGAACAGTGATCCGTGAACAGTAACCGTGAATAGTAAAATTAAAGAAAAATAGATAAATTCTAGAAATCACACCTAGACTTCCTAAGCATCACACCTAGGGTTCCTAAGGTTGCATCACACAAACCTTAAAGAAAGCTTCGTAGCTCTTAAATTCTGAAAACATTCATCATTAATCAACTCAATAGAAATTAGAAAGTACTACAACTCTTTAAATAGAAAACTAATACCTAATCCTAGTTGAATTAGGATTTCTTAAAACCCTAATAAGACTTGGACTCGGACTCGGACTCGGACTCAAGCTTTTACTACTAAGCCCAACTAAATAACCAAACTTAAAATAAAGGCCAAAAGAAGATCTAATGGACTGTTAGCACAGCCCATTCTAGAGCATTATGAAATTACAAAACTGCCCTTGATACATAAAATCAAATGAAATATAATAAATCGGTCTTCCCATTGCCCATTCCATTTTGACTTGATCCAATCCACAAAAATCCCCCAAACCCTTCAATCTGTCCTAGCTCTTCCGAAGCCTAATTTCCACCTAAACCCAACCTAGGCAATCCACATCAAACTCTAAAAAGGATCTAAGCCTAACTTAGCCCATTACCAATCCACTTCTTTCCTCTTTACTTATGATCAACACAAAATTTACTTATTAATGCTGATTGATCAATTAGAGAGATTTGATTCTATTTGATTTTTTATTTCCATATCTTAAGTAATCTCATTACAAGTTTATTTTCTTTCCATGTTAGATGTAATTTGGAGAGAGCTTATTAACAGGCTCTTGGACTTGTTATTCTAGATAGTTGATCATGAATTAATGAAATTTGGATTGGAGGTTTTCTTCCAGTGCTTGGTGTTGATTCCAAGTAAGCCTAGGTGTTGATTCTTGGATTCCTATATATATCACTTGCTTGGTGTTGAAGCCATGTAACCCTAGGTGCTTATTTCTAGCTTCTGTTTTTCTGTTTTCACCACTTAGTGTTAATTCCAAGCAAACCTTAGGTGCTGATTCCTAGGTTGTAATTTTTTTTTCTTTTTTGTTTCTTTTTTATTTCTCAAACATGTGTTCTCCTTGAGACTTCATTGTCCTCCATTTTTTTTTTTGATAAGTAATAAGACTTATATTCATCATGAAAAAACAAAAACAGCAAATACAGGTGTTCATGATGGTGAACACAAAAAACAGTACAGTTATACTATGCTTTTTGAGTCATATTGCTACTGAGTTAGGGGCCTTTTTTTTCCTCAGACCTATTGCATACAAAAAACAAATTAATATTTCACTTTTGTTCATTGATAATTGAGAAAAAAAAATTATATATTTTATTTCCCCTTCTTGTCATCCTTTAGAAATCAATAAACTTTTGCATTTGGCTTTTGAATGAGATGATATATGTTTTCATTTGGGGCTTCCTTGATTTCTACTGGCATAATAATCGTATGCTTCTGATCTATGAGGCCCTTTTGCCTTTTTGGTTACATGTCTATGATGTTGTCAACAAGATTCTGGCATATTCTTTTAATTTTCATGTGTCCAGCTGTTGACACTTTCGCCATATCTGTTTTATTAATTAGGCATAGATTATTAGCAATGTAATTAAGACAGGAAAAAATTGGCCTTTTTTCTTTCAGATCCTTTTTGCAGGATTTCTTTTTTAATCCTTTTTTTTTTTTGGCAGAGCATAATATTGAGAATGATGATAGTGATATCTCTACTCGGAGGACTAATAAATTGATACAGGTAGTTGTATTATTCTTTTGTGTTATGGCAATGATTTTGTTTTGATAATTGGGTGATTTTACCATAGGTATATGACAGGCCTGCATACTCAAATTTTGATCTGCATACATAACCCAAATGTATATTTATGTTGACAAGTCAGTAAAAATTCAAAGAGAGTGAAAATTGGGTTTTCATCTATTGTATTTCTTTCAAAATAAATGGTGAGCTGTTTTGTAAATTGAAAATTGGGTTGAATTTTTTTTTTTTTTTTTGGTCCTTTGCAAATGGAGCTGTAATTTCAGAAAAGTTTGAACCAGATACCAGATTATATGAAGCCCCACTATGGTTGATTGATATTCCCATGAAAGTTAGCATTTTTATATTGTCTTATTCTCATGGCACTACATTTTACTCCAAGAAGTAGTTCTCTCTTTTGAACTCCCCATCTGTTGTCCTTAACAAACTAATTTTACATGCTAAAACAAGTGAAAATTGTTGTATTAAGGGGCATTATGCTAGATTTTGACTGCAAGCACCCATTTTTTGATGGAAACATTGAGAGAGACTGAAATTATAAATTTTGTTGTCACCATTTGGAAGAAGCTGATGCTTCTGTTCTCTTGTTTAGTAGATTGCTCTTTACTTGTTTTTCTATTGACTTCTGATAGTAGGTTGGACCCTGCTGATACTAATATCTAGCAGAAAGTTTACCTTGAAAATGGCTATATTTATGACATTCTTTCTGACCATGCAAGCACTTCACTTTCTTTGTTATGTTCTGGTTTACAATAAGACAACTATCTGTTTCTATTAGATGTGATATTGATTTGTATTCTTACAGAAGAAGGATGGGTCATCAGAGATGATCAAGCACTTCAGGAAGGAGCCCCAGACAGCAGTTGGTAAGAGTGAGACTAAGTGTGTAATTGAACAGTTACTCATGCAGGAGACCTTCTCGAGGTAAGCGAGAATTTAGTAGCTTTTTCTCTCTTTATTTTAATTTTTTTAAGGTTTTGCTTTCTACTTGTTTTTTCCTACCTCGATTGCTTTTAGTTTTTCATAGACTTACTTATATATATATATATATATATATATTGCTATTATTGGTTTCCTTTTCTAAAGTATGAACTTGGGTAGACCGTTTGGAAGTTCAAAGTGTCATTGTTTCTTGGACCCACAATTATGGCAACAAATAAGAATAGCTTGACTGACCTGTTTATCCTCCCTTAACAGTAAATCTTCTTTCTGACCCTTTCAAATGCATATAATATCCTCTTTCATTTGTAAATTTTCCATCAGCTAGAACTTCAGTGTACTGATGCAACTATATGAGACTAAAATCTCTGGCATCAGGTTTTTATCAAGGGCAGCGAAGATGATGTTATACATACATATTTGGGGTTGGCCTTATGTTATTTCTGAACTCTTAATATCTTACATCTGATTTAAGAATATGGGAGGGAATGTTATTGCAAGTAGTATTTGTAAAATATGGCCCCTTTATTAAGTAATTGAGAGGGTAGAAGAATAGCAAGAATTACATTGGTGTAATGAATGCATGTGGTTGCGCTGTTGCATGTGTGTTTGTGGACTCAGAATTTTTGCCACTGCTCATGTTTTTCCTGAATTGTATAATTAAAATGTAATGGTAGCATCAGTATCTTGAGGCAATACTAGTTTGTTGACAACCATAAACATCCATTGTTCAAGAGGAAAAATGATACATAACATTTCTGCAGATTGTTCATTCTTAATCTTTCTTACTTATTTGACTGAAGATTGGGGTTCTCACCTTTGACCAGGGAAGAATGTGATCGATTGATAATGATTGTTAAATCAAGAGTTGTGGATTGTCCTACTACTGAACATGCAGAGGATGGGGGACCAGGTGAGATACGCAACAGAAAAGTTGGCAGTAGTATTGGCTTCAAGCATACTTTTTTTAATTAAAAAAAAAATCAACCTACTAAATAATGATTGGTGTCTTATGTTGTTAATTATATTACAGATATAGACACGCCTCATCTCTGCAGTACAGCTGTTATGGAGGCAAAAAAATGGTTAAAGGAGAAAAAGTTGACAAATTCAAAGTTAGAGTTGGATCATGGAACCTGCACGTCAAATTCTCTTATGCCATTACTTGTTAGTAACTCTTTCATATGGTCTCTTGCACTAATTGTGCATGTGTGTGCGCACACCACACACATGTTTGTACGGTGTTGGATCTTGGTGCCTTGATTAGGAATATGGGATTGTAAATTTTTATTTTTTGCCTGATATGAAGTGACTAGTTGCCATCTTGAGGATTTCTATTGTCACCGTTTATTATTGCAGATTCAGGAGTTTCTGCATTTCAACAAAGCTATATTTTTTATACTCCAACTAGCACTAGGCTCTCTCTACTCTACTATGGTTGTGGTTTTCTAGGGAATCCTTGGATTGATTTTTTCATAATTTTCTAGGATGTCCACCCATTTCATTCATTTAAACCCTCCATTTGTGTACTCTTAGACGTTTGGTTTATATTAATTATTCCATTTTCTTTAAAGAGTTTTATTATTATATTTTAAATTTGTAACACTCTCCCAACTTAATTTTATTTAAGTGCTGTGTAGTCTATGGTGGTCACCAATTCTTTACCTTATTTTTACTTTCCTGGTGCTTTTTGTAGACATGTTAATTAAACCGTATATTAGCTTCATCCTCTTGTCAATTTCAGTACATTTCAAGTTGTTGAGTAGGCCTACTTATCCAAGTAACTTCATTCCTCATACTTATGTTTAGCACCCAAATTCTTGTTTATGCCCCATTCCATTAGGTACCAGATTGGCTTTTTGCTTCTTGGGATCCCTGAAGAAGAAACCATTGCTTATTTTCCAGTGCTGAGAAACTGATTGACATACTTTTCAAGAGAAAGCCTAACATATGTGGCTTGATAAATGTTTGAGGTGGAAGTTTGTTGTCCATCTCAAGCGGTGATTCATTTTTATACCCTTATCCAGGATTGGGTTTCACAATTGTTTATTGCTTATTATTCATATCTTATTTGTGTCGTTAAATAGTTAGAAATATATACAACAACAACAACAACAACAAAGCCTTAGTCCAAAAATATTGGGATCGGCTATGGATCCTCAACAGATTAGGGTCATTAAATATATAGTTAGAAATACATATGTCATTAAATATTGTCATTTGTTTTCTTGTGGAGGAAGGTCTCATTAAATGCAAGTAGTGAAGCTATAATTGGAGGGGATAAACATATGTTGACTCTTTAAATCAAACAAAATTATAGGGGGCATAACTGCTGTTGCCTCCAAGATAAAAGTAAAAAGTTAGCTTATTTTGAAAGAGCTAGTTTTTTTTTTTTTTTTTTTGAGGGTTTGTATGTGTGTGGAAGTTGAGACAAAAAGCAAAAAGCTCTATGCTTTTTTCCAAACGTACACTTAACCTATTAGTGATATCGATCTTTTAATAGAAAAGGCAATAGACTGTTTTTCTTGCAATAGAAAAAGCTTGTTTTTGTAAGTTTGATGAATTGTTGGTTTCATCTCAATTCTGAAAACCGAGTGTTACTGATGCAGGTGACTGAAGATCAGGTGGGTTCACCAGCGGATATGGCCAAATCATACATGCGGGCACGTCCTCCATGGGCATCTCCTTCTGCAGAGCATGTTGAATTGAAATCCCCATCACCAATAGGGATGCAGCTTTTTGCGGAAGAAACATCATATTCAATTGGTGGGAATTCTGCATCTTCATCTAAGGTACTATTTGCAAAATTCTGTTCCATTTATGAATATATTGTTTTGTTGCTACTTTTATTTATTTTGTTTTGTTGGTACTTATTTTTGACTGGTACCTAAATTGATAGTAAACAGAAGGGTGTGTTCACCCTCTATTTTCAAACTGTCTTGTTTCATGATGAAAGTATGTGTATATTTCAGAGAAATATGTGCTTAGTGTATAATGAATTCTACCAGGATAATGGTTTTAATTTTAACCAGGAAGTCATTAAATTGAAGGCCTGGAAAGTGAGAAATGTGGTTGAAATTGAAAGTCTAAAACAATTCTTAAAACTGATAATATAGTACTTTCATCTTGATCCATTTTCTTCTTAATATGTTTATGGTAAGAAGGAAAGCTAGTTAGTTGATTTTGTTTCTTTTTTATATCTGGTTATCATCCTTTCATTTTAAAGTGGTAAGTCAAACATTCTTCTTATATATTTTGTGGGAGCAATACTTGTCTATATATATATAATAGTATGGGAAAATTAATCAAATTTTTTTTATCAGTAGGAAAATTGTTTTAATCATTTTTTCCAACTTCTTGTGCTTGTGGTTTTAAAAGAATGGAAAAAATAGATGCATTTTCTTCCCTGCATTATGCTGACTCAATTTATTATGGTTATGTGCTGAAAACTGAGAGCAGCTGAAAAGGGAATCTCCAGCCACTGGCTCTTGGAATATCCAGGAGGAAATACGAAGAGTGCGATCAAAGGCAACAGAGGAGATGCTAAGGACTCTGCCATCCTCTAAAATTGATTGGTCTGCATTGACTTTAGGACATAAAAGTAGCCCAAATTCTTTAGCAGGTGAAAAACTAGAAGATGGTAAGGGAGATAAAATGCACAACTCTACATAACCAATAGATGTGTCTTTGAACTTGGCCATAGGACAGGACAATTGACATCTCATGGCTTCCCAAGCATAGTCTTAATTACTAGTTTGAAGGGAATTTGTTGGTTTATTCCAGTAATCTAATGTAATCAATGGCAGAATAGATTGCCTAATTGTCAAACCTGTCTTAATTTATAGAATATAAAGAAAGTAAAATGTAGAAATCTAAGACTTGGAACTTCATTTTCTGCCCTTCAGTTTCATTGACACAAGATGGGCCACAAAAGGAAGCTTTGTTACACAACCCAGAAATTATCA
The DNA here is from genome assembly GCF_932294415.1 of Quercus robur. Lineage (NCBI taxonomy): Eukaryota > Viridiplantae > Streptophyta > Magnoliopsida > Fagales > Fagaceae > Quercus > Quercus robur. Next base: position 17,252,437 of record NC_065545.1, on the reverse strand, counting down.
TTTCTGAACAAAATCAGGTGAGTAGTGGAATAGGAATTTATAGTTTTATTTATTTTATTTTATTTTATTTTATAAGTATTTATTTATTTATTTAATTTTAGTTTATGTTCATTTATAGTATATATGTAAGTATTTATATATATGTATGTATGTTCATTTCTAGTCTAATATAAGAAATCTAAATGGTTTGTTCATATTCTTTTACTCCATTTTTGCTGCAATTAGCTGATAAAAATGCAAGAATTCTTTTCCTGTAGCTCATGTTTAATACAGGTCAATAGAATGACTAACACAAATAACCATTTTGGTGTGAAGGATTTGGAAGCTACTCAGATCACTGAGGGAAAAGAAGTTGATCTTGGTAATCTCTCTTCACCATCATTAAAGTCTAGCGTCCCAGCAACATAATGGATCTTTGCTAGTACTTCTGTTAATTAATGTGTTTCTTGCTGTCAACTGTGGTATATTTTTCCATTCATTTTTTCTTTCGGAATAGTTTTTATTTTAGATTACTAGAATTTGATAATTAGCAGTTAAGGAGATCACACTTAAAAATGATTGTGAATTTTCCATGGGCAAAAATTACCTTTTGCTTTCAGGGGAATCAGAAAAAGGCTATCTGCTGGCTTTCAAGTAACTAATAGGAAGTGGCCAACAATGTAAATAAAGTACACAAACACACTAACACTCTCCAATTTGTCTGTTTAAAATGAATTTACAAGGTTATATTCCCCTTTTTTGTACCTTTTGCCTTGATAGACATGTAACAAAGAGTTTTGCTTTCCCTTTTATTCTGAAAAGAAGTGTTTCTTACTAATGAAAAATCATGTAATATAGGTTTGCTGGATGGAATGGAAGGGATATTAAGCTATGGAGAAAGAATTCAGTCATTAGAAGTTATTAAGACTGTGTCACCCTGGTTAGTTGGTGTTTCCTTTTGTGTTTATATTCTAGGGCAGCTTCAATCTTTTAATTTTAATTTTCGTTTTGTTTTGTTTATTGTGGTTTTTTTTTTCAAGCTTTGTTAGTGTATTGTATATACCAGGATGTTACAAATTTTTACTCCATAGTTTATAGCTGTTGCTCTTTAGTTGGGGTTCTTGATTTTCTAGATTCTCTTACACTTGCCAAAAAATGATTTTGTTGTATTCATTTTTTCTGTTCCTTTGTGTTCATCATCGTGAACTCAAAGTTTATATTTTTCATTTATTAATAAAATTACACTATTTACCTGTCAAAAAAATTAGGTAGAGTTACATTTTTTTAGTAAGAATATTGTAACAGTTTCTATTGTTTCTGAGCTTACAAGCGCCTAGGATGAATGGTTGACATAAGATAAATTGGAGAATTTGTCTGTGTGTGCTTGTGGTTGTACATGTGGGTTAAGGTTTAGAAGAATTTGTGCATATAAGGTTTAGAATCTTCTAAAAGAAGGGCTAGGGTTCAAGAATGAAGTAAGAAGAAACATAAATTGCATTTCTTCACAATTTAAGAACAATGAGCATGAATGGTACACGTAAACAGTGCTTGTGAACAGTATACATAAACAATGCATGTGGTACGGCAAGAAAGAGAAGAAGAAAATAGAATAGAAAGGGAGGGGGAAAAATAAGGCTGAAGAAAACACCAAATGTTTTATTGATCAACTTCCCCTTGTTCAAGTACAACAAGACACTAATATAGACCCTAAATCTTAACGTCTCCTAGTAAATTTAGGACTTCGACTTTGATTAGTAAACCAAATTCTAATTGAATTGAACCAAAGCCCACGCATAAAGCCCATAAATTAAATAAGACTTATTAACCAAAGAAAACCCAAGCCCCACAACTATGTCCCATACCCAACAATTGGAGAATTACTTAAATACCATTGACCCTAAAATAACCAAATAAAATATAAAAACCTAACTAGGTACCATGGACACTTGCAGAATCAGTCTTCCAAGAGTATATTGTTTCTCTAATCACGCTATGGTTCCGTCATCAATGTTATAGCTTACGTAGTTTGGAAGGATTTGGATGTAGTCAAAAACACACACACACCATCTCTCTCCAGTCCACCAGCCCTCTCTTTTTTCCTGTCTTGGCAAGGTAATTGTCATTCCTGGTTTTGAAACTTTGTCATTTTATGTGTATCACAGTGATGCTGGTGCTGGCAATGTTGATGAGCTTAAGGACACTATTGTGATGAACGAGCTACATAACTCTATTGTTGGAGGAACCCTACCAGGTTAGAGTTCTGGGCACATCAGTTGCCTTTTAGAATTGAAAATTGTCTTTACATTATTTGTTGCCATTTTATCGGGATGCGTAGAATGAAAGAAACTATTAATTGTTGTTACAATGTAAATTGACATTTTGCAGTGCTTGTGTTTGATCTTGTGTTGACCACTTTTAGCTTTATAGCTGTCCTTTTTGTGAGATTTATGTAACTATCATGTTCTGTCTATCCATTTATCAAAAAAAAAAAAAAAATTATAGGATGGCTTCAATACACTCCCTGAGTATTTCGGTTTTCTCCGATAAGTTCATTTTACTCTCTTATTATCACATTTTGAAGGGGGTGGCAATTTTCAGTTTGGTTCTGTTTGCTTGGTCCTGTTTTGTTTCTCCCCTCTTGATGGATTGGTTAGACCAACATGTTTTCCTGAATGAATTCCATGTAGATGTGGATTTCCTGGTGTTTTTTGTTTTTCTCCCCTGAGACGGGGTCTTGTTTCATGTAAAATCAGTCAATTTGTGTTCTACTTTTAGCATCTTTATAATCTCATCTTCTGAATGCAAATTTAGATTCAGCATTACATGAAGAAAACTTCTTAACATCAAAAGAAGTGGCTGGAAAAGCAAGTGCATTTGCTGGTGACGTTTTTCCATCTTCAGGATCTAGGTAAAAGGGTAGTTGGCCCCTTACTTTTAAGGCTTCATTATTTAAAATAATTTTTATTAAATCGAGTCCCTTGCCTTTCAGCTTGATTGCGGGACTGGATACAGAACAAGTTCCCATGCCAGTTAATGAGGAAGACAACTGCATTAGTTCAAGCCATGATAAGGTAGCTACAGGTGCCCCTCTGGAAGAAACTTGTGAGTTTTTGAGTGAAGCTTCTATGGAGGTCCCAACAAATATAAATGAAAATGATGCCATTGCCAATGACTCCCAAAACAGTTCTAGTATGCGGTATGAAGAGTTATCACAGGACCTGTCTCAGCCAATTTCAAAAAATGATATGGTGGATAAGACCAGCGCCGTTGTTGAGAAGCAACAAGGAAACAAAATGAGCAGATATAATAGGAGGGGCAGATCCAGGGGATCCAGGGGTAGGGGTAAATGATGCCAGATTCTCATGTTGTACTATAACTGTATAATTTTATGTAAACTAGTCTAGGAAATTAAGGATAATGACACGGCAGGCAAGGCATTTGTAAGTTATTAAATTGATACTTATTGAGTTTAAATTAACTAGGTAGGGATTTTTATTTTCTTTTTCTTGATTTCCTTCGGGTGTTTTACCCGATGAGATGTAGGTCCCCATTTAGCCAAGATTCCAAGAAGTTGGAAATACTCGGGGTGTAACTTGTAAGAACATTAATGGGAATACTTGCATGAAATGGATTATGCATGTAGTCACATATTACCCTAGTGTAGTAGCCTTGCGCCATGGAAAGGAAACCTTAGTGCAATGAATTTGCATCTAGTTATATCTTAACTTGAGATTTTGTTAAAGCCCTGTCATACGATTAATCATGTCATGGTTTATCTTTCCTATCATTATATTAGCAGCGTATACGTTTTTTATTTTTATTTTTTCTTAATTACATTGCACTTCATGTCTTCAACAAGACAACCAATACTATACATTCAATGAATGCAACAGTAAGATGTGAGATGTAAGATTTCGAAGATTATTTTCAGGTTTGGGCAAGAACATTATTATAAGAGACAGTATTCTACATACACCATCATTCATGTAGACTTGTTGACTTTGGTATTAGATAATGAACTAATAGGATAAAATTACATCACATCATATCATATATTATACAATAAAATTTGGCTACACTCTCTTTGATTAATAAACATAGTTTAGTATTCATCCAAAACAAATATATAGATATAAATATATATGTATATATATAAAACATCAAGTGACTTATTAATTGTTAGTAGTACCTAATTAATAAAATTCTCTTTATCGAAAAAATAATAATAATAAAATTAAATTAAATTAAACTCCAACTAGGATTCTATTAGCAAAGTTTCAAGTTATTTAAAAAATATATATATAGAATAATTATTATCATGTTGGTAGGTGCATATATATTGTAAAATTCATGTGTAGAAAGGATAGTCAATTTATTCAAGGTAAAAATGTGATTTATTTTTAATTTTTAATTAATTTGTACATTGTATGAGTATGCTATTACTATTACTAGCAGTAGTAAGTAACTATATAAATTTCAATTCCATCACCCAATGGTATTAGTAGTAATTTTTTTTTTTTTTTTTTTGGATAATGTATCACTATAACATTTAATTAGAAAGCCATATAGGAGTATAAGGTTAGGCCCTAGTCGTTGGGGTTGCTTCGTTCGCAGTCAAGCCCATAATAAAGGCCCAAAAACACAGTCGTGTTGTTATCTTCACTCTCTACTCCAGAGTTCACTGACTCTAAAAAAGTGAAAACCCCAAAAACAAAAAACAACCCGCCACGCTTCGCATCTTCCCCAACTATAAAACTAAAACCAAATCCCCAAAACCAAAAAAGAAAAAGAAAAAGAAAAAAAAAACAAAACATTCAAACAATGGAGCCCTTTCCATCATCAGTAATAGCCCAAAAAACATGGGAGCTAGAGAACAACATAATCACCGTAGACCCTCCTTCATCATCATCAACGACACCAGCAGCACCAACAACAACAGCAACAACAACGACGAGTCCGGACCCAGCGTCCGACGCAATATTCTATTACGACGAATCGGCGCAGGCCAAGTTCCAGCAAGAGAAACCCTGGGCCAATGACCCTCACTACTTCAAGCGCGTCAAGATCTCCGCACTCGCGCTGCTCAAGATGGTGGTCCACGCGCGCTCCGGCGGTACCATCGAGGTCATGGGCCTCATGCAAGGAAAAACCGACGGCGATGCGATAATCGTGATGGACGCTTTTGCTTTGCCCGTGGAAGGGACGGAGACTAGGGTTAATGCTCAGGCTGATGCGTATGAGTATATGGTTGATTATTCTCAGACTAACAAGCAGGTTCGCTTTCTATCTTTCTTTAAACCCTAACCCTAACCCTAACCCTAACCCTAAGTTTGTTTAAGTTTTGATTGGGATTGGTTTTTGTGGGAGGTTTATGAATTCTACATTGTATTACATTGTAGATAATTTTGAATTTAGAATGACTAAATAAATTTATTAGGGTTTTTTTCTTGTTTAGAATCTGAGTTATTACTAAATTACTGTTTGGTTGGTGAGAAGACGATTGGATGAAATCCCTTTTTGTTTAAAGCCATTTAGGTTAAGCTTGTGCAGTCTTTAAGGCTTCGTTTGGGAGTTCGGTTCATAAGAGAATGGAATGGAATGATTATAAAGGAATGGAATGGAATGTATTTAAGCGAGGGAAAGGAATAGAATGGAATTAAGTAACTTTGTTTGGGAGTAACATAGAGGAAAAGGAATGGAATCATTTTATGACAATATTACTATTAGACTCTTATTTTAAAATAAATGGCTGAATATATAGGGGTTTTTTGGGAGTTTTAGTAATAAATTCATTAAATCTAATTCCATTTCCTCCCATTCCTCTCAATTTCGGGTGGAATGAAAATTTGAGGTTTTAAGAGAATAGAGAGGAATGAGTGGTCCCTCCCACCCATTCCATTCCTTCCCAAAATATAACTGAGCTTCTAGCAAATGCTTAGTAAGCACTATGTGTCTCTGTATTTTCAATTGTGTGCAGTTGTTGTCACATGAAAGGATCTATATATAGTCTTTGCACATGAAAACTTCATTTTTGTTGAATTTTATGTCAATGACTAGTCTTGAGAATTTGGTGAGTTAGCATTATTTGGTTTCTGTTTTTGGAGATTGGATGATGCATCTCTGGATTGGTCATCTTAGATTCTTCTGTTTATGAATAGTGTCTGCCTATACCAGATTAGTAGCTATTTGGAAGTCATTGCATCTCAATAAAAGTTTTTATTCAAGTCCCATATCATATATACTATACTATATAAGGGTGTCAATTCGGGTTAGCGTGTTGGGATCGTGTCGTGTCGAGGTAGGGGTATTCGACTAAATGGCTCAACCCTAACCCGACCCATTTGATAATCGTGTCATGATCCTTCAATCCTAACCCAACCTACTAATAAGGCGGGTTAACCTGACCCAACACATTTGACACGCTAATAAACGAGTCATGTTGGGTTAACAGGAATGTAACACAACCCATTTCAACATGCATAATATTAAATATAACATCCATCTAGAAATAATTTTTTTTACATCCCAAAAAACAGTGCATACACTTCAAGTTTTCAATTCACATTCAAAATAATATAGTTCAACAAAAATATAACATTCGTCTAGAAATAAGTTCTTTACACTCCAAAAGAAGTACATACACTTCAACCCAAACTCAAAATAACAAAGTTTAACAAAAATAAAATAACATAGTTCAACAAAAACATAATATCTTTGGAACTCGCCAAATGCTAAGTATCAATATTGAAAGATTTTGAGCAAACAGTAGACTAATCCTGACTATGACCATGATTATTATCCATAGATTCTTTGTTAATGTCCAAATTTATAACATCTTCCACAAGCTCATTCAATTTCATTTATGAAAGTTCTATGTCAAAAAAAAAAAAGTATTAGTAGTTCTAGGGTCTGTAAAGTTTCAATTTCCAATTATATCCCTTGTAAATTTTTGTAATTACTCACTTTTCTTTTCAAATTTAAAATATATGTTGGATATAAAAGGTATTTGATAAATCTAAAATAAAATAAATATTTATTTGTTATACGAGTTAAACGGGTTGTGTTAAGTCAGTCATTTCGGGTTGACACAAATAAATTGGCGTGTCAAATGTATCTACTGCGGGTTGACCCACTTATGACATGTTTCTTATCGTCACTTTTGGGTCAACCCATTTATGACCCAAACCCATTAAGGCCCAACCCTAACCCGAAAAAACTTGTGTCGGGTTCGTGTCGTGTTCATGGGTTGGGTCGAACATTGACACCCTTAATACTATATATAAAAGTAGAAGCTGAAAGAAAGTTAAATCCTAAAATTAAGGTTGTTTTGTCATGTAGATCTCAAATTGGAAATTTTATGCCATGTGTCCCATTCAATTTTTTCTTAATTTTTTGTGCAACTATTTACTACACTGCAAAAATCAAGAAGTCCAATTTAATTTTTTTAGTTTTTTGTGCTAAAAGAGTTATTAAGTAAGAAAATCATAGAATCAAAATTAATAAACCTTAAAAAATTCACCATCATTGATTTATTTTTCTTCTTATTATTATTATACAAATAGTGGTTGGACAAACGAAAATTTAAAATATCATGGATAACAATTTAAATGTTTTTTTTTTCCATTTGTTTTAAATAAACTTATATTTATTTTGTTAGTAGCTATTTTATATTTTCAAATATACAAACATAATATATATTATATATAAAGTTGGTAAAATTTTAATACGCATTTAGTTATGCTTATTTGTAAATGTATCCCATGCATATGCATTGGGTTACAAGCTAGTATTATTTAGGCTAAAATACACTTTCCAGTTTGCACCCTCTAATATCTGGTTGCTTCTAAAACAGTTCCTCAACTTTTAAAACTTACAATATACACACGATGTCAATGTGCCCTTTCCGTTATGCTGTTGCATTATCACTGTTGACCTGCCAAAGAACGGCTTTCTTTTTCCTTATACTTTCTTTTCAAAATGACTTTATTTTTGGGAGGGTTAATAGAAAGATTCTAACAGATGTTGACTAAAGGGGCAAGTTGACATTGTTGTAATACTTGAGGGTGTCATTGCAAGATTTTATAGTGAAGGGACCGATTTAGAAGTGACACCAAACTTAGACGGTGTAAATAGTATTTTAGTATATTATTTTATGGAATTAGTTCTCTTATTGGGTATGTTTATGGTGCAGGCTGGACGGTTGGAGAACGTTGTTGGCTGGTACCATTCCCATCCTGGCTATGGATGCTGGCTTTCAGGTATTGATGTTTCAACACAAATGCTAAACCAGCAATTTCAGGAGCCTTTTTTGGCAGTTGTTATTGATCCAACAAGGACTGTCTCTGCTGGAAAAGTTGAGATTGGGGCATTCAGGACATACCCAGAGGGATATAAGCCTCCAGATGAGCCTGTCTCTGAGTATCAGACCATCCCTTTGAATAAGATTGAAGACTTTGGTGTACACTGTAAACAGGTTATTATCTCGTCCTCTTCTGCTTCTTGAAAAAGCTTCCTCTCCAGTATATTTATTCCCTCCATTTGTTTCTGTTTTTGCAGTACTATTCTTTGGATATCACTTACTTTAAGTCTTCTCTTGATTGCCACCTCCTGGATCTGCTATGGAACAAGTATTGGGTGAATACCCTTTCATCTTCACCTTTATTGGGTAATGGAGACTATGTTGCAGGACAAATCTCTGATCTAGGTAATCTCCTAGCATGGAATTCGAGTTCCTTTAGTTTTATTTCAAATTACTTTTCATGGTTCAGACTAGAGTAATTTTGAAGATTATATTAATTAAGTGGTGTCCTCTGCACCATGCAGCTGAAAAGCTGGAGCAGGCAGAGAACCAGCTATCTCACTCCCGCTTTGGGCCACTGATAGCACCCCCTACGAGAAAGAAAGAGGTAAAATCTTACCTCATAAATTTTAGTGTCTTTTTATTTTCTCAAATACGAGCATTCATACTGCTTTCCTAGACATATCATGTGATACTGGATGGCATTCAAATATGTGCTTAGCCTGTAGACATGGGACATTTCAAGATACATACAAGCAGCCACAAGAAAAATTGTGAGGAGGGGTTTGTGTAGCGCTTTCGTCATTGGTGAATGTCTTTCTGTTTGCGTTTTTATGGTCCATACAACAGAGATAATTGAGGGTAGTTGGGTGAGTGCCCAGTGTGCTTGCTATGGAGGGGAGAAATATTCTTTTGGTGCTTAATCATTCCATGGGTTTAGAGATATACAGAATATAACTTTCTTTACTGAGGAGATTTGAGACAAACAACTTGCAGATATGCTAGGTTAAGATAGATTTCTAGACATGTTATTTGGTAGAAGTCTTCACACCTTGTCATGTAAGTACTGTGATACTGCACCTGTAATTGCACGAGCAAATAATCTCAAGTGGCACTTTCTTATCTTTTCATCAATGGGAGCCACGCATGTCTTTAATCGAATTCTTCATTCCGTACCCTATCTTTCCTTTTATTTCCACTTATCTATCTTAACATTCTCATTATCTACACTCATTTTATGAATTTGCCCAACATTCAATACAATATAGCATGGATGTTCTTATAGCAGTCTTGTAAAACTTTCCTCTTTCCACTTAACCTTTTTATTTTTTTGATGATCAACTTTCTCTTTAACTTGACAAGTATTCTATGATCACGCAATATTCTTGATGTCCTTATTCATTTCATCCACTCTGCTCTTATTTTGTAATTCTCATCCTTTTCGATCTAACCATCCTTATGAGTTATTGATCCAAACTATTGAAAACACACTCTTTGCGATGGGGAAACTCACTCGTAATTCTTCCAATTGTTCTCACACTAATGACAACTCCATTATACATATCCTAGAACAAATGACAACTACATTATGCATATTCTTAGAGCTAACACAGAACCAGAAAGAGCTTTAAGAGCTCCAGATTTCTAACTTGTTTCTCTCCCTTCAAAGTTCAAACCCACCATCTATTTCTAGTTTCTATATCTAAAATTTCTTTTTTCTCCATCTTCTAATACAAATTTCTAGTACAACCAACTTATGCTGAGTAGTTATACTCTACTGGTATTTAATACTTCACAGTAATCTTGTACTTGGGAGCATTTATTGTAGTCACAGTAAATTTTTGGTGTTGAAATTCTTTTCGCAAATCCAGTAATATCTCTTTATAAAAATGTTGCTCTGGCTTATTAAAAAAAACAAAACAATGTTGCTGACATGCAATCTAAAGGCCCTAAAACCCCAAAATGGGTTCCGTTCTTGGATGAATCGACGGCTTCTAGGGTCACTACTTCAACTGGCCAATATTTTTTTCTTTTGAGGGTCAGTGGATTAACTCATTTTTTGGGGGCCAAATTCAAATTTTTAAATACCCAAACAATGTACACACACACACATGCACGTGTTATTAAAAATTTTCAAAATTTTCGGGGCTATAATGCCACTGCCAGTCTAGTCTGATTTTCAAAACTGTGGTCAAATTTCTACATATTTTTCCCAAAACTTTCTTGTCTGTAGATGTGCTCTGATCCTTTGTGATTTTTTAAATGGACTCGATTTTGGGGAAACTGAACATTTTCATTTTCAATTTCAATTGGTGCTTTATCTCTGCTTTTTTCAAGATAGGAAAATGTCCTCTTCAATGCGTTCCGATGGATCTTGCCCTTACATCTACTTGGTTACCACGTAGTCCCACATATCACATATAAAACAATGTATAGCTCTTAGATTCTATTGTGTGCTAGGGGTGCAGATTTTACTTGTATTCATTAAATTACAAAATCTTTCCTTTTGTCAGTTTATAAGCTGCTCATCATCCATTACTTCATCATCTCTGTTGCCTAATCTTGGTTTTGATGTCTATTAATTGCAGGAAGAGTCTCAGCTTGCTAAGATTACTCGAGACAGTGCTAAGATAACTGTGGAGCAGGTTCATGGTCTAATGTCACAGGTGACTAGCCTTTACAGTTTTTGTGCATTTTCACACTTTATCGTGTTGCTTTTAACAAATCTCTTTCTTTTCCATTCAGGTTATCAAGGATATCCTTTTCAACTCGGTGAGACAATCGAACAGGTCTAGCTCAGAGCCATCTGGCCCTGAACCAATGATTGAAACCTGATTTTGGCATACTAGTAGTGAGGCAAATCGTGAGCGTATTACCTTCCCGATGCTTCATTTTCTTGAAGATTGGTTTAAATTTAGTTCAACGGGAAAAATCAAGTTAAAAGTTCTGGAAGTTTTATTACCTTTTGTGCCAATGTATATTATTTGCACCTTTTTTTCCTTTTACATTCAGGTTGTTTATTTAGTATTTATACAACATTTTGGTACCCCATGACAAGCAATCACAATTAATGACTTTTTAATAACCATTGTAGTCAGAAAGTAAAACATGCTGTTGTATCGGTCCGACTTTCTGAGTTTGGCAGGACTCCGAAGATAAATATTATTAACAACCTGTTTTTTCAAACAATATGATTGATTTTTAGGGGACAGCTTTCATTAGTCTTAAAGCTGGTTATAATTCTTCATAATGTGAATTTTAGTGGGGACAAGGCATGGGTAAAAGAAGCATTAAAAACAGTCTTAGTCATTTGGTCTTTCCTGTCAAATCAGCTCTCTTGCCTGCGTATCCAATGCTCCATGCCGTTCTTTGGACTTTGTTGCTATTAGTTGTATTGGCATCAATCCTGTGAATGTTCTCAGCAAGCAAATGAGCCCTTACCGAAGCCGGTTTGCTTGGAAGTTTAAGGCACCTGAATTAACACTCTAATATGGTTCGGAGTTATATTCTCCAACCAATAACGTGGTAAATTATGAGACTATTTGCATGTATTATATAAACAACTAAAACTTTATATAGATTATTTTTTCAATTGCCATAGTGATTTTTTTTTTTTTTTTTTTTTTTTGAGGAAAAAAAAATATATCAAAGCACATGGTGAGTTGGTGGTTTGAAACCAAATTTATGTGAATTCGAAGACATCAAAGATTATTTTTAAAGTTGAAACTTCCAAAATTGAAGACATCAAGGTTATCTTAAAGTTGGACTTTCCCTCCGGTGGAACTAGCAAAAGTGATACGGTCGGTAACGAAAATCCTCTTTGATGGCTGACTTTGCTTTCTAAAATGATGACTTTACATTCAAAGAGCCGCATTATTGCTATGCCACCATATCATTGTTAGTCTAAAACATGCATTTATATGGTCCTAACATCATTTGGTTGGATAACTTTCACATTTGGTTTGTCAATTTTGTATTATGAGCGGGTTCAGCGTTGGAGAAAATAAGATCAATTATAAGAAAGAGAACAATTAATAAATAGGAAATGAAAAATAATTACAATTAACAAAGGGGTTGAAGATCATCCAACAAAAAATTGGTCTTCAAACAACTCAAGATGTAACAAAATATATACATCCAATAATTCCTGTTAAAAAGAAAAGAAGAAAAATAAATTAGGAACTAGTATGAAAAAAAATAGAAAATTCCATTGAACCCATTATAAGACAAGATTATTAAAATAGGTCATATCAATCAAAATACAAATACATGTGGACAGATTGTCATATACTCATATGATGAATTAAAAGAATTTTTCTATAAATAATAAAGAGGCTTGGAGGGAAATTCCATCCATAACTAAATTGATGGTTTTTAAGAAGAGAGGACCCGTTGTTCAATATGACCAGTAAAATAGATGAACCATAAAATAGGTCACCAGCATCCAATAAGATATAGGGGAGAAATAAATAAATAGAAAAGGATGGAGAAAGGGACAGAATTTTTTTGCATAGTCGGTATCCACATGTGAAGAAAGCAAAAGCCTCTCGAGTATTCTTTTATAGGTATTTCAGATTAAAATCACTTATTAAGATTCCAAAGAGTGATGCTATAATGAATTATGGACCAATTCACATGTCAGACTTCACAAACTTAAATTAAAAATAGATGTCAAAAAGTGAAAGCTTCTGAGAGGTATCCTCATCTCCTTCACCATCATTTATGCCACTAGCCACACAACAAAGAAAAAAGGCCAAGAGGAAAAGCCCAACTAAATCTCCTACTTTTTTTTCTCTTTAGTGGGTATGGTTTGGACTCTTAGAAATCATGCCTTTCATGACTTCCTCAACTTCCTCTCTCTCTCTCTCTCTCTCTCTAAAAATACATTATTAGGCAAGATTCTTATAAGATAACAAAAAGAGAGGTAGTCACAAGAATGGTCCTCCTTTTCATGGATTTGGTTTGTTTTATATGTCACTTTGAAAGTGCTTGAGACAATTCTACATGGGGATTAAGTAATAACCCTTTAACACCAGACTCCATTTCTCTCTCTCTCTCTCTCTCTCTCTCTCTCCACTTAATATGTGTTCCGTGAGACAAAACTTTGTTTATAGAAGCATTTCTAGAGCCAAGGACCTCAATTTCTAGAGACATGTAGACTCTCACTCCTAAATAAAACAAACTCCATCGATCCAAAAGTGTCTTTGATCATCAATTTTTATACTGAGTACTTTTCCGTGAGTACTCTAGCTAAATGTCAAAGTGTTATATCTTGTCACGGCTTCAAATTTTCAGTGAACAGCTTTGTTCTCTCAAATGAACATACAAGCATAAAGAGTTAAAAACACATTTTGCTTGCAATATGATAGACTTTCTTCTTCTTCTTCTTTTTTGGCTGAATTTGCATCATCTTGCTAACTTTTTACCACTCTAATTAAAACTAATGTCTAGTGCTTATAAACGTACACACTTTCTACCCACCACAAAAAACTAATAATAATAATAATAATAATAAACCATATACACCTTTTTTGTGGTCACTTTTTTAATAAATTGAGGACTTGTCAAATACAAAAGTTTGAAGTTTCACGTCCTGCATTGATTCGTATCCTATTGCAAGGTCAATATCCAAGATATGGGGACCCTAGATCGACAGCGAGTCCATTACTACTTTCTTCTCATACCCAAAATTAGGATCGGAAGATTTTTCATGAAAACTAGTCACCATATAAAAATTTGTAACTTGCTAAGAAAAAGAAAGAAACTATGCTAGTGCGTTTGGATTAACCTTTTTCATGATAGTTTATATATGTTTAGGTACAATTTTGTATAGTTTATTTATTAATCTATTTGTTTAGGTACAATTTTAAAAAATTATTTTAAATAATATTATACTTTTACCATTTTTATCAAATCAATCAAAAGCTAAGCTAAAGGGGCACTAAAATTTGGGTTTTTTTTTTTTTTGTTTTTTCTGTTCATGTATTTTGGAGACACAGGTTCGGGCAGGAAGGTAAGGGTGGGGAAGGTAAGGAATAATGATAAAATGCTGTACCCACTTTGTAAGTGCGTTGTCTACTCTACATCAACTCAAAAATTATAAGCACAAGTTGGCACCTTTCACTATTTCTAAAGTACATTTACAAGAGCGTTGTTGTTGAAGCCTACGCAATTTAGAATGGGGACTTGTTATTGCTTTTTTTTTTTTGTTTTAATGTAAGATGCATACGTATTTCAACTCTTAAAATGATTGTCTCTATAACCTTTTGAGGGGCTCACTACTCACTAGTCAGTAGTCATCACATAAAATATTAGTGGCCAAGCAATAATCTATGGGAGCCGAAATAGCTCTGCCTATGTAAACCTATTTGGGAAAAAAAAACCTTGTTACATGTTAGGTCCCTTGCACCCAATTAACATTGCACATGTGTCGATTCACACACGGTAAAATGAATTGAATTCATGATTTTTGAACTTAAAATCATGACTTAAACTCACAAATTTAGTTCATTTTAGCTGGTGTGTGGATCCACATACTTTGTATGATAGAAAAATAATCATATTTTAGCCAACCAAGTCCAAAATTTACCGATATCAAGTAATATAAAGTTGTGTAAAAATACATGATTACTACAATAATCGTGTAAATTTACACTAGCACTATTTATTTTGAATTTTGTTTTTTATTCTTTCTTTCCCTACCCTTAGGGGTGTTTGCGGTGCGGTGAGGTTTTGGGCCATTTTTAGCACCGCACTTTGTGGTGCAATTTAGCCAAAACCATAACCACACCGCACCTTATTTTTGCGGTCACATGTGTGGTGCGGTGCAGTTTAAAGTTTAGCTAAAACCATAACCGTACCGTTATTTATTTTTGTGATCACATGTGCGGAGCGGTATTTAAGATGTAGTTTAAATGGTTTAAAGTTGGTATATTTTTCTAATTTTGCGTTTTTTATGCCCAGCCCAAAACTGCTATTCCCTTTGTTTTGCGCCAAGTTTTAAGCTATTGAGCTAGTTTTTCTTTATTTTGGCTTGATTTTCCTAATCAACACTTGTTAGGGCTGTTAAACTATATATATATTTTTTGAAAACTAAGGTTATTAAACTATTAATAATATATTTAATATTAAAAAATAAATATATTAATATATAGAGAGAGTATGGTGCAATGCGGTTTATTCGGTTTTCTCATTATGTGATTTGGTGAACACTCCTACCTATCCTAATCACTGAGGATGAAGGAAGAGAGTGGATAGTAGTTGTTGTGTGTAAAGCAATAGAAACAATTAATAAAATCAAGAAAAATTAATATTTTAATGAAATGTAATGTAAAATATTACGTGGGACGTTTTGAATAATGAGCATATAAAATAGGAAAAGAATATTTATGTAGCGAGTTCATGCTTTAATAAATATAGATAATTCAGACTTTTTTCAAAAAAAAAAAAAAAAAAAAAAAGGTACTTCACACTCTCTCTAGTCTCTCTCAATTGCCAGTCATCCAATAACCCTAGATTCTTCTTCTTAATGAGGTACACATTAATGAAACAAACACTATAAAGCACAGGAGCCTGTGAACATGAAGGCTATTAAAGGCATTGATCTACTTGCCCAATTGTTCCATGGCATCTTCTTTCTCTACCTTTCTTTTTTCCCTTCTTCCACTTTACACTTCTATGTTAATAACTGTTCATTTCCTGTTAGCTTGAGTAGGTCAAAATGTGAAAATGTATTTTGAAGTGGGTGGGCCATGTGGAACCAAAATCTTAGGACCATATCTCATTCATACGTTGCATAATAATTTCAATGTGGAAGAGTTGAGAGTGGGAATAGAATGTCTCTTTCACTCTCTTGTTTGGTTCAAATCCGTATAACATGACAACGCAAAAATTCATTCAATTTTAACCACCACTTGCTCCTACCATGTGGAAATTTCATTGAGTTTACGTACTATATTCTTGTGAGGCATATAGATTTCAAGTACCACCTTCCAATGGCTATAAATCAATGTACAACTAGATGCGATAAGACGAAAATATGTGTAAAAGTGACTTTATTATATGAATCTGTTGTTTTCAATGGAGAGAAAAAGTAAGAGCATTGATTCATTTCTTTAACTTAACAAGAAAATTAAGGAGTAATTTCATCATTTCCATGGTTTTAAAGAAATGAATCATTACTAATTTCTTTTAAACATGGAAACTAAGACCATTGAGTCATTACCAACGGAGAGAAAAAGTAAGACCATTGAGTCATTACTAATTTCTTTTAACTTCGGTGGATTTGTGGAAAGGCTAGGCAAGAGAAAAAATGAGCCCAAGTAGACCCTTGGGTTCAATAAGTGTGATAAAATATAATAGTGCTTGTTTATATTTGCACAAGTATGATGTGAATGTGATAAAATATAATAGTGATATTGATTGGGTAAATTTTAACCGTCATGCTATTTTGTAACATTTGATGTGAATGTTCTTAACTCAATAAAATCGCATAAATAGATTGCATCGACATCACAAAAGTTGACCAAATGTAGTTGGTTAGAGATACCCCTAATGATACAATTTGGTCTTGGAATTTAGTAAACTAACTGTGGGAGCCCGAGGACTGAGGATAAAGTTGAAGGGTCGCAACATAGGGTGGGAATACTGCAAGCCACGGGCCCGAGGAAGAAAGCCGCCCGAGGAAGGGAAGAAATGAATCACAGTACTCTGTAGTATTCTAAGTGGGAGCTGGAGTCTAAAGAGAGTGGAAGTCAATGGACAGTAGGGAAGCTTATGGTCTGGTGTAGCCTTTTGCATCCATGTTAAATGGTAGACAATAGCTTTATCACCCGTATTGATGAGGAAGTGACCTGAACAGAGTAAGCCACAGCTAAACAGATTCCTTCCACCATCTTCTTCAAATGTAAAAAGTAACAAGTGTCATAAAAGGAGGGAGGTTAGGTGAAAATGGATGGTGGAGATATGATGAGGGTAGAAGTATATAAAGAAAGGAGAGAGCACTGAAAAAGTGATTGGAAAATCAAGAAAAAAAAGACAGAAGGAAGAGCATTAAGAGAAAAAAGTAAATAGTATTACTTTTGTGTAAACTTAGCCTCCTTGGGTGAGCTTGTGGAGAGCTGAAGGTACAAGCGCTCTTACTCAAGGCCATATTTATTGTGTGTACACCCAGAAGCAGTGGAGCCCTTATTGGAAAAGCTGCATGAGGGCATCTGTGGGAGTCATACAGGAGGAAGGTCTTTAGTGCATAGGGCACTCACCCAAGGGTACTGGTGGCCTAGCATGCAAAAAACCTCTCAGGATTATGTGAAAAAGTATGACCAATGTCAAAGATATGCCTCAAATATCCATCAGCCAAGGGGAATACTGAATCCTGTGTCTAGCCCCTAGCCATTTGCTCAGTGGGGCTTGGATATAGTGGGATCTTTTCCTCGAGCTATAGGGAACCGAAGATGGCTCCTCATCGATACGGACTACTTAACCAAGTGGGTGGAAGCCGAGCCCCTTGCCAATATCAAGGACGTGGATGCTAAGAGGTTCATCTGGAGGAACATTGTCACCAGGTTTGGAGTTCCTCACACACTGATCTTAGATAACAGTCTTCAATTTAACAGTAAAACCTTTCGGAGATATTGCAGGGAGTTAGGGATTAGGAACGGGTATTCTACACCTGCTTATCCTTAAGGGAATGGGTAGGCCAAGGCCACCAATAAAGTTATAGTGTCTGGGCTGAAGAAAAGTTTGGACGATGTTAAGGGAAAATGGGTGGATGAACTGTCCCACGTGTTATGGACCTATTGTACTACACCCCGAAGATTAATGGGGGAGACCCCTTTTTCAATGACCTATGGGTCAGAAGCAGTAATCTCCCTTGAATTTGGATTCCCAACTCTGAGAACAGATCAATTCAATATTGAAGAGAACCACCATTTACTCCTAGACAGCTTGGATTTGGCCGAGGAAAGAAGAGAGGTAGTAACGATAAAGATGGCCTACTACCAACAGAAACTTAAGCAAAGGTATGATAAGGGGGTGAGAGCCAAACCATTGGCCCTAGGAAACCTGGTCTTGAAAAAGGTGGTGGGGACGACCAAGAACCCTGCTTGGGGCAAGCTAAGTCCTAATTGGGAAGGGTCATATAGAATCACTTCTATTGCTGGCATTAGGGCTTATTATCTGGAAGATTTGGATGAAAATGTAATTTCTCGCCCTTGGAATGTAAACAATCTGCGGTGTTATTATTATTAATAAATTCTGTTGCCACTCATATCTTGCTTGGTTGTATCTCGTTATGGATGCGTTTGTAGAGACAATTGGTCTATTAAATATTCTGAGTGTTAAATAGAACCTAGGTCTTGTTTGGCTCCTCGGGTCACAAGCCTAAGGTAAATTAACATTGTATAAAATATTCTAAGTATTAAACAGAACCTAGGTCTTATCTGGCTCCTTGAGTCAGAAGCCTAGGGTAAATTAACAGTACAGAAAATATTCTAAGTATAACAGCATATGCAAATACTCTAAGTGTTGAATGGAGTTCGGGTCTAACATAGGTCCTAGGGTCACAAGTTGGGAACTAGGTGGACCTTGAGAAAGGTTGCTTAAAGGGACGGGAAAGTGAATGCCGTAGGGACTTCCTCGGGTTTCTGGAGTAGTGCCAGCAAGTTCACTTTGAAAGTCCCAAGTTCAGTTTCAAGTAAGTGTTAGGTGATAATTTGCTTAAAATCCATAAGTTAGTTTACTCTTTATGTTGTGATAGCATAGTGAATTGTCATGGTGTGATTGTTATGAAAGGAGGAAGGTAGTGAAGTAAGTAAAATGACAAGTATAAAGTAAACAGTAAAAGAAAAACAAAGTGTACAAAAATATATGTAATAATAAACGACCAAGGTTAACTTCAAAGTTTCTTCATTAAAAGTAGACTAACTGTGATACAAAAAAGGGGAGGGGCACTATCTATACAACAACCCGTTACAAAAATGCCTAAGTATTCCCTAGACTAAGGCTAAACTAAGCTGTTGGCTCCTTCTCCTTGGCTCTTTTTTTCTCTTGCTCTTTTTCCTTCTTCTTCCTCTTCAGTTGCACCACCTCGGCCACTTCCTCTTCGGCCTCCACGACCTGCACATCAGCTGGAGGTGGCAGTTCTTTTTTCTTTTCCTTGCCTTGGCCAAAGTAGGAGAGGGATCTTGGTCGGGCTAAGCTGAGGAAGAAGGGAGAGCAGAGCTGGGGTCTGCTGGAGGCTGAGGAAGGGTAGGCACCAAACATAGGGCAAGAGGGTAGTACACCTTATCAGGAGCCCAAAGCTCTGATTCAGTGCTCACCCTCGCAACGTTCATGGCTTGGCCCCACGCCTCCAAGCAGAAGGCACGGGGAACATCTATGAGTTGAGCAATGAGGCTCTCTGCTGTCTTGGTCATGCTCGCTTCGTATGCAGCTTGCTTGGCCTCAGTTTTCTCAGCCTCCTTGGTCTCCAGTTACTTTTTTATTTGTTTAAGCTCCACAACTATAAGGGCCATTTTATTTTCAGCCTTCTTTTGGGCCTTTAAGGCATCAATTGCCTGTTTTTCATAGCCCTTAAGGGCAAACTCTGCATTTCTATGGGCCTTTTCCACCTCGGCCAACTAGGCAAGATTCTTCCTGAGCTTCTTGTCTGCGACCGAATGGGCCCTCTCAACAGCCTCTAGTTTATTCTTGGCATCCCTGGCCACGTCCAGGGAATGGTCCACCCATTCCTCAACCATGAAGGCAGCTTGGACGACCTACATCAAAAAAAAAAAAAAAAAAAAAATGCACAAGTGTTATATGGTGCACATAAAGTTTTATTGTAAAGCAATCAAATGGGATCAGTCCTATACCTTAGCCAAATCTTGCTTCAAGGCAAGGAAAACTTCGCGCTTCCTAAAGGATTTCAGCTTTGTCATATCTTCTAGCAGACATAATGCCTTCTCCAGGCACTCGGCCACCAGGCCTGAGCTATCTTTTTTGGGGTCCTTCAGGTTGGCATTATCCAATACTAGATTTCCCGAGTTTAGGGTAAAAATGGGCCTTCAAATGGAGGCCTTCTTCGGTTGGTCTCCTCCAACCTCTTTGGAAGTCCTAGTGGAAGTGGATTTCTTGATTGCCCCTTTTCGGTCTGAGCTTCTTTGGCTGGGGGCTGGTGGGAGGAATGTGTTATCTCCCCTTCCTCAGTGCCTTCGACGTTTTTGCCTCCCTGGGCCTTTTTTCTTTTCTTATCCCCGTCATTAACAGGAGACGTATGTGTAGCTGTCGGGGTGGGTGGTCGAGGTAACACTGCCACAGCAGGGGAAGAGCCCCCTGTGTAGGCTGTGAGTAAGGCAAGGAGATCTGGTGTTTTTTCCTCAAAGCCCATGTCTGCCGATGTATGAGGTTGTGATGTGTTGGAAGCGTCTGGGCGGTAAAAAACCTCAAAGTCTTTGTTTGTCACTTCTTGAGCAAACTCAGACGTAGACTCCTCAAACTCGTCGTCTGATAAGATAGGTGGTTCTTGTGAATAGATAAGTCTGGCAATTAGGGGGGCTAGGAGCTAAGCGTCCTGGGTCCCCTCGGGAGGAGGTTCTGTTAGCAAAAAACCTAGTACGGCTATGTCTATTAAAGCCAAGCGAGGGTTCCTGGTTTTAATAACGTTCTTCGGACTTTGGAAGCGCTTGGTGGACAGTTTGTAACCAAGGATGATGTGCACTACCCTAAGCTGTCCATCCATGTGTAAAAAGATCTCTGCCTTGAGGATTCGGTTGAGATCTTTAAAATTCACCAAGTGTTTGGCTAGGGCGGTGTGGTATTCATTTGCCATATGAAACAAGAAGGGTTGTTAGTAAAAAAAAAATGTTAACACTAATAAAACTATGTAAAATCCTATGTGTGGCCCTAATCCTTGGGAGCGCTACCTAGTTCCCTTTCCTGGGTAGGGCAGTACATTCCATCGTGCCAGCCTCCCAAGGCAAGAAGAAAATCTTCATCCATGTCTTTGCTTGAGTCAGGTAGGCAGGAGATCAATCTAACAGCGGGAACCCTACACTTCATGCATTATTTGGTTTTTTCCCCTTTCTAGCATTTGTACACCCAATTTACATCGTGTCAGGTAAGGTTAGTCACCATTCTGCAGTTTATTGCATCTACACACCCAAGGATCCTAAATATGTTTGGGGAACATTAGGTCAAGGTTAACCTATAGTTTATGAGGTAGTCCCTGGTTACCCTTCCAATTAGAAGTTCCATCTCGCCTTCAATGAAGGCGATCATAGGAATGACCACAAACTCAGGAGGTTTGTGTTGGACCAACTACTCACCCTCCTCACAGTGTTGGATTTCAACACTGTTGGGGATCCTATATTGAGCCCTAAAGACTGCCTTAGCCTCGGTAGTATCTACTAACTTAGAATATCTACCCATGGAATGTTGTGGTGTGAAGTGTTAAGTTTGTGAAAGAGAATAGACAGTGAAATCAACACACCTATGAGTGAACACAAAGATTGCTCCTTGGGAGTTTTCTTCTTCAACTTAGATCGCTAGAATGTTCAAAATGAGCCTCAGCCAGCTCTAAGTCCTCCTTTTATAGGAGTGAAAAAGTGAGCAGTAAAATTCCCGCCCATAAGTGAGGGGAAATAAGGACCATAGGATCTTGATCAAGCCGTAGAACGTGGGGAGACAAGCAGCTGCCTGACGCCATAAATGCGAGATCATGGATTCTGAAGCATCAGGAGCATGCAGAGGGCAGATGAAAGGACGTTGATACGTGGGAACGCATGTGGCATATGCATGTTTCACCTGTGAGACTAAAACTTCACTTTTGTCTCATAAACAAATAGCGAACGTTTTAGGGGGCTATTGTGGGAGCTTGAGGACTGAGGATGAAGTTGAAGCGTCGCAGCATTAGGGTGGGAATGCTGCAAGCCACAGGCCCGAGGAAGAAAGCCACTCGAGGAAGGGAAGAAATGAATCACAATACTCTGTAGTATTCTAAGTGGGAGCTGGAGTCTGCAAGATCATGGATTCCGAAGCATCAGGAGCGTGCAGAGGGCAGATGAAAGGACGTTGATACGTGGGAACGCATGTGGCATATGCATGTTTCAACTATGAGACTAAAACTTCACTTTTGTCTCATAAACAAATAGCGAGTGTTTTAGGGGACTATTGTGGGAGCTTGAGGACTGAGGATGAAGTTGAAGCGTCGCAGCATTAGGGTGGGAATGCTGCAAGCCATGGGCCCAAGGAAGAAAGCCACCCGAGGAAGGGAAGAAATGAATCACAGTACTCTGTAGTATTCTAAGTGGGAGCTGGAGTCTGAAGAGAGTAGAAGTCAATGGACAATAGGGAAGCTTATGGTCTGGTGTAGCATGTTGCATCCACATTAAATAATAGACAACAGCTTTATCAGCTGCATTAATGAGGAAGTGATCTGAACAGTGTAAGCCATAGCTAAGCAGATTCCTTCCACCATCTTCTTTAAATGTAAAAAGTAACAAGTGTCATAAAAGGAGGGAGGTTAGGTGAAATTGGATGGTGGAGATATGATGAAGGTAGAAGTATATAAAGAAAGGAGAGAGCGTTGAAAAAGGGATCGGACAATCAAGAAAAAAAAGACAGAAAGAAGAACATTGAGAGAAGAGAATGAATAGTATTACTTTTGTGTAAACTTATCCTCCTCGGGCGAGCTGAATGCTCATCTATTGCTTAATACAAACCTTATTTTTCCCTGCACTTGTCCTCGGCCAAAGCCCTCTGTTGTTATTCGTTCCATTCTCTTACAAATTTTATTGATTTGGGCTAAGGTTGAACTTCACAATCCACTACTCTAAGTGGGCTTGCGCCACTAAATTTTATGGTCCTTACACTAACCTTTACAGTTTAGTGCATAGAAAACTCATTCCATCGCACCACACCGTATCAACATTAATAATTAACAACTTATCTATTTTGCTTTTTTATGAATAAAAATATATTAGAAAGAAATAAGATAGGGGTTCGATCCATCTCCAACTTTAGGTTTGTCCTAATAAGTGTGATAAAATATAATAGTGTTTGTGTATATTTGCACAAGTACAATAGCAAAAATACATTTTGTACAATGGATGATGTGGTATTTTTTTTTGAAACTGATTGGGCAAATTTTGACCCTCATGCTATTTTGTAACATCTGATGTGAATGCTCTTAACTCAAAAAAAAATCGTATAAATAGTCTGCATCTATATCACAAAAGTCAACCAAAAGTGGTCGGTCAGATATACCTCTAACGATACAATTTGGTCTTGGAATTTAAAAAATTAATCGCAGTGTAGTGCATAGAAAACTCATTCCATCACACCACATTGTATACAACATTAATAATTAACGACTTATCTTTTTTTCTTTAATGAATAAAAATATATTAGAAAGAAACAAGAGAGGGGTTCAATCCATCCCCAACTTTAAGTTTGTTCCAAGAAGGACGAGTGGAGATGGAGATAGACCCAAATTACAAAAGGCAGCCCAACATGCAATATTGTGAGACAAAATTTTAACATTTCTAGGAACAAAAATAGAATCCCAACAAACTAAGGAGTTAAGTGCCTTAGCTTAGAGAATAATGGAGTAGAGTGAAGGTTTAGTAGGACTTCGATGACATTTTTGGAATCCACTTTGCTATTATTTGGGAAGCTTTATCTACATTTTATAATCAAAATGTATATTTCTCTGTTTATAAAAGTAAATTCTAATAGCTTTTGATTGAACTTTTTTGGGGGAGGGGGGAGGGGAGAAAAGACTCAAAAGTTTCTCCAACTTGAGATTTCAAAAGATTAGGGACGGAACCATGTACAAGCTGAAGGGGGATTCTCCAAATTGAGATTTCAAGAGAATTAGAGATTATGAATTTGACTAAATCCAAATCTTAATAATAATGAATAACCTCTTAATATTCCAATAAATAATGTGTCACTTAGTTTTTTTTTTTTTTTTAATCTTTCTTTTTTTCTTCTTTTGTGGGGGTATCAAACTATCAATTAGTATGAGACATGGAAACTTTGGATAACAAAACCTTTACGCCAAGGCACTGAAGAGTCAATAGTGAATAATTTTTGGACACAAATCCAACGGCTAGGATTAGATCACACCTGTTTTTCACAAGATAACTGTGACTCCAAGAATTTGCATGTGTCACTTGTGTGTGATTGGCTAGAAGAGTCAGAGACGTTTGAGGCAGCTTTGGGGTCCGACTGACTTTCATTTTTGGTATGGGGCCCTCCATTTTAATGGTCAATTAGCCTTTTCCTTTTTGTCTTTCTTAGAATTTCTACCTAGGGGTGCTGAAAAGTACTAAAACTAAATATTAAAAATAGGCCAATAAAAATGAATTAGTGCTTTGGAATTTGGAAAACACTACTATCGTATCACCACAAACAATGCAACAATAGGAAAAGCACAGCAATCGGTTGAAAAGCTAAATACGGCATTTTTATCTTCCAGACGCATGGATGGTCCTCCATCGTGCAGTTGAAACCTCATAACTCACTTCTAGTTTCCCAAGAAAACGCCTTTTCCCATATATGCATAAAACATGTGAAACATGCCATTTTCACTGCAAAATATTGATGGTTATTAGTGTGGGGGGGGGGGGGGGGTGAGTGAAAACAAATTAATTTGAGGTTTTAAATTAGAATCATTAACAATTTATTATATAAAAGTTGTTGTAAAAATGTTATGGATGTAACGGTTTTAGTAAAACATATATATGAATCTTTGAATGTTGTACTTGTACCTTAAACCTAAATTTAAGTTTGGCAAATTAAACTTAAATATAATAATGTATTCCTAAACAATCTCATGAGTATAAAGTTTCAATTTAAATATGGGCTCCCTTAAAACATTTGTTACTTAGAGTATTTGTTAATGTATAAGTTTAGAAAAATTTTGATACAATTTTTATAGGAAATATAAATTGTTATAAAAAAAATAATTCATTTTTTCATTTCCTATAAAAGGTTTTTAAAAATATTTCCTAAACCAATGTTTTAGGGTATCCGTTAACTTTCCCTTTAAATATTTATAGTATTGTATTTATATGTATATTTTTATAAAAATATACTTATATAAATTTGAAATTAGATTATATATCATATATGTCATTCCATCTAATAAATTCAAATAAAAATAATTTAATTTCAATTTAATTATTAATTATTAGTATAGATTTGTAATGGAGTAGTTGTTAACATAATTCAAGTTAAATCAAACTCAAGCTTAATCGACAATATAATGAACCAAACTTGAACATGTAAGCTAGTTTCTTGATGAGTTCAAACTCGACTTGACTTCAAAATAAGATTAATGAATAGTTTTGAATTTTGAATACTCAACTTGGCTCTACTTATTAACATCCCTAATTCCAAGGAATATATTGAGTGTGTTTTAGTACAATTTAAGTGATAAACTTATTTGTATTGGTATATTTAAAAAATTAAGACAACAATGTTTAAGAAGAAAAATGATAATTTTAATTGTGATATATAATTAAAAAAAAATAACATAAGCTAGTAGAAAATAAGTTGAAACAAACATAGACTTAATTATTTAAGGAAAAGTATAATTGTCTAGAGAGAAAACAAAACTTTGAAATATCAACAAATTAACTAAAAATAATAATACAAACGAACATTAAGTGTCAAGTGACTGCATAATTATGCATCTATTATTCTCACAATGAGTTACACTCATGTTATTTTCTCCTATAGTTTTTGTTTTTGTTTTTTTTTTTAAGGTATAATGTATTGATCTAAACTATGAGTGAGCAAACACACGACGCACTTGACCTACCCACTCAAAACAGTTAAACCCACCTCATATTCGGTCAATTTTGATACCCTCCACGGTCGTCAGCTACTTAAATCTAACAAACTCCAATATAATCAAGTCGAGTGTCAAGTTCCTAATTAGAAATTTGATAAACTAGACCTATTCAAAATCTTCATATCTCAGTTTCATTCCCCAGTCACCACTTTTATATCATCATTCCCCTTTGACGGAGATCTCACCAAAATGCAATACCCTCTCCATATTGCAATGCTCTCTACCCTAGAAATTCCAAATGAATGATAAAGGTTTATCCCTATGACCATTGACTTGCATGTTCGACCAATCTCATTGTAGATTTATGCTCATCAAATTGGTCGACAATCTGTGTGTCAACACTCAACACAATTGAGTTAATAAATTTTTTTACCCTAATTCAACACTGATTGACCTGTGTACTCCTCTAATTAAATGTTTCAAATTAAACATATTGCTACCAGACAAAAAAAATTGCCTAAAATTGCATAATGGATGTATTAGCAAATTCAGCACTAATGCCAATGCGTTGGATTACTTCTATACAAGCCCCAACATTAACTATACAAGCAAAACGGATATACTTGCATTGGCAATTCATCTCCTCGAGGACTAAAAAGAAGGGGGGGGGGGGGGGGGGGGGTGGGGGAGGGGCGTGACAATGCCAATTGGCAACGCGTTGGATTGCTACAAATTTTTGTTTGGAATTAGATGATGGAATATGAAATTCTCTGACTCTAGGACCCTTTGGATAAAGAGGTGGGATGCATTGAATTTTGGGATCAACTACATTTATATTCGTTTTGAATTGCGTTCATGGTGAGTTGGTCATTGTAGCATTAACATATGAGAAATGCAAACGAATGCCCTTAATGTATTAGTTAAAAATCCAGTTAAAAAAAAATTTTATGAGAAAAGAAAAAAAAAACAATTAATGTTTTGACAGCTTTTTTCATTTTTCATAAAAGTGATGTCAAAACTTTCCTAAAATGGATTATTAACCAATACCCTAAGAGCACTCGTTAGCATGACCCTTAACATATAGCAAGCCAACTAAGAAGCTCGAATCATGAGCGCTAGACTTAACCCCCCCCCCCCAAAAAAAAAAAAAAACACAGGTACACGTAATATACGTATGCACAACCAGTAAATACTTAGACATTGAGAAGTATGTGGTGTATTTTATTACAAATCACATTCAGATTAACAATTGGATTTGGGTTTGACATTGATTGCCTTTAAAGAATTCCTTTCGGTAATAATTTGGTACATGTGAAATGGGAGACGACATATACTCAAAAAAAAAAAAAAATCAAATACTCGAAAGAGTCTGAATATTTATTTATAAAACATAAAAAATAAAATAAATTGGATTAGATATATTTAATAGTAATAAATTGTTACAAAGACCCAAGAGAAAAACCATCGGCAACAACACGTTAATATGATATGATTGTGACATAATTAATAAAATGCAATTCCTTTCAACAAGTTTGAAACCTTGTGGTTTGGAAGCTACGGTGATTGTGAGGACAGAAGAAAAAGACACCCTCCATTTGGGGGAAAAATTCACCCAATTTCTGTTGCGTGGTTCTTCTTCCTCACATGATGGTAGACCCCACAATTGTAGGATTCACCCTCAATTGAGAGAAAAGAAAAATGCAACTAAAATGCAGAATAACTTTCTCATTTGAGGACCTTGATGGAACCGAAGTTTTCTCTATTGAGTCATCACCGCCTGACACGTCAGCAACTTTTTTAATACCCAAAGCAAGAAAAAAAATAACAAGACACAGAGAAACAGAGATGAAAATTACGCATAGAAATCTGTTAGGCAAGGGGATTTATATTAATAATTTAATACTATTATTATATGACGCGTGAAATGCACGCTTAAATGTAGTGCGAATGGGCCATGAAATTTTCGGACATAAAAAATTATTGAAGCCTAAAATATAGCGGGTTTCAACTTTGGACCTAGGCACCGGCTAAAACGAAAAGAAAAACTTTCAACCCTTGAATTGAAACCTTTTAGGCAGTGTTTTTTTCTTTTTCTTTTTGGGAGTTTGTGTGTCACTTTAACCAGTTAACCTATGCGGTACAATTAAACCGTACATTACAATGTCACGGAGAGTCAATCACGTACTATGCAATTTCTCAAGTTAACGCCTAACTTTAATTTTCATACTATCCTTAATTTCCTACTCAAACAAGGAAAATTATTGTGTATTATTGAAGTACCATAAATGCGTACTCTTTAATGAAATTCGTGAGAAGAGGAACTACGTATTTATGGTACTCCGAAAGTACCTAATAATTTTCTCTCAAACAGGTAGATTTACTTTTACTGCACAAAAAAAGTAATGGTAAAAGCATTTTTAACATTTTTTTTTTTAAGAAAGTTTTAACCTATGTCATCCGCTTCAGATGATAACTATTTATCGTCAAATCAAGATACTAATCGATTTTTGGTATAAGCAAAGAGTGAACTCCAAATTTTTTATTCAACTTTTGTTTTGTATTAACTAATTATTGTTAACCCAATGGGGTTGGCCGAGTGGTTGGGCATTCAGTCGCAAAGTGGTTGTCTTAGATTTGACTAGGAGCTCCCTTGTTCAAGTCTAAGCACCAACACTTTGAAAAAACTCCCTGGATCAACGATTTACCTCGCTATAGGCCCACCCATCGTAAACAGTGATTAATCTTTGATTGAAAGTTTTGAGGAAATATTGTGAAAAATAATAATAATAATAATAATTATTGCTACAGGCGGTTGTAACTATCACCATTCTTTTGCATTTATGGTATATTTTACCCAAAATAAAAGGTGAAGATTTAGAAAATTGATGTGACATCTGAACATCGAAATTCTGACTCTTAAGTTAGATTATTTTCTCTTTTAGTTGAATAAGTAAATACTTAAGGAATTTTTACCTTTAAAAAAAAAAAAAATGGTTCATCCCCTTTTAAGATGGTATGTGCCAATAAGTTAAAGTTTCATTGGATCATTTCCTTAGATGGAACTATGTTGATGGAGGATGATTAATAGTTTGTAACAATGTGCATGTTCTTCAACAATATCATCAATGTTGAGGGCATTGGCTGATGCTATGTTGTGCCGTGCCCCGTTACATAGTTAGGTCTTTCCTCAAGTTGATAACATAATTGTTTGTGTCTGATGATGTCCAAAATTAGCGACCACATGTCCCACTCGAGCTTTGGAGGTCTTGCAAGAAGAATACAAGGAAGGCATCGACCGAATAAGCTACTTTGATGCTTAAGTCGTCACTCACAAAGGTGACATTTAAAGATCAAGAGTGTTTTTTCATACCTTGTTATGCACATGTGAATGTAATTAATGTAGGGCATTTCCAACCATATCCCACAATTGAGGTCGTGGAGTAAGTTTGGGCAGAGTTAAAATGTATCAATCCTTGTTGAGAGTTGAGCTTTGCCTAATCGAAGTGCAGAGGCGGCCCAACATAATTTGGGGTCTAAGGCGAAAATTTATGCGGGACCTTTAATATGTAAATATTAATTAAACAAAATTATTTAATACTAATCAAATTAAGATTAATTTGATACATTAAATACATAAATAATACCAACTAGACTAATGTTAATTTCATATAGAGAATTGAATATCATAGTTGAATTATAAATATTAATAAAAAGAAATAAAAATATATTGCGATTGAAAAAGATACTTTATTTTTGGATATAAGACGATGCATAGTTAAATAAAGTTGTAATCTAATTTTTAATTTTATATTTTGATTTTAAGAGAGAGAGATAGATATTATTTGGCGTGTGCCTTTGTAGGATATTAGTTTACAAAAATCAAAGTCTCAAACTGTCAGGGGAGATTAATCTATAATTGATAATTTAACACATTTGCAACATCTTTTTGAAATCTTTTAGGGTTTCAATTGAGTTAAGATTCTATTGGTCTCGTAATTTGAGAGTCTTAATAGAAATGAAAAAGAAAAATGCGCTAATTAAAAGCACTATAAAATGTTCAAAATATAATGTGACGTTGTCTCTCATTGATGAACTTCATCAATTTAACTAATGAATGTTTATATCACCTTTTTGTGATTAATAACATGACAATTTGTAAGCCAATAGTAAAACTTGTAGTATCCTTAACATTACTAATAAAAAAAATGTACAACCTTTAGAAAATATATATTGAGTTTTATAAAAATTTGGGCCTTTAACTATGGAAAGTGAGGCCTTTTTTCCTAAGAAAATTTTTGTTTTTTGGTGGGGCCTTAGGCCTAGGCCTAACTTGCCTAAGCCTTGAGCCGGCCTTGTCGAAGTGGAACATCTATATTTCCAAAGGAAACGCTAACAAGTGCTCTTAGAGCACTGGTTAATAATCCAATTAAAGAAAATTTTTATGGGAAAAAAAATAATTAATATTTTGATAGCTTTTTTCATTTCCCATAAAAGTAATGTCAAAACTTTTTTAAAATTGATTGTTAATGAGTGCCCTTAGAGCACTCGTTAGCATGACCCTATTTCCAATGCTCTTTGTGGTGGTACTATATGTTGACTCGTTGAACCATCTTATTCTAATTACATTACAATTATTGACAAATTTTACTTAAATGAGACTATATTGCATGGAGTTAAAAAAAAAAAAATTTTGAATATTACTTCAGTTAAAATATAATTATCAAAATTTTAAGATATTTAAAAGGAGGTTTATTTCTATTAGTAATTGTTTTATAATCTATTACAATATTGGGTTTTTGAAATTATATGATTACTCTAATCTCAAAAAACAAATTAGCTTCTAAAAATCACAAGGGAACTCTAGAATTGTTATTGCATTTTTTTTTTTTTTAGAATACTAAGTATTTTTAACACACACACATGAGGGGAGGGAAAAAGGTCTTAAAGATGGAAATAATGTAAGTAACCTTTTTTTTTTTTTTAATTTCCTTAAATAAGTTTTTTGACCTACATATGAAACACAACTACTCTTAAGTTGGATAGCATTAATCAGAATCATGCTGATTGTACATGCCAAAAATAAACACTTTCATTTATTTTTTAAAAGGCAAAACTACGATGTTGGTCCTTGAAAATTACCTACTAAGCGTTTTTGGTCTCTCAAGTTTCAAATGAACTCTATTAGTCCCTAAAGTTTAAAAAATTAGTTCTATTAGTCCCTCTATTAACTTCTATTAGTTTTATTGTTCATGTGGCTAACGGAACAATGATGTGACTTTTTTTAATGACATGGCAAATAAAATATTAGTTATCAAAAAACAAAATTGCCACATCATATTTATTTATATTAATTCATTTTTGTTTTGAAAACTAAAAATTAAATATAATTAAAAAGAAAAAGATTAAAACCTAAACAGCCAATTCTCAAAAATCCCCATTCTCATCGTCCATTCCAGATTTCTTTCACACCGCCAACCTTAATCTTGAATCGCACTGTTAATCTCATTGGTGTGCCATTATACTTTTTTTAAAGTGTTTAGACAATATAAGTACCTAAAGGCATATGTTTCTAAAAAAAAAAGTACCTAAAGGCATAAAGATGACAAAGGGAAGAAACCAAGAAAATCAAGGATAGATGCTGATTATAAGTGTGCCATCCATTTGCTTTCTCATTAATAAGTTCTACTTATCTTCCTTTTGAGTAGACATAATATGCGAATAAAAACCAACATGGATGCTGCCCAAAAATCGATTTTGGTTCTAAGATCATGAATTACTATCGTTTTAGTGACTATTATTCTTGACGATTGGGAAGTAGCTAAAGGAGATAACGATGCCCAATCCCTAATCTGGGTGTACTTCAAGATTGGTGCCGCAATGAGGAGGAAATCTAGAAATGAATGATGAGATTGGGAATTTTTTAAGATAATTATCTTATTTTATTTTAATTTTTGATCTTTTTTCTGTTTAGTTTTTAAACTAAGATGAATTAATATAAATAAATTTGATTTGGCAATTTAGTTTTTAAAAAACTGATGTGTCATCTCTAGTATTTGCCACCTCATTAATTCATTAGACACATAGACAATGAAACTAACGGAAGTTAACAGATGGACCAATAGTGCTCATTTTTTAAATTTTAGGGACTATTAGAGCTCATTTGAAACCTAAAGGACCAAAAGCACCTAATAGGTAAACTTCAAGGACTAACAACGTAGTTTTGCCTTTTTAAAACATATATTGATTTTGGTGTCTCTACAACATTTTATATCAAACTAGGCTCACGACACACGGTTTTTTTTTTTTTTGGGTCTAGTGTCATAATTTCCCTTTTAAAATAAATTGGATAAGTTTGTTTTAAAAACATGGATTAGTAGGAGAATATCCTATTTTGTAAGCATTTTAAGTGGAGTTGGAGATATAATTTTACCGGGTTGTCCTCAAAAAAAAAAATTTTCCTGTTAAACGTAAGATTTATGGGTATTTCTGAAC
The DNA here is from genome assembly GCF_932294415.1 of Quercus robur. Classification (NCBI taxonomy): domain Eukaryota; kingdom Viridiplantae; phylum Streptophyta; class Magnoliopsida; order Fagales; family Fagaceae; genus Quercus; species Quercus robur. The sequence continues at coordinate 17,219,888 of NC_065545.1, read as the reverse complement.
CACATAAAAGTCCAGTTCAAAGATGAGAGAATCCTCTTATAAATAGTAAAGGTATACTTAACAAGTTCTACATGCTTACCAAAACAAGATTGGAACCTAAAATTTTCAATTCCTATGAAAATACCATCCTTAAGTTCAATGTACAATCTCAATCATATTATTAAATTGTACAAACTGACTTCAAATTAGAATGTACAAAGGAAAAAAGAAAAAGAAAAAGAAAATGCACTAACATGACATATTTAGTTTTTTTTTTTTTCACATCCAATCTTTTAGTATACTGGCCGGACGCAACACAAACACAACACAGCACGTATCCTTAACCACATGTCAATCTAATGCATTGAATGAAAGCCCATCCCTAAACATGGTAAAGTTTGTAAGCGACTCTGACAAACAAGTAAAACAAGTTGGTAAAAACTTATCTAAATTAGGTAAAAATCATATTTTTTTAAAAAAAATCATTTCATTGTTAAATCCTCTTTTAATGGTGTGTGTCATATTAAGAAGAAAATTTGAAAGGGGAGATGTTTTTAATAGGGAAATTACAAAAAAGGCACGTACCAAACTCACATTTTTGTTACTATTAAATAAAATAATAATAATAATAACAAAAAAAGCTTAAAGTGAAGAAAAAGAGCCAAACAAAGCTGACCAGCTGAGTTCACTCAGTAACAACCATATATAGAGCAGGCCCAGGCGCTCGAAAGGAGCGTGTTGTGAAGTCAAAGGATAAAAAGCATAAAATGGTTAGGAAGGGTTTGTGTGGGTCCCAGAAAAGAGAGCATAAGAAAGAAAGTCGTATAGTCACGGCGCTGGTTCAAAGTAATAGTATATAAAAAATCAAAAACTCTCTCGGACTCTTTTGCGTTCTTCACGACCATTCACACATACACACTCATATGGTAGACTATTAATTTGTCCCAAACGACCCTCTCTCTCTCCCTCTGCCCTTCATTTTCTTTTTTCTTTTTTTTTTACCGTATTGGTAATGGTAGCTTTTTTTTTTCTACCGTTATCTTAGTATATAAATAGGTGGTGTTTCTCTCTTCACTGGCTCTCTCTCTCTCTCTGAATGAATTATAGAGATATTTGTATTTATATTGTAGCTTGAGAGCTCTCTCGTCGTCGTCGTCTCCAGCTTCCACCATGGGTGGCGATAAGCCTATCAGCCTCGAGGAGATCAAAAATGAGTCCGTTGATCTGGTACTCTCTCTTCCTCTTTCTCTCTCTGTACCTTTTTTTTTTTTTTCTTTTTACGCTGCGTATTGATATTTCTCATATATATATATATGTATATCTCAAAGGATTCTACTGAAGGTAAGCTATACATGCATATGGATGAGTATTCGGTATTTTCATTTCCTATATAGAGAATTTGTTTTTCTGTTACTTACAAATGATTTTTCTGGATGTTTTGGAATTTCAATTTCCGGATTTTTTTTTTTTTTTTTTTTTGTCGTACACTTTCTCATCCATCCACCAACCATGAAACAACGGTGAAAACAGATGTTTCCGTAGAGTGAGAGAGATCTCTGTTTGTTTGGTACGAGTGGTAGAGTTTGTAATATTTTTGAAAATTTATGGGCTAATTTCGAAAACAAATCGGAGATATTTCTTTGGCTTTTGATTTCAATGTGCCTGCGGCGAAAGTCTCGTATAAATTCCGTTTCGGTTGTTGTGATTATTTATTTATTTATTTTGTGTGTATTGCGTCACACCGGAGACTATAGTGTTACGGACGGCTTTGCATGAAGGCTGGCAACAATTTTGGCTTACTGTGAAACCATCAGGACCGTTCAGAACACGTGTTCTCATCACGTGGGCCCAGTGAGTTGGGTTTGGACGGTCCTGATGCAAAGTCATGTATCAAGATTCTTTAATAGCCCAAAAGTTCAGGAATTCCAATCTTTTCATTCACAAATCACAAATACCGTTTTTTTTCTTTAAAAGATAAAGAAAAAAAAAAAAGGAAAGTGAAAAATTGAAAACGAAAATGAAATCCGTGCTTTTTTGAGAAATACGCACCCAATCACATGGAATCCGCGGCTTGACAACGCACGCTTCGTTTGCGTTCATAGAACGTGGCTCTGAAGGGAATCAATTAAAAAAACCATAAATCGAATTTTCCAAACTTTTTTCAACGCGCGCTGGCGCGTGCTCTCACCTAACTTTTTTTTTTTTAAAATTAATTTATTTATTTGGTTCTTCGTTCTCTCTCTGAATTATTACTCCATTTGTTATCATTAAAATTCATTCTATTTGAATTAAAAGAAACTTAAATTATAAAAAAAAGAGCTAGTATTCTGTGTTAGCTGTTTCTATTATAAAGTAATGGGACCTCTGTTTTTTTTTTTTTTTTTTTTTTTGGAATTTGGGTGGTTGGGAGTACTACTTCCGTGGTACCTTTTAGACCTGACGGTTCTTTTTTAATATTTCCCGATTTATTTTTTTAATTTATGAGTGAAATCATTTTGGGGTTTTATTTATTTATTTTGGTAGGTAAAATGGGACAATTTAAATCAAATCAATTTGAAAATCTGACCCAACTTGTGTCCGGTGGAAATTTTCACCGGACATATTGGATGATGGACACGTGTCCACTTTTGGACATGTGTTCATCATCCAACATTTCCACCGGACACAAGCCACATCCTTGAAAATCCTTACAGGGTTGAAGTCACAAAAGGAGACGATTTTGTTGACTTATTAATTATTATTTTTTTCAATCGGTTCTTGACATGTGATTTTTAAAGTTCACATGGGCACTTTGCTAAAACTGGTAACATATGTTATAATATTATGTATAACTGTATAAATAAGCAAATGAATTAAAAAATTAATAAATACAATAATATTTAAATACCATTTGCAACAAATATTCAATTTAAAATTAGTATAAAGACTGTGGGTTCGAATTCATTTAATTTGGTAAAGTGTCTTGTATCGTTGTATAGATTATTTTATTTGAGCTTGTGTGTGATATCATAAATGTTCTCTAATATTAAGCTAATGGGACCGATTGGTTTTAATTTGTGATTAAACATGCGTGGATTTTAGTACTCCTACTGTCCCACACTCACACATGGCTTGTTTATTCACAATGGCGAAAACCTGGAGTTTGTCCCAAAAAGGGGGCCAGATTTTGTTTTGAGGGGTAATGAAATTATTTTGTGAGGGTAGGAATTGAATCCTGAGCTAACTGCTGCTTGTGAAGTAATGGAAAAGAGATCGAATTTGAATTTGCAGCAATGGATACTTTTGTAATCTAGTCATTACTGCTGGTTCTCTTAATTGAATTGTAAATTAAACTCGGCCCAATCATTAAAAATAATTGCCATTGGTGGTACAAAAAAGAACATGGAAATTGATTGGCTAATATGTTAGATATTGATAGAAAGAACATTTCAATACTCATAAAGGTGATCCAGCAACACCATGATCCCAACATGGGATATTGGAATTTTAGTAATGTTGGGGTATATTTGGAGTTCAGAGATGGATCAAGTTCAAAACCTTTTTAATAACAGTTGAGTAATTTATATGTGATTGTTGTCTACAATCAGATAACATTTGTTGGCCATTCTTTCAATCCATATTGCTAATTATGAAAATTCTTTATGGGTGACTCAATAATTTATCATGAAGAATAATAAAGATTGAACTTTTGTCCACAGGAACGGATTCCAATTGAGGAAGTGTTTGAGCAGTTGAAATGTACAAGGCAGGGTCTATCAGCAGAGGAAGGAGCCCACAGGCTTCAAGTTTTTGGACCAAACAAACTAGAAGAGAAAAAGGTCCACAGCATAACCTTTTAATAGATGACAATTGTTTCCTCCTCTTCCTTTTGCAATATGATTGTTTCCATTTGTTGGATTTGTGGGCATGCAATGATTTCTTGTTTTGCTAACAGGAGAGCAAACTTCTCAAGTTCTTGGGTTTCATGTGGAACCCATTGTCTTGGGTCATGGAAGCTGCTGCTCTCATGGCTATTGCCTTGGCAAATGGTGATGGAAAGCCTCCGGATTGGCAGGACTTTGTTGGTATCATTGTCCTTTTGCTGATCAACTCTACAATCAGTTTTATTGAGGAAAACAATGCTGGCAATGCAGCTGCAGCACTTATGGCTGGTCTTGCTCCCAAGACTAAGGTGAAAAACACGTTAACAAACTTTGCGTGCTCTAAAGTTCGTTTGGCTACTGTTCCTTTTTTTTTTTTTTACTAGTTTCTTATGGTGGCAAAAATGTAGGTCCTGAGAGATGGTCGATGGAGTGAACAAGATGCTTCGATTTTGGTTCCCGGAGACATTATCAGCATTAAATTGGGAGATATTGTTCCTGCTGATGCTCGTCTTCTCGAGGGTGATCCTTTAAAAATTGATCAGTCTGCTCTGACTGGAGAATCCCTTCCTGTCACTAAGAACCCCTCAGATGAAGTGTTTTCTGGCTCAACATGTAAACAGGGTGAAATAGAAGCAGTCGTGATTGCCACTGGTGTCCACACCTTTTTCGGTAAAGCTGCCCATTTGGTAGACAGCACCAATCAAGTTGGGCACTTCCAGAAAGTTCTCACTGCAATTGGTAATTTCTGTATATGTTCAATTGCTATCGGAATTATCATTGAGATTATAGTGATGTACCCAATTCAGCATCGCAAGTATAGGAGTGGAATTGACAATCTACTGGTTCTCTTGATTGGAGGAATTCCTATTGCCATGCCAACTGTTTTGTCTGTCACGATGGCTATTGGTTCACACAGGCTCTCACAGCAGGGTGCTATTACAAAGAGAATGACTGCCATAGAGGAAATGGCTGGCATGGATGTTCTCTGCAGTGACAAAACGGGTACTCTAACCCTGAATAAGTTGACTGTTGACACAAATTTGACTGAGGTATTTGCAAAGGGTGTGGAGAAAGAGCTTGTTATGCTTCTCGCAGCAAGGGCCTCTAGGACTGAAAATCAAGATGCCATTGATGCTTGTATTGTAGGGATGCTTGCAGATCCAAAGGAGGTGCAACTTTGGAGTTCTCTTTCTTTTATTTATTTATTTTTTTCATTTTGTGTTGATTGATGTCAAAATTTTCAAAAGATCGTGCTGTATGGTTATCTTATTGTTAATTGAGCAGGCAAGAGCTGGTATCAGAGAGGTTCATTTCCTTCCATTCAATCCTGTAGACAAAAGGACCGCTCTGACCTACATTGATGAAAAGGGAAACTGGCATCGTGCTAGCAAAGGTGCTCCTGAGCAGGTAAGCTTGTTTATGATGTTTTCATATGGAATAAGAAATTGTTCCTGAAATAAATAACTCATTTTTTTTTTCAAAAAATCTTTTTACACAGATTATAACCCTTTGCAACTGCAAGGAGGATGTTAGGAAAAAGGTTCATGCAGTGATTGATAAGTTTGCTGAACGTGGACTTCGATCTTTAGGTGTTGCCAGACAGGTTTGCAGATGTTCCATTTATATATATGTAATGCTGATTTAGTTCAATAATTAATTCCATTGTTGCCTTTATGATTTGTCTATACAGGAAGTACCTGAAAAAACAAAAGAGAGTCCAGGGGGACCATGGCAGTTTGTTGGTTTGTTGCCTCTGTTTGATCCTCCTAGGCATGACAGTGCAGAAACCATCAGAAGAGCACTTAACCTTGGTGTGAATGTCAAGATGATTACTGGTAGATGCCATTGAAACGCCAGTCTCCTTACTCCTTGTATTAATTTTTATTTGTTTTTCATGGCTTATGATTTATATGCTTTTCTCTGTTTCCAGGGGACCAGCTTGCCATTGCCAAGGAAACAGGTCGTAGGCTTGGAATGGGAACAAACATGTACCCCTCTTCTTCATTGCTCGGCCAAGACAAGGATGTTTCCATTGCAGCCCTCCCTGTAGATGAGTTGATTGAGAAGGCTGATGGATTTGCTGGAGTTTTTCCAGGTATGATGTGTGTGTGTGTATACACATTTCTTATTTCATTCCCACCTGTTGTATTCTTTTTCTTCTTATTGTTTTAACAAGCAATAATTCTTCTTCAACTACATCAACAGGAAGCAGTTTCTGAATACTTTAATACAGATCCTCCTTCCCTTTGCAAACATGCACTTTTTCTGTGTCAATATTTATTACAAAATTTCTCAAATTTTTCTTATGTTCTTGACTAAGTACTGAATTGTATCAATCTCAACAATGTAATCCTTAAGTTTCAAGGTTTTGACCATGCTTTGTTGTACTAACTCTTCTTTGAAATTGGTAGAACACAAATATGAAATTGTGAAGAAGCTGCAAGAGAGGAAGCACATTTGTGGAATGACAGGAGATGGTGTCAATGATGCCCCTGCTTTAAAGAAGGCAGATATTGGAATTGCTGTTGCTGATGCAACTGATGCTGCTAGAGGTGCTTCGGACATTGTCCTCACTGAACCAGGTTTGAGTGTCATTATAAGTGCTGTGCTGACTAGCAGGGCTATTTTCCAAAGGATGAAGAATTACACAGTTAGTAACCTTTCATCTTCTTTATTGCTGATAGTTAATGTCCATTTTTGTTCGAGAGTGTCTAAGCTCTTTCCTATTTTGATTTCTCTCCTTTGCAGATCTATGCAGTTTCAATCACTATTCGTATTGTGGTATGTATACTAATAATTTGTATTGGAGATGTTTATGCTGTAATTGATAGTTCTATGGTAAATTCTAATATATTTGTTATATTCTCAATCTGGCAGTTTGGATTCATGTTTATTGCTTTGATATGGAAATTTGACTTTGCACCATTCATGGTTCTAATTATTGCCATCCTAAATGACGGTGAGACATTTATTTCACTGTCAATCTCTTTGTTCATATAATTTACCCTATCAAACTTAGCACAACCATGAGTCTGATTTTGTGCATTACCCTGGCTCTAGGTACAATCATGACAATATCAAAGGATAGGGTGAAGCCATCTCCAATGCCAGACAGCTGGAAACTGAAAGAAATTTTTGCTACTGGCATTGTTCTAGGAGGTTACTTGGCCCTGATGACAGTGATATTTTTTTGGGCTATGAAAGACACAACCTTTTTCTCAGTATGCCTTTTTTTTCTTTTTTCTTTTATTAATAAATCAATTTAGTAGTTTGGTTGCTATTTTTTCAGATGGTATTTGTTTATCATTTTTCGTAATACAGGACAAGTTTCACGTGAGGCCATTGAAAGGAAATGATGAAGAAATGATGGCAGCCTTATACCTTCAAGTTAGTATTGTAAGCCAGGCCCTAATTTTTGTCACAAGGTCTCGCAGCTGGTCCTTTATTGAACGACCTGGCCTTCTCTTGCTTGGTGCTTTTGTAATTGCTCAGCTGGTAAGATTTATATGAGAAGAGGCATCTATCTCTTTCTATTTCTGGTTCGAGCGAAAACTTTTCCTTGTTAACATAGGTGGTTTTTTTTTTTCCTTTCGTGAAACTTGAGTTAGTCCACTGGTTTTTATATGGCTCTATAAGTTCAAAGTGGTCATATACTATCAAGGTGACATGATTAGAAATTTAGAAGTAAAAATGATGAGAACACAGTGGATGGATTCACCTAGGGGATGTGACTTCCTTTGTGGTGCCTATGTCTGTAGTTCGAATATCACCTCCCATTACAGCTTTATCTAACTTCATAAAAAAAATTCAAGTGCACCTTCTATCTCTACACCACAATTTGCACGTTGTGTTGTTTAACAGGAGTTCAACTGCATTTGACCAATTTAATTTTTGTGGTATGTCCAAGTGTTATGATTGGGTTCTATATGATATGCTATTATGGGTTTTGCATGTTAGATATCAAAGAGTTTTTTATATTGATTTGTAACACAAACCATACTGTATTTCACAGATAGCAACTTTCATAGCAGTATATGCAGATTGGGGTTTTGCACGGATAAAAGGAATGGGCTGGGGTTGGGCCGGTGTAATCTGGCTTTATAGTCTTGTAACATATTTCCCACTTGATATCCTCAAATTTGCAATCCGCTACATTCTGAGTGGAAAGGCTTGGGATAATCTTTTGGAGAACAAGGTATGCTTTGTGATTATATTTTTAAATGATGGACATTTTAATACTAGAATCATGTCCAGTATTACTCTTGTTTTTAATTTGATTGTTTTTTTTTTTTTTTTGCTTCCTTTCCATAACAGACTGCCTTTACTACAAAGAAAGACTATGGAAAAGAAGAGAGAGAAGCACAATGGGCAGCTGCACAGAGGACCCTGCACGGTCTTCAACCACCTGAAACCAGCAACCTTTTCACTGAGAAGAGTAGTTACAGGGAGCTTTCAGAGATAGCAGAGCAAGCCAAGCGACGTGCTGAGGTTGCAAGGTAAGCTATTTCATCATGAAAAAACAAAGTATAAATTAAAAGGATATGTGTGAATGAATGCACTTAAAGTGTATTAGTAAGTTTTGTTCTTTCCACTTTAATTCTAACTTGTAGCACTCTTTACTGGTTTTACTTACATTTGAGATTTAGACCTAAGGCATGGATGCTTGAGTATCAAATTACATGCCTAATGATGTAAGCGAAAGCAATTTGTTGAGGCAACTAGTCTTGGAAAAATTTACCACTGAATGAGAAAGGCCCCTAGGTAGAGAAAGCGTTTGCATGACCCTTTCCAGATGTTTTAAAGCATGTTTGCCAGCATCCAATGTACCCGTATGAAAGACTTGGTTCAGAAACATCCGAGCAACCCCCTCCACTTTTACTTTTTTTTTTTCTGCACAATAATTTTCATATCCTTTTTTGTATTCATGCTTAGTGGAGTGCAGGAACAGTTAAATGACAACATTCACACAAGGTGAATTTATTTGGTTTCTTATAAAAGGTGATTTGAATTGTGGTTTCAGGTTAAGGGAGCTGCATACCCTGAAGGGGCACGTCGAATCAGTGGTTAAGCTGAAAGGACTGGACATTGATACAATCCAGCAACATTACACAGTTTAAAGAGCTAAGTTAGTCTTCCTTAGAGAGAACTCATCAAAGTGTTATGTTCTCCCAGAGAAAGCCAACAATGATGACGAACGAAGCCTTAAACTTTAATTTCTAGTTTAGAGCGATAATTAATCCTTTTGGTTCATGTCAATTAGTTACTAAAGCTTGTTGTCTCTCTGACAAGTTCAGATGAAGAGCGCTGTTCTCTTTTTAAAAGCCAAATAATATCATTTGCACAGTTTCATCCTTTTGTATTTTTCCCGCTAAGGTTTATCTTTTTCCTGTTGGTTGTTACATGAATCTACAGCTCTGATGGACCAAGAAAATTTTTATTAAGATCTGATCAGTGCCTTCAACAAAAACGGAAGCCTTAATTGCTCTTGCATCCCACACAGAATAAAAACTTTGTGTGCAAATTGGCCTATAGTGATATGTCGTTTGACCCATTAATTCTAATAAGGCAGTTCAACAGACTTGCTGGTAAAAGTTGAGGAGTGATTTTTCGTTTGACGACTCCTGAAGGATTAAATTTTGTGTACATATTGCTGATGTCTTTTTTTTTCTGGTGAAATGGTGCATTCAAATGAAAACAATATCAAGTACAAAATAGTCTATGGTATTAAGAGAACGAAGGTAAAAAACTGTGTGGGGGTACATAACACCTCTAGTATTGGCCTTAAGTTGGCTTACAACTCAAGGATGATGTTTCATGCATTGCAAATATGCAAAATAGAAAAATAAACATCATAGAGACATCCTTTCTTGGCGAGGAAAATGCAATGGATTTGCTGGCTTCAATGATTTTATTACCATTAAATGTGACTCCTTCCACGAGGTGTTTGTTTTTACTAAACCAAATTTCCCAACAGATGATAGTGAATAACACTCTCCATTTAGGCTAGTGTTGTACATCACAATTTCTAGGTATGTTGATTTTAGCCCAAACAACCAGGTTATGATCACTTTTCTGTAGAAATGGGGGATTGAAAAGAAACAAGTCACCTTAATAGCTTGTTTGGATTGAGGGAGAGTAAAGTAGGTCGGAAATTAAGCGTGTAGAGTAGAGTTGGTCGGAAATTATGATGGATTGAGGGGGAGGGAGAGGGAGTAGAGTAGGCTAATCGGCCAACTTTACTCAACTCCCCCTAAATCCAAACAAGTAAAATCCCAAGAATCCGCTTGATCCAAAAGTTAGGCTGCAGTTAAATGTTCATTTGTTCATTTATAGCAGAATTTGGATTAGAGCAAGCAATGGCCCCATGCCCAACCCTTGGGCCAAAAAAAAAAAAAAAAATCTTTGAGTAAAATTAACTTAAAGGTACTACATAGGTAGTGCAAAATATTTATTGCAATGTAAATTTTACAAAGAAAATGAATATCATCTAGTTAACCATACTGCAATCGTGCCTAATTTCCCCTTGGTTTCCAGTCTTAACACCCACCCTCCCAAGCTTAGTCATGGCAGTAACAAAAGCCTTTTCAAAGGCTTTGCTTTTGGTAGCAAATAGATTCACAATTTGTCTTGATCTCTTATCAGTAAACAAAATTTGATCAGAGGTGAAAAGTCCCTTTCCTTGCTGGAGGTTCTTGTAGTACATGTTATCAAGTTTCCGGGGTGTGTAAGGGTCCATGTCAATGGCAATTCTGGGGTCTACATGTTTGGGGCACATTTGTTGGAGCTGCTTTGCATATGACGGATTGAGTGTTGGGTCAATTTTGTTCTTACTTTTGTAGTTGTAAATCCGATTGGAGAATCGACTGCAGTGTGAGAATCCGATAGAATGTGCCCCTACAATAACTCATTTTTTCAGCTAGGGAATAAAATGAATGAAGATTTAATTATAAATACAAAGATATAGAAAACAAATTTTTTCTAATGTTATTTGCTTGGACAAAACTTATATATAGAATCTTAGACTACATGGTTTTATTGATTAACGCAATATGCTAACTTTCCCAATAATAAATAAATTCTTTTTTTTTTTAATGGAGAAAATAAAGATAAATAAATTCAACCACGTATTTTAATATTTTATCAACCAATGCAAAAACATAGATAAATTTAATTGAAGACAATTCCTAAGAATCTGCACCTAAGTTTTAACATGTGAGTGATTGTTAAATTTAGATAATCTTTTTTCTTTTTTCTTCTTTTTTGAGAAGGTAAACTTGGATAATCTTGTAATGGAGGAAAAAAAGAGAGGAAAATGTTAAAATTACAACCAATTTTACTATAAAATGGTTACAAAATTTGCTATGGTAATGAATTTGATTAAAATTGCATTAACAACAATTAATAAATTTCATATTATTCATTGTTATTATGTGTTTAAAAGTTGATACGTTAATTTGTGAAAACTTGTGTGTTACAAACACAACACTTCAAAAATAAAAAACTCCATCTCTCCATATTCAGTCTATTAAATTTTGAGCCAATCAATAGCATATTTATGGAAAACTAAAAACCACAGTCTAGAAATTATTTTAGTTCGGATTTGGGAATATTATGTATGTACAATTGATTGAGAAGTGCATTATTTTCTGAAATTGAGAAACTTCATGGATTTTCATGGTCCACAACCTCAAAGATTTCTAATTTTCTATAGTACCTACCTGATAGTGCGATTAGATCTACTAGGGTCAGACCATGTTTAGCAAACATGGAATGGAGCTCGTCCAAATTAAAATCAGGACTAGGGAGGTGGTGTGGGACACTAGCCATGGTTGAGCTTCTCCCATCAAGTCTTCCCAATTCTACAGCATAGTATGGTCCCCCTGCCTGTTCCAAAATACATGTTCACTCAGTCAGATACAGAAACTCTTACAAGTAAAAATGTGAAAAGCAACAAGTATTAAAAGTTATCAGTAAATCTAGCTCCTACAGTTACATTATCCAGAGCTTCTCAACTACTTCTATTCTTCGAGTACCTATTCTTCGAGTACTTGACTATTCCTCCGTATGTGTATAGTCTTCTGTTCTACTCACATCGTATAATCACATGGAAGAATCTCTTAAGGGTGATTCTATGATGTTTGGTTAAACGTTTCAAACCAAACCCTCGAAGAATATCCACATTATACATTAGAATCACTGGAATTTTGACTAAACATAAATAATCACATTTACAAAGAATTATGATAGATAAAGAAATTGAAGCAACCAAATCCTTTAACTAGAATGAAGTAATGTCTGCAAAGAGAGATGCTTATTTACCAAATGAACGACATCCCTAGTGGCAATGGCCAAAATATCAGCACAAGAAACCTTATTCTTACACCTGGGCACACGATCAACCGCGGCTTTGGCTTTAATCACTGTGTCAAAACCATCCCCAGCTAGTGAAATATTATCTGGACCATCCTTCTCTGATTTACGATTCCTAGAAGCTAGCAAAACCGAAGCATCACAGCCCTGTTGAAACAAATACCACACTCTTTTGTCACTCATGAGTGTATATTAATTAACAATGCAAAAAACCAATTAAATTGAGTTTGGAAGGAAATGAACCTGGACAAAACAGTCATGGAAGAAGAGCCTAAGAGTGGCTGGAGCTGTTACAAATGTGTTGTGGTATTTTTGTTTGACTGCAGAGTGGACTATTGCCTCAACATTGGGGCATGAGTTTCGGTAGTAGTTAAGATGAAGAGCATAACTTGTGGTGAGGAGGAGTAGGAAGAAAAGAAAATGAAGAATTTGGACTTGGGGGGTCATTTTTTTTTGTGTTAATGTTTCGTTTGGGTTTTAGTAAATTTCATTGTCATACTTATATATATCATATGAGCTGAAACAGAATGAAGAGGATAATACCAGTTATTCCCAATCTTTCAAGAATCTCTAGGGGTACCTAGAGACTTAGCAGAGGGACTTGAGCAGATACAGACAACCCAAAAAAGCAAGATTGGATAAAACGCACACTATTAACCGACACTATTATTTTTTAACATCTAGAATCTCAACCGTTCAACATGCTAGTATCACACACATGTGATGGGTTTTGGAAAACAGGGCTCAGTATGGGTATGGCATGTGAATATTGATATTGTTTTCACTTTTGGGGTGGGATAGCAGTGCTTCCTTAAATTAATCAGCAAAAGAAAAGTGCTTTTTGCCATAATGTATGTAATAAATGAGGAATTTGTTCGAGCTAAAAGGGCCTGAGTTTGATTTGGTAATGATCTGGCTTCCACTATTTCGAAGCACTCTTTTAATAGATGGTTAGCTGTTAACATAGTTTCTACTTTCTACTCATGATTGGCTCCCTAGTTAGGTTTACAATGGAGAATTGAAGTGCAAAGATCACTTGTTTTTTTTGGGTGCTCTTTTATTCAAAGGTTATGGCAACAAGTTTTGAGGCTGTGGAACAAAGTTTCTCTCTAAATTAGTTTGGAGAGAATTTTTAAACTTCTCATATATATATATTTTTTGTATAAATTTTGAAAATCTAACCGTAAAAATTTATGTTACTTATATTTTTAACATGCATATCAAATTTCGTTCAAATTGGATATTATTTACTATTCGATCAATAAACTTATTTTTTATACACAATTTTAGATCATAAAAATTTGAAATTTTAACATTTGTTTGATGAAATAGCAATTGATTTTTTATCTTCTTGAAATTTTACATGCATGAAAAATATAATAAGAATATGCAATCTAACGGTTAGATTTTCAAAATTCACACTCAATATAGAGATATATGAAGAGTTTGTAGAGTTTCTCTCCAAACTAGTTTGGAGAGAAACTTTGTTCTAATATGTATTATATGAATCGAGTTTGTAATATTTGTCAAAGCTCAAGATTTAAAGGTCCAAGATGCAACTTAAAGAAAACCTTCATTCAAGAGTTTGATTATCCTTTGATCAATGCTCGATCAATGAAACATGATACTTCAACAACCTTTTGGAAGAGGATTTCGATTTTCAACTAATGTTTGACTATAGTTTTTGATAGAAAATCGTGAAATTGCAATTTGATGTGTTTTATTGAAGTTGATTATTGCCTAGGTTTTTGTACCCTACATGCAAACATTTAAAAAGACATCTTATGAACACAACTTCAAAATGTTTAGAGTGGCTAGTGTCGTGCACTTCATTGAGAGAAAACCTAAATTCAAAAGTCCATATTCACAATAGAGTTGCTGCATTTTGGTGGTCAATAGCTAAAATCACAAAACAATCAATCATTGTGTGCTGCTAGAGAGTTCAAATCTTCAAGAAGGGTCCTTAGAATTGGTACTAAGAGAATCTAGTCTTGATTACGAATGAGGTTCGGGAAAGAGATTTACATACGTAGAGTTTAAAAGTTTTGAAGTTGGTGTGGGGTTGTATTGGGAATTTAAACTACCAAGTAATGCCTAGGGTCAATGATTTGAACCAAATTGCAAAACTTCTCTTCTATAGTGAATTGCCTTGTTTGGGGTGCTCTCTATGGTTTTCCAATTCGTCACCAAATCTGTGAGTTTCTTGTGTTTATATTTATATATATATATATATATATATATATTTTTTTTTTTTTCAGATTTGGTATTTATTATGACTGATATTAATTAATCTAAGTTGTAATCACCTAATCAACTTAATTAATTCGCATAACTAAGAAAAGGGGTTTAAAATATATTTTTGAGGTTGAAATCATGAAGTGGGCTATCCATGAGCTTAGAGGAAAGATGTTTCAAGTGAAGCCATTTTAGGCTTGCTTGGTTTGCAACTATATATCATATTTAACTGCAATGCAGTGCAAAAATTCAAAATGATATGAGAAGGGTTGTATGCCGTAGAAAAGTCAAAAACTCTATTTTTACTTGAGTCTTTGGTAGGCTGTCTTCGACGAACGAACGTCAGTTTGTTGGGCTGTAGCTATAGCTGTACGGTTTGTGGGTTTATTGATGTTGAATAGTGTGTCATAACTCATAATAATGGCAGATCTTGTTGAATAGGGTGGGTGGGTTTGTTTGTGTCGGTCTAGGTAAGGATAGTAGGGTAGTCGATTATATGTGGCCACATGGGTGGATACAATTCCCACACATTTAATAATTCTCTCAAATTTTTCAATCCTAAGTCCTAACACAACTTGTGTATTAATCAGGTTGTTATTGTATGATTTACGTAATCCCGCTTAATAAAAAGTTGTGTTGGAATTCAAATATATAGAATTATCAAGAGTCTAGTTCAAATTCTCATTCCCTTCTTCCCACTTGTTATAAGAAGGAAAAAAAGAAAATAAAAGAGAAGTGTACTACATTCGCAACGATACTTGAAATACCACCCAATTAACATACTTTTATATTGTATAAGTACTATTACAGGTTAAATAAATTATATCAAAATGAATTACAGGTTAAATAAATCATATCAAAATGAATCTAACATGCTTAAATATGAGTAATTAATCAGTCAATTTATTTTTATTGTAGGTTAAGCAAGTTGACACAAATTCAACCAATTTAGGAATCGCATCCAAGCAGAACTGTCTCCATTTTGACATGAATTTGATTACACAGAACACTAACCTCCTTATTCGAATATCATGTCAACCATTACCACCTTTAATATGTATCGTTTTGTTTGTCTTTTTATTATTATTTGTATGGTAATATTTTTGCCCATTCATTAAAAATAAAGAAAGAAAGTGAAATTCCTGTCTCACATGAATTGTAATGAAAAGGAAATTAAATTCTATGCAAATATGATGACAAGAGGAAAAGGACCTAATAATCTACAAACTTTTTACAATCGCACATGAGGTGCTGTGATATGGCCAAAAATTTTTTATGGCCGACTTCAATAGCTTGCCATTTTCTGAAAAGAAAATAATATTAGGATTAGATTAATAAATGAAATTTTGAATTACAAAATTTCACAGGTATGGACTTTTTAAAATCAGCCTCTAGAAAGTAGAAACTACCAAATGGATTAATTCATAGTACCATCCTTGTGTGTTGTAAAGGAATGGTTCCAAAATGTTTGACATTTGGTCTCTCTCTCTCTCTCTCATTGGAACTACATCAAAATCACGGACTGCAAGCAAGTCTGCAACATCACGGATAGACTGTTCGAAAAATTCTTGTGACTTTAAATAGATGAATACAAATGGTAAATATATATGACACACACACACATATATATATATATATATATATATAAACATTTTATGTAACAAATCTCAAAGTTTTGCTCGTATCAACTTCTTTCGCATTTTTATTAAGTACAACTTTTTTTTTTTTTTCCAAATGTTTATGTGTTTGTCATTTAAATTTGGAAGCCATTAAAAGTTCGAAATTTTGGGAATTGGATATTATCATGTTCTTATTTCACTACACCTAAACAATTCATTTGTTTTTACCCCCCTACTTTGTCACATGTTTGAAAAATATTTGGACATATCATGGAGCACAATGCTAAGCAAGAAGCAACTAAGTTGAGTAGTTTCGAATTTTTATTTGTGTTTGAGTTTTTTTTACTTGACGACAGGAATTGATTTTTTTAGTTATAAGAGTACATGACTTATAATGAGATAATAAATATGATTTTTATTTTATTTGTAGACGATGGAAAAACCAATAACAAAATTTTACTTTTTCATCTATGAATTTTGTCAAACTACATATTGCAATTAAGTAGAAGATGAATTTTTTACAAACTCTTCGATTTTATATATTAAAAGGGAAAAAAAAAAAACTGTGAAATTTAGTAACAAAAATCATACCATATATAATTTTAATATTTAAAATAATTGAGTTCTATTTTAATATGTAAGTTGAAAAATGTACAGCTAGAAGAAATAATTATTTTATGTTTATTTTTAAGAAAAAATTAAATAGATACTTGTTTGAATTTTATATATCTAGTTTAGAATTTTAAGGGCCGTTTAATATGGTATTTTAAGTAACATTTTTCAGTTTTTAAACAATATTTCATGTATTTTTACACACTTTTTTACCCATACGTATTTTTAAAAAATACAAACAACGTTACTAAGCAGGCCCTAGTGTACCATAAATGGTAAAAAATTTCAGTTCATTCATACTTTTTCTGTCCCTACCTCACATGGGTATTCTGGTTAGTGGTTACCATGAACCTGATTCATTAAATGTCGTATTGAGCATCACATTATTCCACCTAAAAATTGATTAGTACGATGAAGATAATGGTAGAATGGAAGGTCATACTTGCAAATTAGCCAGTGACATAGAACATCAAAAACAATTTCTTGAAAAGAAGTGAGTTGACATAGATAGATAGAACAATCAATGATCCATAACAATACAGTGAAAAAGTTTCGGGAAAAGGCATACCCTACCCCGTAATTTCTCTTCTTTTTTTAACCTAAATTTGACAAAACGGGCTCAAGTAAGTTTTCCCTAATAAAGTGGGAAACAATTTAGAATAAAAATTGAGTAATGATAGAGATTAAAAAAAAAAATTTGTTATAATTTGTCACATAGTGAATTTTGAGTGGCAAAAGTGTAGACCCATTATTTAATCTCCATCATTCACAACTTACCACATAATGAGTTGTAATAAAAATTGTGAAATCCTTTGTATCCCAGCATTTTTCGTAAAAATTGCAAATTGGCATAGATGATAGAAGCATCAATGATCTAGAACACAAACAATAATACAGTGAAAGAGTGAATTGGCATAGAAAGCAAAGCATCAATGATCCACAAAATCAACATCGATCACGTGAACGATGAAAGAGGGGGAAAAGTGTATATCCAAAATGAAGCTGACTGGTGTCCCCACTCCGTTTTCTTTTTCGCTTTCTCTTCTTTTTTTTGTCTTTCTTTTTTTCCTTTTTCTTCTTTTCTCTTTGACTACTTTGGATAATGGTAAATAATACAGCAAAAGGCAGAATAGTACTTTTAAAGGAAAATTTCACGTGAATAGCACTAGGGAAAATTTTTTTGGTAATATAGACTTTTTCTAGAATTCATGTTTGTCAAATTCGAGTTTCAACTCAAACTCGAGTTTAGGTTGCATGACAAGTATAACAAATTGGAACTCGAATTTGCTAAATTTGATTTTGGGTTGGAACTCGAGTTTGTCAAACTCGAGTTCCAAAAAGATTCTACATAACAAAATAACTTCAGACACATGCTATTCTCCTAAAATTTTCCTTAAAAAATATTATTTAGCCAAACTCGAGTTCTAAAAAGATTCTACATAACAAAATAACTTCAGACACATGCTATTCTCCTAAAATTTTCCTTAAAAAATATTATTTAGCAAATTTTACCTAAATAAACACTACAAATTTTACCACATAAAGTTAAGAAATTAATGTTGTAATGAATGTGATTGGTAAGATTAACGAATGTTTGAAATGTTTCTTTGTGATTAGTGAGTTCATAGACTCTATATGATAAAATTTATAGCATCCTTAGCATCATCTCTAGTACTTTTGCCCAAAAAAAAACTATTTAGAATAGAAATTGAAGAAAAGGTGAATTTAGCAATACTGAAGAATGGGCAAATTTGCTAATATTGAAATTAAAATTAAAATATATTTAAAAAAACAAAACAAACCAACAGGAGATAGGCTTTCTCAAAATAGTGGAGCAGATTATGTATTTTCAGGATTTAGATCTATTGTACCATACAATTACCACTTGTTGTGAGAGGTAAAAGTTAGAATGATAAAAAATAATGATAAATAAAAATTAAAAAAGTACTAATAAGATAAAAGGTTATAAATAATTTAACCATCTTAATTCTTAATTTCTACCTTGCAAAGTTGCAATCCATTGCCAACCTTTATTATTGAATCCAGTCACCTTTATTACTGAAAGGGAAATGGTGCACATGCTGGGAACATAAAGTTTTCGTTACCATATTAACCATATAACAATGTATCACCAAGAATGGACCCTCCCAAAGACGAAGGAATTTTCATGTGCACTCGGCATATGAGACAATTCTCTCATTGACATTAGGGTTTCATAATTCCATTCTTGGGGTCCACATATCAACAAGAGAGACGTCTCATACATTGATGAGGCCCACATGTCAGTGAAAGATGGTCTCATACGTCTTTTTTTTGGTAAAGAGGAAATTGCATTAAAAGAAACTAAAGAGAAACAGCAAGTTCAGGGATAGTCCTGTTACAATACATTCCAACCTTATCCGAGCTTATAAGCTCAAGAAGATCCACAGGCGGATCTTGGTACAAAATAAAACTACTAGCTTGAAGAGCACCTGTCCTAGCTAAGAAATCAGCACAATAATTTGCTTCACAATAGCAATACCCGATCCGGACTTGGGCTAGCTGGGAAATCGGCTGCCTGCTGCTTTCCCACAAAATGTGTCGATTTCACTTCCATCAAATGAATTGATGTCCAAATTAAATAATATGAATTAGTTACCGACAAAAAGAACAAAATTTTCATAGAGAGATACATATATACAAAGGGTAAAAACCACATGATTAGGTACATTAGGTTTCCCTTAGGCTACTACATTGACCAGTAAACCATGTAATTAAATTTAATTGGGAAAATTAGGTACAGTAACTGAGGAACTTTACCCAAATTTTTCCCACATACAAACTGATGAGACCAAATCTACTGTTTCAATATTGACTTGGATATGAGTTCAGGTTTCCTGTTGAGCAAAGAGAGAGAAGATAACCAGGTTCCCATTTTTGCTAAAACAGTTTGAGCTACGCAGCAGGCCAGCACTATTTCTTCTATAGCTTTGTACAGATCTGAATGCATGAATCACAAAGTGGGGCTCCTCTGTTGAAATATTTGCTGAAGTGCTCGTGGCAAATTCAACACAATCTCTGCATATGCTGAGATAGGGGAGAAGGAAAAAAAATTGTCAGCAGTTAAAAGGATATAAATGAAGGCAATTGCATATATAACAAGGAAGCCCAATAGAATGCCTTCAAAACCTTTAAAGAAAAAGGAAAAAAAAGAAGTGAAAGATCATTCTTTTAAATAAGAAAGCATGCTTATCTAAAACTGAAAAGAAAACTAAAATTGATTACAAATTTGAGTAGTATATAAGATGACTTTAAACCGGGGAAAGAAAAAAAATTCCTAATGACAGAAAATGCACATTCGGAAATCAATTATTAGAAACATATGAATCTACCATTTTTGGTAAGCAAGGTAGCATTTTAAATTATTGGAATCGCATAGTTAACCCCAATACAGAACCAAACCAGCCTAATTTAAGTCGAAGATAAAACACATATATAGCGTCGCTGTAGATCTAGTGTGGTTTGCCATGAAAGGAGATGAGAGCAAGTAGGCCTCATGTACGTATCAGTAGAATTAGACCCAGATTATAAAATATGTTTATGATTTGGAAACAGTAAGCACCTTCAGGTAAGCTCATGGTTCGTAAGGCATCCTCAGCATATGATAAGCGAGCAGGATTTTGGTGACTTCCCAGTACTCCATTTTCTTTCCTGCTCATAGTTGCTGCATTAATACTACTTTTCTTGGATGGCCACGCAAGCACTCTAATTCGAGTTGGAAGTACAGAAACAAGATCTGCATATCTGAGACTTACTGTCACCTTACTGCATCAAGAAAATCAAAATTTTCAGCATAGTAAAAAATTTTAAATAATAATTATATCTTCAGAGCATGCATCTTATATAATGAAAAGGCCTGTCTTTCCCAGAACCGTAGCAATGATCACCCAATCAAAATTGCATAAAGACCCAGTTTCAAAGAAAGCTGTTGATAAAATATCTTAGATTTTCAATTCCAACTAAAATTATTATCTAATTATGCAATAATGGACAAATAAAGCCAAAAACATACAGCGAAATAGCTTTGCCTATTGAAAGGAATATAGAAAGTTAGCTACAGTATAATTAGATCAACCATTAATCCAGCATGTTTTCGGGGAAAAGAAAAAAAAAAAAAAAAAACCTTCTGTTTAGGAAGCTGCAATACATCTCAAATTTCAACCAATATACAAACATCTGTGCTGTTGTTTGCTTAGCTCCATAGACATAGATTATGAAATCATTTTTTATTGGAAAACATTGGATATGTACTCCACCCTAGTCCTTATTTATGCTCCTGAATTAGACACCAAACCAATGCCTTGGCCCTATGGGGCACAAACCTTTACCTATTAACTAGAACGAAAGGAAAATAATAAGTACAGAAATAAGTGTTAGAATAAATGAAAAAGTATTTTTGAGATCAGCTCAGTTTAAGATACTAACAGTGAATCCAACTCCTATGATCACTTGTATCATGTTGCACACAAATTAAAAGAGCAAGAACACCACTAAAATTATCCCAAATGCAGCAATCTTGAAATAGCGATTTTATAATCATGTATGAGCCACTATGAGCCACGCTTCATATTCTTCCATTTGATCTCATGCTAAGAACCTTGCCCATCAAATGATCAACTTAATAATATACTTGAAATGTGCATATGAAGAAGTATAATAACTGCGAAGACCATATAGGATTTTCTTTTTGAACATTTTGAAAGCAAGTGAACTGCAAGCAGGGTAAAATAAAAAATAAAAAAAATCAAGAGAGGGAGGTGGAGGGGGGGGAGGGACAGTGGAGCATGAGATCACATTAAGTGATTTGAACAAAACAACAGAATGTGGGAGCAAACACAATAAAATGTACTAACCAATCAGAATCATCTAGCACAAATTCAACTATGTGGTATGGAAGGCTGTGAAACAATTCTTTAATTTGATTTCCATATAACTCTTTGATAAGCCGAACCTGCATCAGATTTGGAAAGCAGGAGAGTTAGTGACTTAATCCTTGTTATTGGCAGAATAATGTTTGAAGTATGAAGGGGGGAAAAACATGGAGTGTCGATATGGTGCAATTATTACAAGATAAGCACCATGGAGACAATAATTAAAGAAATAAAATTTCCACCATACCATTATTGTTAACATATCATGCTATGACAATGCATTTTATACCAAGTATATCATATCTGTAGCTGATGTTTACAAAGTTCACCTTAACTGTCAAAACTAGTTTCTGCTTTAATTTATATACATTTTTTCTACTAGTAAGTTACACCGGCGTTTTGGTGGGTCTTAAACTGATGACCTCATCCTCCACCTTGCTCTTACAAGGGAATTAGATGCCACTTGAGCTAGAGCATAAATACAAAAAAAACCTTGCCTATCCAATGATCAACATATCAACCAAATTCTTCATGCATTTCATATGCTCCTCTTTTGGTTCAAATAAGTCACAGTGCAACTCTATAATCTAGAAGAAAACTCAAGCAGGCCCTAATTTTCTGACACAAGATGTGAATATCAGAATATGACAAACTATCTCTTTTAATGTTTATCTGTAAAGAATCTACCTGTTCACGCCTATCCACATAAGCCTGCAAAAGTTCTCCAATGTAATCTATAAATTTCTGAAAACAAATCGATAAGAACATAGTTAGAACAAATTATATTATCATCGAAGTATAAAGACAGCAAAGCCAACATAGGCAACCAACCTTACCATCGCATTGGAAGAAAGAAGATCATTTTCTGCTTCTCGTATTGGTAGAAAAAAGGGAATTGTGTGTTCAAGGACAGTCATCTTTTCAAGAAATGATTTGCTTTCAAGGACACAATGGTATAATTCACAAAGTTCTCCTACAAAATTATGGAAACAAATGAATTGATTTTATGAGTAACTAAGCTAACAAAATTATGGAAACAAATGAATTGATTTTATGAGTAACTAAGCTAACGGCAATCTCCATAAGCAGCAAAATCATATAAATGTTAGCCCAAAATAATTGACCATAACATTCTTCACATGAATCAGAAATTCCATGGTTTCATCTTATAGGATGATTTCTGATATATAAAGAAGACAAATGTAAGTTTCATAATCAAAACTTTTGACTATAATGGTGGCAATACATACTTACCTAGATGACATTTTTATTGTTTTTATTTCTTGGAAAGGGTCATTATAAAACAAGAATAACCATAACACATTAGTGTTTATTCATAATGAAAACAGGAGGTTGAAGCAACTTCCAACTATTTCTTTAAAAAAACAATTAGTTCTAAATCAACACGCAAGCAGTGAAAAGAGTTATTATCTACCAAAACAGATCTTCAATCCAGCTCGTGCCTGCTTCAACAAAGTAATCCACAAAAACGCTTTTCTTTTTATTATTATTATTTTTTTCAATTTCATATTGTGAGTTTGCTTTATTGAAACAGACAGACCTTATTACCAAGCATGCAAAAACAAAAGAATGGATCAAATAAACCCTTGATAGATGTTGGTCGCCATCATAGTGGACATATATGGATCGTTGTTCCACATTGTTTGATGTGGTGTATTTAGAGGGAAAGAAATAGCAAGTTCTTTGAAGATGATGAGAGTTCCCTGCCTGATCTGAAGTTATTCTTTTTTAGAACCTTATTGGACATGTTGTCAGTATGGAGAAACCAATCCTTATCTTCAATTTTTGATTTACTTGATTTATGTAATTTTTGTATTTGATCTATAGACCCTTTTATACTCCCTGTATACTTGGGTATCTCTTTTTTGATATCAATAAATCTCTATTACTTATTAAAATAAAATTAAAAAAATCCCTTGATAGATGCTTTACCCTACCATTCAAACTGAATGTGTTCCATGCAATAGTAGTAACCTCTATTAAGCTATCAGCAAGTTGCACAACCGAATATAGAACAAAAGAAAACAAATATCAGAAATTAATTACAGAGAGAAAACACCAAGGGACAGAGATGCTCCAGCTATCAACCCATCTTGAATAAAATGGCAAGCAACTCAAATGAGCACTTGGAATAAAAATTGTTGTCACAAATGACATGTGATAGAAAATTATGACTAGATCACTTCAAAGTACCTGCAAAAGATGTCTCATATTGTATGCCAATTCTTGTCCCTTCCAAACAACAAATCACCTGCTCAAATGAAAATAGAACTGTGATATTCAAGAAAAAACTCTATGCAACAACAATATCAAATAACATCATAAATTAAAGTTTCTGTAAGGATAATATTGTCTCAAAAGGAATATTTAAATGGCTTGAAGGCATGTGATACATTTTCTTTCCAGGTTTGGTGATCCCAACTTTTGAAGCCACCACTTTTGATGCTTTTTCATGGGTGGCCCAAGTTTCTCCAACCTAATCTGACAATAATCTCTCTCACTTTCCCTATACACACCTGCCAAGATTTACATCTCACCCACGATCTTCTAAAAGGCAATACTTTTTTCTTGTATTTTTCATGTTTGTTTCAAAATTTAGTTTTTGTGACATTTTCAAACTTCAAAAAAAAAAATTCAAGACAAAGAACTTAGCTACCTTGTGTGACACAAGACAAGTAATGCCCACAACTATTGCTAAATGATGCTAGAAAAAGAATTGTGAAACAAAATCAGCAATATAAGATATAACTCAACTCGGATCTATGTGTTGTCAAGCAATGATCGTGATGAAGAGAAGAAGATAAAAAGAGAGCTAGAACAACTCTCAAGAAACACCCAAAGGTTTCATTATAATTTATAAACAACTAAAATTTACATTCAAACAGCAACAAAAACAGAACCACGGTCTCTCTTCCAGGCATCCCAAACAGGAGCTGGGAGAGAAGTATTATAAATAATGAAATTTAACCATCAACGATCTTCCAAGGCCTCCTACACCCTTATACTAGCATCTTCACAAAGTAAAAAGTCCTAACCAAAATAGGAAAGTAATGAAGATAGAAACAAATTAGGAGAACAAAATCAATAAGGGATCCTATGTCAACTAGGAGACTATCAAGGAAACATGACACAATCAATTAGGAGATGTAATTCTTGATATGCATTAACTTTCCGCTGTCTAGCCAAGAATTCTGCTGCTGAATGTGCTTTTTTTTGGTATAATAGGTAATCAAAGTGGGCGGGTTTTTTTTTTTTTTTTTTTTTTTGTGGGGGGGGGGGGGGGGGGGGGGAAGATTAGGCAACCACTGAACCACACCAATGAAGGAGGTGATCACAACCTCAAAACTTTAAGAAAGATGATGGGATTTAGTAGACTCCATATATATATATATATTTTAGCAGAATACATAAAAACCTTTATATATGCTATTCCCAATCCTTTTCCTACAACCATTATAATTACTAAATAAAAAAGAAAAAGAAGGGCAAATTACAGTAAACCGACCTGTGGTTAGGCCCGTTTTCACTTTGCCTACCCGTGGTTTAAAACTTAACACTTTGTCCACTTGTGTTAAGCTCCATTTGGTCTCCGTTACCCACCCCTCCCTTTGTCATTAGATTAAAAAAAAGACAAAAAAAAAAAAAAAAAAAAAAAAAAAAAAAAAACATAACAAGAATCAAAAAGCTAGGGTTTTTTATTACTTAAGAACTTCTATAAGAACAAAGTAGAGGAACAACACACCAATCAAAAGGCTCAATGAAATCACTTTTAATCTATATCAATATCAAAAATCTCATAACAACTCAAAATTTTGAACCAAATTTTACAAGAAGACCAACAATCTGAAAACAACCAGCAACGTTATTAACAAAAGAGAGTGAGATGGAGATAAGCAATCAACAATCGAAGAGTGAGGTAAAGAGAAACCTAGCAGTGGGTTTGGATTGTGGTAGATCAACCAAGGGTTTGGTGGCGTGGGTGTTGCTAGTGCCTCTCCTAATTCTCGGTCCTTTTCTGCACAACCCAACACCACCAATCAAAGAAAGGAAGGAACCTTCCAACTTCAAACCCACAGATCAACGACCACAGAGATTGGTGGAGATCAAGTCAGAGATTTGATTGGGAGATCAGAGTTGAAGATCGGCAGACTCAACTCTGGGTGTTGCTGGGTTTTCATCTTATGAGAAATAATGACACCGCATGAAGACTAACAGTTTGAAGATTTGCCCAAATATTATAAGGGATGATTCCACAAAATAGGATTGAAAGATCATGGGAAGGTACCTTTTTTCTTAGAATATTACTATTAGACTGAAGTTTCGTAAATTCGTCTTACTTATTAGTTTTGGGAAATCTTGTAATTTTGTTTGGGCATGTAGTAAGTGTACTATGTACAGAATCGAATAGTGCTCATGTTCATGGGGGCGTTACAAAATGATTTTGTTGGCAAAGTAGTCATCTGTATTGGAACAATAGGTGAAGATAATGATCAAAATTCAAATGAGCCTTATCAAGATAACAAGCTACACCACAATGAGAGATAATAGGGATAGAAATTCAATTTAATTCAAATACTAGTACTCTTATCTGATCTACTCAAGTCATGTATTTCTAGTGTATTATATATATTAACAATAGCAAGAGAGGAACATTCATTCGGCCAAAATCTGTGCAAACTATTACTTTACTCTTTTACAATGAGAGTTTGAGAGAGAGGATGAAGCATGTGAAAATTGCTACCCAGCTCTATCTATTTAGTTTCTTTACAAAATCCCCTATTTGATCTTGTTTCTTTGTATATTTTAGTTATTTTTATGTTTTTGAAGGAGAGAGACATAAAATATAAGCAAAAAGACTTATTTACCCCTGTTTTTAACAGATGTGGATAACAGAGACCAAACAGAGCTAAACACAGGTGGGCAACGTGTTAAGTTTTGAACCACGAGTAGGCAAAATGAAAACGGGACTAACCACAGATGGGTTTACTATAATTTGCTTAAAAAAGAACTAGTACACCAAGTAGGAAACAGCTAAAACAAAACAGAAACAAGACTCCAAAATGTAAAAGAAGAATCAAAGGCCTCTAGTACAACTCATTCCAACAAATATTACAATTATCAGATTACCCCAAGTTCAGTAAAACAATTAATTGGGACTAAACCAGCAGCTTTCTTACCTAAAGAACTCAATTCTAAAACTAGTAATTGAAGTGACCCATGAGGGGTGCCAGTAAGACCCCATATCAAAACTAGACCACAATTCTAGAATCTCTTAGTAATTGATCTTGTTTTCTATTGAGCTCATTGTTAGCTGCAAAGGCTGCACCACTATGGATTAGAAATATTGAATCTTCTCATTTTAGAATTCACCCCTTAACAATTCGAGGGGACAGAATATGTTGAAAGATTACCTTACTTCCAACTTTATAAGTGATTCTTTCCTGGAAATGAGGAGCTGAAACTATGTTTGAGTCCACTGGCATTGCCTTTCTGTCTGCCTCCATGTGAACCTGATAAAAAAAACAGATCATATTAATTATGCCCAGCAGAAAACATGGAACCACGTAAATTAAAGATCAGAGATTCACAGTCTCGATCATCTAGCACTAATATGAAAATAGGTAAATAATAGTGAATCACTTAAAAATATTTAACACAGCCATACCCGCTCCCTTATTGTTGCTAATAGCCCATCATTCCATTCTTCGCCATCTAAACATATCTCTACCAAAAAGAAAGGTTCACTTCTTAGTTGAAGCAGAAATAAACCAAAACTACTGAAGAAATAGGATGCTGACACAAAACATTCATGGACAAAAAAATGCATTGGAATTGTATTATCTCATCCCTAACACTATAATTTCTGTCAGAGAAGTACAAGCCCCATAAAATTAAAAAATAATAACAATAAGAAGAAGAAGAATAGAAGACTCAAACAGGTCGCCAAGAGCCTTGTAGCTCAATTGGTTGGCACCCCCTAGTGTCTCCAACGGAGACATCTAGGGTTCAAATCCTCCCACCCCCAACTATCGTAGAAGAAACATTCACCCAGAACCCAAGCATCAGTTTTAGGTTGAAAGCTCAAGATAACAGATCCTAATCTTCAAGAGAACTTCATAAGAAAATTCAAACACAGGTGAAGTCTAGGCCACGAAAGAGAGCTAACTGCACTCTTTGTCCGAAATTGAGTTTCCTTGGCAACAAGAGAATCCCAAGGTTCCTCCCTAGAACGGTAGAATGTCAACTTTAGAAAATGGTAACAAAGTCAATTCTAGTTCATTTAAATGTTCAAAATTTCCTACTCTGATATTCTCAATATTCCTCCTACAAGTTCACACAGAGGATGCAGTTTCAAGGAGGGGAAGAATGGGCAAAGAAGGTCAAACAGATTGCTGTATTAGGCTGACCAAAATATAGCCTAAAGCTTAACACATTCAAAAGCCTAAAGCTACAGTTGATGGCTGTAGGCTGACATCAGGCTGAGCAAATTCCCAACTTCCAACTGCAGTCTGTACTAAGTGAAAAATATTCAGTCACCAGCATTCCTAAACCACTGTTAAACTCAGAGAAACTATGAGCAATAAAAAGGGGAGTACAGGCAGAAAAGGCAAAGTAAAGAAGGCTCTTACAACTAACATCCAAGCATAATTTTTGATGTGATAAAAGAAAATGATACCAAGAAAAGACATGGAGCAAAGCTAGATAGTACCTATAATTTCATCCAATTTCATTCCCCCCCCCCCCCCCCCCCAACAAAAGAAAAAGCAGAACATTATATTTAAAGCTACCTTCAGTTTGAGAAGCACGAGCAGCTTCAAATTCTTTTTGTAGACGATCAAATATCATCTTGTCAGAATCCCTATTAAAAATCAATAATGTCACCAAAACTTCTAAATATAAGTTACTAAAACATAGTATTTATAAAAAATAAAAGATAAAATAAAAAAATTACTAAATAATAGTAATATTAGAACATATGCTAGTTTAAACTACCACCGTGTTAAACAAACATAGCATTACATAAATGCATTGCAATCAATATGCAAGTTTAAACTATGGCCAGAAAAAGAAAGGATTCCCATGCACGTAAAAAACATGCAATAAAATTTTCTTTTAAAAAGGATTCCTGTGCATGTAAAATTCACATAGAGACAAGAGCAGGAAATTCTATGCAGAATAAAATATATCATCATGAACACAATTAGCATACTATGAACAAACGGTGATACCCATATTAAGAAATTAAATAAAATTTTCCTCTTTTGGGCCAGAAAGGTACAAAAACTGTTGAATTGCTTTTTGGGAGATGGTCAAAGCATTTATATCCCTAACACTATAGACATAACATTTTAGATGAATAACATAATACAAGATGTCAGAAGTGGATATAGTCATAGACGTAACTATAGAGATAACCCTCAACAAAATTCACCTACTTTCTTCTTCTTTATTTTTCTTCTATTAGAGCATGCCTTCTGCAATAAGCATCACATATATGACTTCTTGTTTTTCCCTTCCTGTTTTACTTGATCTTGTATTTTAGTTCCTGATTTGTGCCCCCATAGTACATCCCCAATGTACTTGGGTTGGCTTTTTTTTATTATTATTATTAATATTTTTCGTTACCTATCAAAAAAAAAAAAAACCATTGAACATAACAAGATCAAGGGCTTTTTTTATTATCAGTAAGTTAGCTTTGTTAAAATGAAGAAAGAAAATAAAATGATAACATCACAGTACACAGGAAGTGTACTGGCAGTGCATCAAACTAAAGAAAACTACAGCTGTCAACAAAATCTAACAGACTTGAGAAGGAATGTCTACTCAGAAACCATCCATTCATATAGAGTGAGCATAAAAATTCGCAACACCAACACCGTTGATTTTTAAATGCCCTCAAACGTCCTAGAATTTCTTTCCTTCCAGAGAATCTACATCACACAAAGCGGAATTGCATTCCAAACATCTCCATTTCGATGTCTAGCAAATTGCCACTTCCAACAAGTGATAGAGTCATGGAAGATTAATATGCTATTACTTTGCAAATTTGCCTATTCAAGAATTATTTTATTGGGTTCTCATGTGACTTCCTATTGAAGTGAAAGTAGTGCCTTTTTAATGATCTAAGTATGAGTCTTTTAGGGTTAAAACAGTTTTTAATTTGGGTTTTTATTTTATTAGTTATGGTCGGTTTTATATTGAGGGCCAAATCTGTAATTTCTGCAATTCCTGCGAACTAAGGGTATTTTGGTAATTTTGTTGAGTCTAGAATCTTCTAGGGTTTTAAGTATCTTAGGTTTATTTACTTCGGGTCCAAGTTAGTATTTATTAGGTTTTATTAGTAGTCCTAATACTAGTAGGAATCATATTACTACTAGTACAAGCAAGAGTCTTTATATGTGTATATATATATATATATATATTGTGCTCAATGTATTCAAAGAAGTAGAATGAGTTGATTAATAAAATTGAGTGTTTTGAGCAATAGGCACATTGGCCTTTGTTGTTTTTTCTCTTTCTCTCTTTTCTTTATTTTCTCTTCTTTCTTTCTTTCTAGGGTTACTGTTCACACAACCCCTAAACGGCGTAACTTCTCTCTAATTCTTCTTCTTTCCTAACCCTAAACCCACCACAACTAAATGTAGACAAATCCCTAATTTGTCCTACATCAACAAGCCAATAAGTCCACCACCCTCTTAGGTATAACCCAATGCACCCAAAACAAACAAGAGTTTAAATTCTATATGGACATGGTGTAAACCCTATGTTTTACACCCTCCAATGGGATGATGCCCCTCAGATTAATTCAAATGGGTTCAAATAGAACAATAAAAACTACCACACAATTAAAATTCCATTTTTAAAATTTTAAAAAAAAAAAAAAAAAAAACTAAGAACCCACCCCAGTGCTGAGAATGTCAGTGACAGAGATTCTGCCAGAGGTACAGTCAGTGACTTCACCATCACTGTTGTCAAAGAAATTGGTGCTCTCACTTCCTCTCTCTTAATTCCATCTTATCCGTATCTGATAAAAGTTTGGGAATTTCTGGGTTGATGCTACTCCACCCACCACTGCTGTGCTAAAGTTTTTTTTTTTTTTTTGATAAGTAACATAAAAATTTTATTAAAAAAAAAACACAGCCCAGTACATAGGAAATGTACTAAAGGGGCAAAAACATCAAGAAACCAAATTACAATGATCAAGCAAAACAGGAAGGGAAAGACAACAAAAAGATGGTAAATTAAACACCATTCGAGAAGAGTAAAAAGGAAAAAAGACAAAAAGACTGCTGTGCTAAAGATTGATTTGTCTTTTCAAATAGAGAAACGGAAAGTTGCAATTTTTATTCTTCCTACGTATGTGGGTCATTCTTAAAATCAAAAGGTGGGGGAATTGTGTCTTATAGTCTGTTAGAAAAGCAACACAATAGTTGCAACAAGACGCTATTGCTCCTGTGGCAAATTAAACTTTACATATTTTCTCACCCTTCACTTCTTTCATTAGATCAGATATTGGTTTTTTTTCCTTTTTTTAAGTCAGATCAGATATAGGTAAGATGGAATTAAGAGAGCGAGAGCCATTGACAGCAGTAGTGGACAGAGTCACAAGCAGCTCCTGTCCATCACCGGCATCTTCAGCACAGGTGGTTTCCTTAGGTTTTTATTTTTTTGGTTTAAATGGGATTTAAATTGACTGTGGTAGTTTGTATTTTTCTATATGAAATAATCTGATGTGCCATTCTTTTATTTGATGGGGTAAACCATGGGTTTTGCACCACATCCTTATCAAATTTGGACTCAACAAACAAAGGGCTAATGCCCAAAGATTAGCGGATTCCCCATCTAGGTTACACATGCAACACCAATTCACAATTTTTGAAAATGGTCAATTGTAAGGATTTTCCCTAAGCAGCAGTCTGGCACAGATTATTTTCGCAGCAATTTGAAAATGGGTTGTTTGAAAAAACTGTACCTAGAAAAAAACAAATAGGGTTTTAAAGTTGTACTTTGAAAAGGTGGGATTTTAATCAGGTAAATATCATAATCCTTGTTTCATAAGTGAACAAAGATTTATTAACAAAAAAATCATAGGGACTAACTTAGGTATAAAGTCAGCATACAAAAGTATTCTCCTTAAGTAATAATGACTAATACAATGAACCCAAAAAATACAGAATCTTCAAGGGGACTCCTGCCCTTCAAAAGTCAGACTATTTTGTATCCCAAAATTACTAATTTTTGTCCAAAACTAATTTTTCTCATTTTTCTTGTTCTTCCCTTCCTATTTTTCTTGATCGTTGTATGTTTGGTTCCTGATTTGTGCCCCCATAGAACATCCCCAATTTACTCAGTTTGGCACTTTTTTTATTATTAATAATATTTTTACGTTACTTATCAAAAAAAATATATATATATATATAGCATATCCAAACTTCTTGGAATGGAATTTTTCTTTTTCTTTTTCTTTCTTCAAGTAATAACACGATGCCCAACCAGGCAACCACAACACAAGACCTTCTTATAATATTATACAATTAAAAATAGAGGAGATTTTAGAAGGATAAAGGGGAAGATGTATGCAAAGAAAAAGACAAGGGAGATTTTAGAAGCATCTTTGGAAGGAAGCTTCCTTGTCATACTTCAAGCATAAACTCTCAAAGCTAACTCCCTTCATAAAACTAAAAATTAACTGACATTTTCAAAAAGGTATAAGTGTGATTTTACAATAACAAATATTTACATGAATGATACCTTAAAAGTTCCCAAGAAAACCGTACCTAGAAAGACGCTCTGTCAACTCTCCATGCCTTTTGAGAACATTTGAAACTGTCATGCAGGGAAAAACACTTAAATTCTTCTTGAAAGTATAAGCATTTAGATACCAAAAGAGAGAGAGAGAGAGAGAGAGATAAGAAGTTAGATTAGGTACATTTAGCTCGTGTTGCCTCCAACCGAATATCTTCCTCTTGCATAAAATTCTGTTACAGAGCAAGGTATAATTACTTCCAGAAAGAAAAAGTTAAAAGTACTGAGAAGGAGAGAACCACGTAATGTCAAAGCAACTCACTAGAAAAGGATAATTGACAAAAAATACCAACATTGATCTTCACTCAAAATTACTATCAATGAGAAATGCAGATCACAAAAACAAACAAAAACATTAAAAAATTAAAAAGCAGTCTTGGAGAGATGATGCATTAAAGGCAATCCAAAAATTACAGTTCTTTAAGACTTGATTATTACTAAAAGATACTACTACATCAATTGCAACATATTAGAGGCAAATCAAAAATCACAACTAAGTCAACAATCATAATATAAATCACATAAACTATGTATAATTGAAATTCTCCCATTAGCCATTGTTCTTAGCATATCAAGTACATAAAAGAATGGCAATCAAAAAACTAATATTTCTAAATTCTATTCCCTTGCTCTCCTTTAAGATAGAAAGAGTGAGTAGGGGAGAAAATAACAATTTTATGCTAAGAATGGTAAAGGGTATTGAGTAAAAGTATTCAATTCATTTAAGCAATTACCTCGTTTTATTCCTCCAATATTTAGATGAATTTATAGAGATTTTTCATTTTCACATGTACTTACTTCTTACCGGTATTTCCTTCCATTTTAAGCAATGAGTCTCAACTCTCAACAACTTGCAGGACTACATTACACACACACACACACACACAAATTTGAAACCTATGGCAACTATTCTATGATAATTGATCTTTATCATCAAGCCAAGACAACAATAGGTTTCTCTTTTGTTTAGGCAGGATTCGAACCCATATCCCTTATGCATTGATAAGAGACTTTACCATTTGAGCTAACCGAAACTTACGACTGTATCATTTATATTATCCCAGCCAACATCTTGGAATTGGGGCCACTTTCAGCACTTAGTATATCCTATGACAACCTCCAGCCACAGGAAATTGAAGTGAGGATAAGAAATCTCTCTCTCTCTCTCTATCTCTCTCTCACACACACACACATTTCCTAATCACCTGTTGTATAAACTAGCCCAGATTTTATACGAGGTAATAAAAACTGATTTCCAGAAAGTAATTAAAGCAATACAAAGCAATCCCCCACTAGTGCACTTTATTCACTTAATCAAAGATGGACAGATAGAGTAAGAACCATTACCACTTCTCCCATTATGTAGGGACGCACCGCAAACTGTTCAAATTGCTGCACAGTTTCACACACTCAGATCCTCAGCTCATAAATAAACCAGATTAGCAGCTATTCAATTTGGCAACAACAACAATAATCAAAGCAAAGACAAATAATTAAGTAGAACAAAAAAAAAAAAAACAAACAAACAAAATCCTCCATATAGACAATCTTATAAGCACCAAAAACCATTGTTCCAAACAACGTTACTAGAGTTGCCACAATAAGCAAATAGACAATATATTCTCATGAACAAATCATGGTACAGCTACACCTACACAGACAAAATTCTGGAATATCAACTAATAAATATTGTTTTACATAGTGAAATCTTTGTGTTCTCAAAAATAAGCTTCATCGCGAGCAAAATAGAGAGGTAGATAGTGTTTTGAAAAAACAGTAATTGCGACAGTAAATTTGGACATAAATATAAAATTTGATGGAAGATTGGAAAAACAGACCTTGCGAGAAGAAGGATCCCCAAGGAATGGAGTCTTTCTCTGTCTCTTCTTCAGCGATTCTTCAATGTCGCTATCCATTCCCTCTTCCTCTTCGGAGAGAGTTTCAGAGAGAGAGAGAGAGAGAGAGGGAGAGAGAGCAGTGTCTATTCTATTCTATTCTGTGTACAAATAAGTTACATACATTGAGAAAAGGAGGAAAAGTCTGGGCTTTGCGTATTCGAACTCGGCCCAGTTCTCTTGTTCGTCTATTCACAAACGAACTCGATTTCAAACATGTACAATTCATTTGTTATTGTTGGGCCAGCCGCCATTTTTCTTCTTCTTCTTCTTCTTTTTCTGTTTTTTTTTTTTTTTTTTTGGAAGCCCTTACAATTTTTTTTTTTTTTTTTTTATCAAAGAGGAACTTTTTTTTTTATCGAAATAAAATAAATAAAGGGGAACTTTTTTTTTTTTTTTTTTACAAAACGAGAGTATCTAATTATTTCTTTTGATGTATTCAGTCCTCTCATCTCACACACACCTAATTATTACAGAAAATAATCTCTTGGAGGTGGCTCTAAAATATTGACAAAAGGTTTCGATCCATAATTTTATGGATATCATGAAACCTTTGAAATCATTATTTTATTTTATTTACATATTAGGAACCACTATTGTCAATACAAGAAAGATATAATACTTCTTATTTTTTGTCACTTAAAGTTTTGGTGGTTGCCATTTTGGACCATGAAATTTGAAAATTTTCATTTTTGTCTACCAATATATATATATATATATATATATATATTTTTTTTTTTTTTTTTTTTTTATTTTCAAAGTGGTACTCTCATCCAAATTTGTTACCTAACTTCGGTTAAACGCCACTTGAACCATCCAACTCAACATTTTAAAGGGCAAAAGTGTATTTTAGTTTTTTTTTTTTTTTTAATGAGGAACTATTATCAATACAAGTAGCTATTATACACACATAAATGATAACATAAATGGGTTTCAATTAGCTCAATTAGTAAAATTTATTATTATTAATGAGAGACATGGTTTATAAGCCCCCAAACATAAAAAAGAAACCAACTGTTGTATTGGTTTGACAATATAGAGCAATCATCTTTGCATGGACACCGAATATTTCAATTCCTATTGAATTTATTAAAAAAAATGTAGTTATAATAGTACTTTATGTTATTATACAAGTCAATTATACTATGTTTATTTTTCAGGAGTTTGTTATAGGTTTTGAATCTTTAAAAGACATCGATAAATACATGAATGATTTGTTTTATTTTTGTTAATGAAGTTTGCATATAAAGTAAATAATAGTCCATTAGTTATTACATACAATAATAAAAAATAAAAAATAAAAAAATACATAAAACAAATCCAGGAAAAAAGGAAAATAAAAGAAACAAACAAAAAAAATTATGATGAGGGGGTTGGGGGGGGGGGGGAGATTGATGAAGAAACAAATGATCTTTGTAATTTTGGGTGGGTCACTGGAGCGATTGCTCCTCCCACATTTCCCCCAATTGGCTCATTGGCTTTGCTCTTAAGGCTGTGTTTGGCATTGTCTTAAAAAAATTAGTTTATTTTACTATTTAGTTTATTTTTGCTACTATTCATAAGTCCATTGCACTTTTTGGTACTATTCATAGGTCTTACTATACTATTTCAACTAATTTTTACCTTTATCTACAGTACTTTCAGTAAAAAGTTTTCAATTTCAATTAAATAGTCTGTTCTCAAACAAACACTAAGTATAAATAAATATCATAATTTAGAGAAAGACATACCCAACACCTATATTTATCATTCTAATTTACTTTCTAGAGTATTATAGCCTCCTTTGTAGTCACCATATTACATTAACCAAATTATTTCCATAGTTTAGTATTTTTTTGAAAATTAGTTTAACTTGATATCAAATTTATTTTATTTTAGTGTATGCAAAATATGATCGGGTCAAGATACTAATTGGTTTTTAGTGTATGCATAATATGAACCTAGATCTCTAATTTGAAGTATAGCATCAAAGTAATGTAGTTGTTATTTGCTTAGTCTTGAATATTTTTTTATTTAAATTATGCACTTAGACATGGATAACATGGTTAAAGTAGCTTGGTGTCAAACTTAGCACTCAGAAATACAATTTCGCATCTTACAATCATCAAATTTAGTAAGGCCATTTTTATTAGAAGTAAGGCCATTTTTATTAGACACTCTGATCTCATAATCCTTAGACACGAAATTAGTTAGCATGCTCGAGATAAACTCGAAGTTAAAGTGAGAGATAACCTTAAAGCTATCTCAAAGCATAATTCTATAATCGAATAAACATACTTATATGAATAACGTAATGTTAGGCTAACTCCAAAAACAAATGTTGAAGAAATTTTGAACTCAACCAAGACAAATATGATTCAAAACCCCATTTTTCATTATAATTATCAAATCGTGAATTAGAAAAAACTCAAAAAACAAATTGTTCTAAGAAAAATTACAATTTAAAAAGACTTTACATCAATTGACTTTAAATATATAAATTTAAATTTAACCTAATCCAAGTATGAGCAAACATTACTTATCAAAAAAAAAAAAAAGTTTGAGCAAACATTACTTATCAAAAAAAAAAAAAAAGTTTGAGCAAACATTTTTTTCCCCAAAAAACAGAGAAAATTTTAAAACCCAAAACACAAAAATATAAATAAAATGAAAATAAAAAATTGTACACGCTGGCAGAGAGAGGAAAAAAGAAAAAAGAAAAAAAAAGAGCACAAGGTGAGACCTTGAGCGATACCGAGAAAGAAGAGAGCAGAGAGAGAGAGTAATAGCAGCGATCGAGCTACAGAGAGAGAGAGAGAGCAAAGCTCAAATATAAAATCAGCACCACCAAAATCCAAAAAAACACACACACAAACACAAAAAAAGAATGCACCGAAAATTCAAAAAGCAAAATTGAAAACAAAAGAAGAAGAGCGCGAGCGCGAGCGAGAGCGAGAGTCGAAGTTTTTGAAGATTCGAACCACCCAGTGAGTCAGGGTTCGATTTTTCTGCAATTCGTGAAGTTGGTTCGAAAGGTCAGGAGCTCAATCAATCTCTAACCTTCTCTCAAGCTTACTTTTTTGCTCTTCATTGCTCTCTCTCTCTCTCTCTCTGCGAAAAATTCTCACTCTGTTTAATTCGTCGAACTCACTGATCTCCTTTGTTCGACTTCAAAAAGTTTGGGATTTTGTTGTTGAAGTTTGAAGCATTTGAATTTCGTGAAAAGAAAACGTGGGGGGGGTTTTGGGGTTGGTACAGTGGTGCAATTTTTTATGGTTTGTGCAAGTTCAATTTTTATTTTTTTTGTTGGTGATGTAAAAGTTTAGGGTTTTGATTTAGTATACGTTTCGATAAATTGAGCTTAATTTTGGTGGGATTTAGTGAATTTTTGTGGGTTTGATCTCTAGGGTTTTGGTTTTCGAGAAGATGAGATTTGGGTTTGCATTGTATGGTGTTTGTGGGTGGTGTGAATTCAGGGTTGTTTGGAAATAAGGATACTGGTATTCCTGTTGGGAATTGGGGGTTTTAGTGATTTCGTTGGATTTGCATTGAATGATATGTGGGGGGGAAATTTTTGGGTCGTTTGGAAACAGAAAGAAGTGTAATTTGGGTTGAATTGGGGTTACTGGGGGGTTTCTGATTCTGTGGATAGTGTATGAATTTGTTTCTCGAGAAATGCAACCTCAGCAGAGCTCGAGAATCGATTTGGTTGACTTGAAAGCTCAGATAGCCAAGAAGCTTGGGGTGAATAAGTCAAAACTCTACTTTTATCACTTGCATAAGTTTTTGAGCAACAAATTGGGCAAGAGTCAGTTTGAAAGTTTTTGTATTCGGGCTTTTGGGAGGGAGAATCTTCCACTTCACAATCAGTTGATAATTTCAATCTTGAAGAATGCATGCCAAGCCAAGACCCCACCAACAATTCATTTACCGGGTCCCCAAAAATCTGGGATTCATGTTGCAAATAGTTCTCCTGGTGGGGAAGATGGGCATGAAGAAAGTGGGGCCATTTTTCCAAATCAGAATCAAAATGTACCAGTTTGGTCAAATGGGGTTTTGCCACTCTCCCCGCGGAAGGTTAGGTCTGGGTTACGTGATCGGAATAAGCTCAGGGATAGACCAAGCCCACTTGGACTAAATGGGAAGGTCGAGTGTATCTCGCATCAGTCCATGGGAACAGAAGATAGTTGTAATAAGGTCAATATGGTAAATGGTGATTTGACTCCGTGTGATTATCAGAGACCAGTGCAGCATCTTCAAGCAGTTGCTGAGCTACATGAACATGAAAGGGAGGGTTCTGTTCAGCGACCTGCAGAAAAGCCTAGAATACATGATAAAGATCAGACTGCAGTAACTGGTGTTGAAGATGGGGAAGAGGTGGAGCAGTCAAATCGCCCGAGTTTCTCTAGAAGTCCTCTACGTGCACCCCTTGGGATTCCGTATTGCTCAGCTAGTGTAGGTGGGGCCCGCAAAGTTATGCCATTGGTTAGCAGTGGTGATTTTGTTAGCTATTATGATAGTGGTGGATTGTCTGATACAGAGACGCTGAGAAATCGTATGGAGCAGATTGCAGCAGCACAGGGCCTTGGAGGTGTCTCTACGGAATGTGCTAACATGGTGAATAATACGTTGGATGTGTATTTGAAGCGGTTGATCAGGTCTTGTGTTGATTTGGTGGGAACAAGGTCTACACATGAGTCAAAAAAGCAACCTGCTCACAAGCAGCAGATTCAAGGGAAAATTATCAATGGCATGTGGCCGGCTAATCATTCACATATGCAGAGCACAGCTGCACCCACGGATGTTATGCAGGAGCAAGGATCCCAGTACTCGATATCTTTGCTTGATTTCAAAGTTGCCATGGAGCTGAATCCTCAGCAGCTTGGGGAAGATTGGCCATTGCTGCTGGAGAAAATTTGTATGCAAGGATTCGAGGAATGAACCGTCCCTTCAAAGATCTGCTTATTCAAAATGTGCTTGGGTTGGTTTGTTCTGGTACCAAAGGGGTGGACAACTGTTATTGGAGATAATTGATGCACTCAGTTCTGTTCCTACTGCCAGGGTAAACCAGATTTCTCCCAGTTGGTTAAAGCTTTGGTCCTTGCAAAATGAATTATGGGCTTGAGCATCTTAATGTCTGTATTTGCCAGCTGAAGAGCCTGGACTGGTCAGGAAATTATTTAACTGCAACCAAACAAGGGCTACCTGCAAAAAGAATGTCCATGATTGGTTGCACTGTTGTATGTTTAGAATTGATATTGGCTGTATTTGCCATCTCTACAGATCTCAAGCATTTCCTGTAATTTACACAGCCAATGAGGAGGAAAACTAAGAGTTTTGCAGGATACTGTTGTGTAGCTTGGTGAAAGGTAAAAAATTCACTTGTGTAAGAGCTGCAGTAACGCTCTGTATGTATTTTTAGACTGAGAATTAATTGGAATTTGAATATCAATAACACATTAACTTCCATTGTTATCTCCTTGATGGTTTGACATCACTGTTTTAACTAAATTACATCTGAATTTCCTACTGCAAATGTATCTTCCCTCACTGCAGCAATTTTATGGAAATTTCTGACTGTAAATGTTACTATGTCATCTTGCAAATATTAGTGGTGGCATATCTTATTGTGCATTTGCTGAAAGTACCGGCTGCTGTGAAAGTGCTCTACTTTTAATTCTCTTTTACCATTCAGAAGGAGATAGCTTTCTCTCCATGGCTTGGAGTCAAAAATTAGTTTTGATGTCTCTGTTTGATATTTACGAATCTCATGTAGCCTGCAGGACAACTCAACATAATTACGAATTGAAAGGGGGAAATAGCAATAAGCCATTTGTGTTGGCTTTCTTATATCATCATTACAGATCTTGGGCTTCTCATGTAATTTACAGCCAATGACAAGGGTTTCTGAGAAATTTTTGAAGCTATATTGTTGTATAGCTTGATAAGGTGTAAGATGACTTGTAAAAACCTGCAGTATACTATCTGTATATTTTTTAAATTTGAGAATTAATTGCTTCCATTAATGACATTCTGATGTCCATTGTACTCTCCCCGATGGTTTATACATGAATTTTCCAATTAATGCAGTGTTGATTTATCTCAGAAGGTATCTTGGTGGTTGTTCTATATTGTCTTGTTTCCTATAACCATATATCAAACAAAAGATTGTGGTTACACAAGTATTCTTTTATTTTGCTGATGTTGTAATGTTGTCATAACGGTATCATAAATGGGAGATGGGGAATGACTTTGATGCTGAGCACATTTGAATGCTTAGTACTGCTTTTGGTTATTGTTCTTCAGGAAAAATTTGGAATGAATTGAAGAAAGCTATTTGTAAATTGATGAATAGAAATTTGTTAAGTAGTGGATGTTAGTTGACAAAAACATTAAAAAAGTTTGTGGTATCTTTCCACATTACTCGGTATATTCATAAAATATATGTGAAAAAATTATTTTATTTTACTTTATTCGGACCTTGGTGTGATGATTACTGCCCTCCATCCTAGAGATGTGTTGCATGTTCAAGCTCCCAAAAATTGGGATAAGGCTGCCTATCAACTCTCTCCCAATTTGCTGAAGTGGGAGCTTCATGCACTAGGTGTGACTATTTTATGATATGAACTTGCAATGAAATTGGGTTACTTCTTTAAATAAGTGAAGATCACTGTATTGAATATATTTTATTTGATCTTTCCTTTTTCTTCCTCTGTTTTCAATCCCTTATGCTGTAAAATTTT